>NC_056559.1:12656537-12674639 GCF_013358625.1 Macadamia integrifolia | reverse complement strand
TTTTTTTTGGGGGGGGGGGGGTGGTGGGGAAAAATAATGTTGTTTTCTACATGAGATAAAGTGATTGTTACCAAATCATTTTAATATGAAAGATCTTTATGAAGCTTCTTAAGTTTTAGGGATTGAGATTCATCGTAACAAATCTTATGACATTCTGGCTCAAGAGGCCTTTATTGATAGAGAGTTCTGCAAAGATTCAATATGTAAGTAAGTTTGTACTCCTACTAAGGCACCAATTGTAAATGGTGATAAATTCGCTAAAACTCAATGTCTTTAAAATAAGTTGGAGCGTGGTTAAATGAAAGACATTCCTTATGCATTTACCATTGGTAGCCTAATGTACGTTAAAATGTGCACACGACCTGATATTAATTGTGTTATTAGTACGCTTGATAGATACTTGAGCAATCCAGGTCTAATTTATTATATAGCTACCAAAAAAAAAGTTATGAGTTAAACTTTTAGAAGATCCGATTCTCTTGATGTAATTGGTTATACATATTCAAATTATACAGGTTATCTAAATGATCTAAAGCCTTGGAAAAGTGTCAAAAAAAAAAAATATTTCCTCATTAGAGAGAAAGTTCATGAATCATGAACACGTTACTATAGATAATAAGATTCTTGATCCATTAAGGGATTGACTCAAAAAATTCTCAAGAGCATGTTACTAATTATAAAGAATTAGTTTTTTTTTTTTTTAAGTGAGAGTTTTCTTACTAATGTTATCAATGCAACTCACTTTTTAGGAGACTTATGTTTATTTGTTTTATTCTCGAGAATATTTAAACATTATTCAATTTATGACCATTTATATGTTCTTTGTACATACTTGATTTTTGTTATGCTCATTATTCGGTAACAAAAGTATTGTGGTGATTTTTGGATAATGCACGCACATTTGTTTTCAAGTAGTGTCTCCTTTCATTGAAAAAATATATTTTCAATTTAAGACATTCATACCCAGTTTCAATGGGCCTCTTTGGGTGAAGCAAATGCATTTAGATACATTATATTATTGGAAAATGGTTGAATATTGACAAAACTTGTGTTTTGGTGGATATAATTATGAATATATTTATCAAGTGTGTTCATATAGCTTCATTTTGCGCATTTGGGTTTCTAGCACACTGGGTCTATGACCACATTGCATTGCTGCTACTTCATTTTATGAAGTTGTGAAAGACATTTTATGACACCAAAGAATATAAAAAGTATATTAGATTTGTCTGGGAGATCGGTGAGGTGCCCTCACCAAGAGTACGACAAGTACCAGGGGGTTTGAGAGATTGGTGAGGTGTTCATACCAAGAGTATGACAAGTAAAAGGAGGTTTGGGAGATCGATGAAGGTATGTAAATTTTAGTCCCACATTGCTAGGGAGATGTTGTTAAGCTATTTGATAACTTTTAACCTCATTAACATAATACAACGCGTTTTAAAATCTTGAGACCCATTGACCAAAGAGGACAATATTGTGCCAAGGTTAATGAGACTGGGCCGTCACACATTTTTCTCAAATACCATTTGAACTTTTTAGATTTTAAATGGTCCTTTAGTGTGTTTGCCATTAATATATATTTCTTGTGGCACCATAGAAACCAAATCAGTGTTAAGAAAATTGACCCAACCCAATCTCAATTATCAATGATGTTAATAGATGGACTTCAAATTTAAACCTCTTTCCTAATCATGATACTGATATCCTTGTTTTCTCTACCACGGATGAATCATATTAAAGGTTAGGAAGATGTCAAAGCTTCCTTTTTTGAATTATCCTATTTTGGTTTGTGTTGGTACTACTAATCATTTACAAACAGAATCAAGATGGCCTTTTGACATTATCATATATGGGAAATTATCTAGTACCACCCCTAAAATTGAAAATAACTTGGAGTGACCCCTAAAAATGAAAATAATATCCACCGCACCCCTAATTTGTAACACCGTTAACTAAAAGGGAGAAGTGACATTTTTACCCTTATACTTGAAGCTCTAAAAAGAGCTCATTTTTACCCTTCCAAACCCTTACATATTATCACCGTTAGTTTAGCTGAGACCCTAGTTAGGTGATTATAACGTAACAGTAGCAGGGAGAAGCTGCGGTGAGTAGCTCCACACCAAATCTTCATCTGCGACCCCGGTAGATAAAAACCCTATCTTTCTCCTTCTGAAAGGAAGAAAATTATTGAAGTTATTACCTCAATTTACCTTGTTGGCTGCTATCAGTGATTTCCCAGAAGGGACGAAGGTATGATGCAGAGCGAACTCAGGCAATGTGGTTTGAAACCCTATCATCCAAGAGTGAGAGTTGTATCAGTGAAGCGCAAATTGTAATCGGAGGCACCGAAATAAGTGTTGTTTTATGGTTGTCCTTGTTGGCAACCCGGCCACGTGGCGGTGATGACATGACCAGTTTGGGTGACATGGATGAAAATGATGACATGACAGTGTCCAGTGTCACCGATGAGATAACAGAGCCATTTGGTATGCATGGAGTGGTTTAATACATCCTTAGTAGGTGGTGCGGTTTTCTGGGTCAAAACTGGTAAAATTAGTCTATTTATGCTTAGGGATATTTTTGGTAATGAAAATGATATTTTTGGAAGATTGGTTCTTCATGAAAAAGATAGATTGTAATTTATCTAGTCCAGTGCATTTGATTTTGTCACATTCCGATACTGTATGAAGAAGTTATGGCATTTGTGGAAATTGAGGGCAGTTTCAGCATTGAAGATGGATTTTTTAAAAGAAGTGTTCTCCATGTAACAATACGAAAAAAATCCAATCTTTCCAACGGTTCTGATTTCATTGTGTTCCGATTTCGTATGAGAAAGATGCGTCATTGAAAAGGTCTAGCGGTATTTTTATCTTTTTATATAATTGAGTCAGATGATTGAGTCTTCTGGAAATCGTAGAGCGTCCAGTTACGGTTCCAACGGACTTCGTTTCATCTCGATCGGATATCGTATGAAAAAGTTATAAGTGTTTTCGTAAAATCGGTTTGAAAATCCAAACCGAAAATTCATCAGTATGCTCTCGGTGTTGGGTGGATTTTTCGGAATTTATTTTGAAATTTGTAAGGCTTTTATGTAATTTTGAGATTTTGAAGGTCTTAGTTGATAAGGGGTGTTTAGAACTGGAAATATGAAGGCAAGGGCTTATGTGTATATAAGAGAATCAGAGAGATCCTTAATACACGGTTTAGATTGAGCCACGCCCGTCACATTCGGATCTGACGGTTCGTACAACAGCTTGCGTTGAAGATGCTTATCTAAGGCTTCTCATTGGTGAAGTGTATTAGATATGATGATGTGGTGCCTCACCATATTAGTCTTGATTGTGTGTAGCGCATGTGCATAGAATCTATAAAGAGATTCTCCATATCTTGATCTGAGCCAATCATATCAGATCGGTTCCGATCTAATGGTCAAGATCGATGGAGCTTTATTAAAGTTAGTTGACAGCGTACCGTGAAACTCGCTAAACCAACCAATCGGTGATCGACAATGCGTCTAACAATATCAGCGTGTACGTCATGATGACGTCATCGAGATTCAAAACCTATTGTTTAGATCTATTGTCCGTTGGTTTAATCAGATGGCTCAGCTTAAGAGATACTTTTTTATGAGATCTACGGCCAGATCTGCGCCTCTGTTGCGTGCACCTCCGGTGTAACTTACGCCACCCCTACGAAGATTCCATTTCATGCTATCTCATTGCTCTAACTTCAAATGGTCATATCTCCCTCATTTTAACTCGAATTTGGGTGATTCAAGTTGGAAATACTTCATCTCTCCGAGCTCTACACACCAAAGGGAAGAAATCAGGCAGAGGGGTTGCTAAGGCAGCCGAAAAAATGAGTTGAAGCTCGTAGAAGGCTAAGGATTTTAATGAAAGACTTCTATCCTCTTGCATTTCATCTATAGCCCCCATTAGAGGCATAGGAAGCTGCTGGAAACCAAGGCAGTAAACTCTATTGGTTGTTGCCAAAAGAAAGAAAAGAAAATGTAAGAGAAGAGACGAAGAGTGAAATAAAGAAGAAATTTTTCCCTCTCTTTGTGTGTGTCTTGAATGCCTCTCAAGAAAGATTTTCTCAAATCCAATTAATGGAGTTTGATGATTCTTGTTGAGAATACTATTTCTCCATTAAAGCTTTATTTACAAGGAAGACTAGAAGAGGAGAAGTAGAGAGAGAGAGAGAGAGAGAGGAATGTGTGTGTGAATATGAATGCCATTATTGCTCCATGAAAGTAAAGACAAGGAGAAAATAAAGAAGAAGAACAAGAACCTAGAATTTGGTTCTTGTGAGTTGCTTCAAGAAACCCAAGTGCCAACCGGGGTTGAAACATTGGTGACACCGAGATAACGTGATTATGGTCCGCATCAAGTGGAGATCGACATTATTGCATCTCTGATGGTTACTCCTTGCCAAGGTAATCTCACTTTTGCCAAATTTTCATTATTATAAATCATTGTAGGCAAGATGTTTAATAAAATGCCTAAGTGATAGTTATAGTCTATTTGGGGGAAAATTTGTATGTATGAGTGCTTCACTATAGGCCATTATTATAAACCCAACTTTATTTTTTTTTGGTGTTCAGTGGGTGCTGGACACAAGGGCTATGTGTTTCTTGGTAGTTACAACTACCTAAACTTATTTGCCGTGGGTGCAACCTCTCATATCATTATGAGAAAACTAGGGTGAAGACCTAGCCATTATATATCATTGGTGAAAACTGGGAATTTGTTCCCTTGGCTGTCGGTGCAGTCATAATTAGTATTGAGTAAATACTGAGCTCGACAATGGGCATTACTCTGTGCATGTAGGCAACTGGCCGAAGCACGTATTTCTTGTGTTGTGGATGTATATGCTCATATTTGTATTGTGGATTAGAGTGCTTGGCTGTAGAATGGGTGTGTACATCTGGTAGACCTAACCACTTGGTGGTGCAGTGTGGATGTGCATACGACTGTGTATGTATGTGACAGTGATTACCATATGAGGTTTATGAGACAACTCTAGGCAGCAATACAGGTTATGTGAGTAAGTTCCGTGCAACAGTAAGAATGGTCAGTAGTATACATAGCAGCTCTAGGCAGTATCAGTAGACTGTGCTATTGAAGTGTAAATCGTGATTGCCACATCAGGGGTACAGCTGAAAAATGAAAAAATATTTGGCACACTGATTCACCTCCCCTCTCAGTGTCAATCGGGACCCAACAATAAGTGAGACCAGCACTAAGGTTCCCAAATTCAGGTGGGATTTTTCCCGTTAGTTGATTGTAGTAGAGCTCAAGCTGTCATAGATTCGTAAGCTTCACGATATCAGTTGGGATCTCACCGAATAAATTGTTATCGACGAGTTTTAGGTCGATGAGTCCAATGAGATTTCTAATGCCTTTGGGAATAGTTTCTTTAAGGCTGCAATTGGAGAGGTACAACTAGAAAACAGTTTTTGGAGCTTCAAAACCTCCAGCGGGAATGGAGCATTGTCAAAGAAATTGTCGCCGAGACTCAGAAAGGCGAGATTTGTCATGTTTGCCAGTGATCTCCATGGGAAAGGACTAGAAATCCCACTGGAATTCAAGCTCAATGGTTCTAATTGGGTTAGAGTGGACAAATCAGGGATTGTAGTACAAGAGAAGGAATTATACCCAAGATCTAAGTACCGCAAGTAACTGCAAGTACAAAAGCTGATAGAGAGAGTTTAAGGGGATAACACTGACCAGATTTCTGTTACCCAGTTCAATACTTTTTGCTGAACCGTCCGAATTACAGGAAATTCCCGTGAAATTGCAAGGTTGATTATCTGGTGTCTATGAATCGAAAATAACGGTGTCTGATCTCCGAAATGTAGCTTTGAATTTGATGGCAAGATCATCTGATTGGGCAACATATAAGAGAGACAATAAGAAGATAAGAAGTAGAACCACAGACATAGAGGGCGGTGAAGGAAGAGAATAAACCCATATTCTCATCTAGGTCACCTCCTATATCCTCTTCCTTTCTTCTTTGCAAGTATACGAAGTAGAGGTAGTCGGAGCACAACAACAGTAGTCAGAGCAGATTGTAATCAAAGGTCATTATAGTAACTTAACATACCCATAATGGTAGATTGGCCATTTAACGAATAAATGACTGATGACATCATCACTTAACGCCTTAAACCTAACGAAATGGGTTTTTTAGATATAATTTTGAGAAAGTGAGGGGTCTACTAGACATTATTTTCATTTTTTGGGGTCACTTTGAGTTATTTTCAATTTTAGGGGTGGTACTAGATGATTTCCCTATATATATAGATACTAGTAAAAATATACGTGCAAATGCACGTAGTGATAGTCTCCTAATTAAACATTTTCTTAAGACAAGATTATTGGGTCAATCCATTTGAAGTAAGTTCTGAAAAGCTTGGTGAGCTGATTTTTCAAAGTTTGTGTTTTCTAAAAACATAATTATTCTGAATACAAGAAAGAAAATCCACAGACTAAATAGTGCAATTCCTATAATAGAAAGGAGATGGGAACATGAAACATAAAAAACATATGTCTCGTCTTCCTCTACGGAGGTCTTGAGAATGACATCAATTTCACAAATAATTCTCTCATAACATATAACAATAATACTAATAAACTATAATATTACAAATCATGGAGAATGATTAAGAAAAAATTAATCTCTGATCAAGTCAAAGCGGTGTACGTGAAGACATGCTTGCTTTCCGCATCCTCTGAAGATTTTTTCATAATATAGTGCAATAACTTTTCCACCTGAGCTCTATCTTGCAGATTAAATGAATTATATGAAATTAAATGAATTATACTACCTTGCGGATGTGGAGTATCTGAAATTGAGAAATGCAGTGCCAGTGATCCGAGAGAAAAAGAAGCTGAAGTTGAAAACTTTTGTGCTACTGTAATAGAAAAAGAAATAAGAATTTGAAATATTTTGAACTATTGTTGTAAGAGACAGAAAATTGAGAAATCATGGGATATTGTAGTTGATTTTTTGTCCTCTCTATGGCATATATAAGAAAGGATTTTATTGCATAAAAACTTGTAAAGTCGATGAAAGTTGATTGAAAGATACCATTTTTATGTAATAAATCTATCCATAATTATGTGACTATAATTTTGTGGCTTTTTTTTATCCCTTTAATACGTAATAATTTTAATTAATGATTACTCCACCCCTTTCTCCTCCACGTTCAGAGAGATGAATGAGAGAAATATAATATTAGAGAGAAAATACCTCTTCCTCCACGTTTAGATTTTGTAAGGGATGGAATGAGAGATTTTAGGAGCCTTTTTTTTTTTTGTATATCTCTCAACATATTTACCTTTTTAATATCTCTATAATTATTTATTTCCTCCATAGTCTCCATAATTCTCTGGAGAATCTCTCCCCATTGTGCTCAATATTTTTTTAAAAAATGATGAGTGAGAGAGAGAGATTTAAGGAGGAATAATAGTGCATTTGTTTGGTTTATAATTATAATAGCGCAATAAATCTCTTCATAATTCTCCATGCTATAATTTTGTAGTTATTTTTTTTTTATCCCTTTAATATGTAATAATTATAATTAATGATTACTCCACCCCTCTCTCCTCCACGTTTAGAGAAATACGTGAGAGAAAGAGAATTATAGAGAGAATATACCCTTTCATCCACGTCTAGATTTTGTAAGGAATGGAAGGAGAGATTTTAGGAGCCTTTTTTTTTTTTTGATATTTCTCTTTTCATACTTACCTTTTTAATGTCTCCATAATTATTTATTGTCTCTATTGAGAATCTCCCCCCATTGTGCTCCATGTTTTTTCCAAAGACGATGAGTGAGAGAGAGAGAGATTTAAGGAGGAATAATAGTGCATTTGTTTGGTTTATAATTATATGACTTTTTATTATTTAATAATTATAATTATATGCCTTTTTACTACTCCACTCTCCCCCTTTCTCCTCCACGTTGAGAGAGAGAGAAAGAGAGGAATATCATATGCCTTTTTTTAATCCTTTTTAATATATAATTAATTATTACTCTCTCCTTTCGAGAGAGAGAGAGAGAGAGAGAGAGAGAGAGAGAAATAGAGAATTATGGAGAGTTTATTATTATTAACTTCTTTTTTTGTTGGTATATCTCTTTCCATAATTATTCATTCCATCCCCATTCTCCATAATTCTCTCTATTTCTCTCTCCACGAGTTTATTATTATTAACTTATTTTTTTGTTGGTATATCTCTTTCCATAATTGTTCCTTCCATCTCCATTCATCATAATTCTCTATATTTCTCTCTCCACTCTCCCACTTTTTTCTCCACGTTTAGAGAGGGAGAGAGAGAATTATAGAGTTTATTATTAATATTTGATTTTTCTTCCATTTTTAGGGGTGAGAAGATGGGTGGATTTAGGGTTTGTAATTATATATCTTTTTAATACTCCACTCTCCCCCTTTCTCCTCCACGTTTGAGAGAGAGAGAGAGAGAGAGAGAGAGAGAGAGAGAATTATAGAGAGTTTATTATGATATTTGTTTCATATTCAGTTTTGAGGGGATTTTGGTCATTTGGGGATTTTTTCGGGTGTTTTTTGGTCATTTGGGAATTTTTTTGGTAGATGTAAATGGTTTTTTGATCATTTTGAAAAAATATACTAAAGACAGGAAGTACGTACTTTTATATAGTAGTATAATATATATGGTCGATTTCAAGTTATCAAAAATGGTCCTGAGAATAATATGAAACAAGTGGAAATTGAAGCAATAGAAATTCTCAAATGGTTAAAACTAACTTTGGACAAGGGATAGAATATCATTGAAGTTTGGACCTTCTCTTAAGACTTATTTCAGCTTATTCCACAACCAACATCTAGAGTCTGATTGCGGCATACTTTCTCAACCTTTTGGAACATCTATTTGAAGTTTGAAATATATTATTTTTCTATAAATGTATTAGTAGTAATATTGTAATGCAATTTATATTGGATATTGCTAGTAGGCTTCCCTTAGGTACGAGGTCTAACCTGATTAACTATCGGGACTTAAATTCTATTTTTTATAGTTAATGATACTTTTCTTTGATTTTCAAAAATATATCAAACTTAGGAGTTAACTTAAGTGCTACGGGCAACTGCAATGGCATGGAGATAAAAGTCACGGTAGGATCGCTTAAATACCTCTCTAAAGACAAATGATTGCATGGTTTAGTATGTTAAGGTTTGGTTCTTTTATTTGTTTCACACTATTCAGTTTGATTCGGTTAAAAAAAAAAAAAAAATCTAAAACTGAAGTGAATAAAATTTCACATTCCAAATCAAAATCCAACTGTTTTTTTTTTTTACTGGCTATGGGCTGCAATTGGACTAGGCTAAGGTTGTACACATGCACCTAGTGCCTCACACAATTCATTAAGTGGGCCTATGAGCTGCATTCCCCAATAGAGGGATACATTAAGGATTTTAAAATGCCAATTAAGAAATAGAGGTTTTTTTTTTCCTTCTAGGGGTTAATAAGAAATTATGGATTGAGGAACTTCTGTTTTTTGGTGAAAATGGATTGAGGAATTTGAGTAATCATAGGATGAGACACTCAAAATGACAACTCTATTTTTTCTTTTATATGAGAAATGACACCTCTCTCTCTCTCTCTCTCTCTCTCTCTATATATATATATATATATATTTAAAACTTGTTAATATTTTTTTGATTGCCTTTATCTTTTTTTTTTTTTAATGTTTTTAAGTAAAATAAAGTTTTTAAAATAATTTGAAAGTTGTTTTTCATTATGTCATTATAAAAAACTATCTGTATTGTTACACATTTTTTCAAATATATAATTGCAATGATATAATTTGTCCCCCTTGAAAAAAGAAAAAGATTTGTTACAATAAAAAGATAAGGGAGAGGGATAGGTATGTCGCCGATATCAAGTATGCTAGCGGATAACACCAATAGGAACACATGATGGAGTATAATTCAAGAAGGATATGAGGGTCATTTCAGAAAAAAGGGAAGAAAGAGATAGATACAATGGGTGCTAACATACTTGATATCGGCGGCATACCCAACATTTTCCCAAAAGATAAAATATGAAATTACAATTTTATCGACACATTGAATGACATCAATAAGAAATTTTTTTCAAGGAGAAGCATAGATGTTAATGAGATCATGATGTCTTACCAAAAAGAAAAATGAACAATGAGACCATGATAAAAATTACCCATTTCGTTAGAGGAAATGTTTTCTATTCAAGAGTGTGGCCTACACCGATGTTTCTATGGTCCCATATGTATTTCTCTCTCCTTGCTTCATAAAATAACATTTTTGCTCTTGGGGAACAAGAGAGAGATCCTAATGAGAGAGTTTTGTATGCAAAGCAGGGTAAAGCCTGAAATCGGTCTAATTCGATCTGAAAAAGCCCTAAATTTGGCAAAAATCAGGGTCGATTATCGTTGATTCCGATCTGAAATCGGGTGATTCCCAATCCGATTCGCGGATAATTGAAACCCTGATGCGAAATCTACAGACCACAAACGTCTACGTGGAGCGTCGATCTCCATTAGAGTTGGAACTTGGAAGTCAAAAGGACTAGAAGCTTGCAACCGACATTGAACCAAAACCCCAATTAAGTGGAAAAAAATCGCATGCAATTCGGATTTGGTACAATTCTGTGAAATACCACTTTTAGGTGGTGACCCGTGTATTGATACCAATGCAATGGTCTAGATCTGATTTAAATGACTCTTCACTGATTTAAGGTTTTATTAGTTATATCAGATTTGGACCATTGCATTGGTATCAATACACATGTCACCCCGTGAAGGTAGTATTTCACGGAATTGTACCAATTCGGAGTCGAAGACGATTTTAACCCCAATTAAGTAGATCCTGCGACTTTACTTTGAGAGAGGTTTAGGGGTTTATAGCTTAACATCTAACAGATGTGGGAGAAGTCAGCGTTCGACGTTTCTAGTTTTCTGCTCCCAGATTGAGAGGTTAGTTTGATCACAATGAGGAGGGCTCAGAGTCTGGCCTCTTCTGGCCTGGGAAGAGCTTTGCTTGAGGGCTCCTCTTCCTCCTCTGCCATTCCCACGCAGTTTCAGTGTAAGCTTCTGAAGGTGGCGTTGTACAACAGTTGTAGCGGCTCCTCTGGTCGTCCGCGGCTATTCTCTGCCTACGTTGGGCGACCCGCTCGAGCCGTTTCTATTGGTGTCGCCGGAGCCGTTTCCTTCTCCATCGCTGCTTCTTCAGTTGTTCCTAATGTATACGCCAAGGAGACTCTCTCTTCAGAGTTTCTGCCTAAGGATGTCGTCCTTTACCAGTACGAAGCTTGCCCTTTCTGCAACAAGGTTAAAGGTGCTGCTTTCATTACTATTATTAACAACTGCTACTATTACCACTAATAATTGAATCAACAATTAGTTTTAATTTGATTTTCGTGTTTTAATTCTTCTGTATTCGATATCTTTGCATTTGGATCGAGAATTTTATGGTGTTCTAGTCTGTTGCCGCTCGTAATCATGGATTGTTATATACTAATGATTGGTAAACACTACCTACGTCTTCTGTTAGTAACAGGACAATTTTTTTTTTTAATTGAAAAGAAAAGAGAATTGAGGAATTGAAAATACGAAGGATCATATATCAAAAGCCCAAGAGAAGAAAAAGGGGAAATTCTCAATAAATTACAGCCGCAATGACATCTCCTGTCTCGGTTGGAGGACTTCTTGATGCAAATTCTTCACCAAACTAGGCTTGTTTTATTAGGAATAAGTTTAGGGTTGGGTTGTATACGTGTTGGGCCTTCAGTCCATGTGGTTTGGAGTGTATTGGACTACTTTTATGGGTCTAAATTAGGGGTTCTAAGGTTGCATACGGGATTCAATGATTTGTTTCCTTTTTCTTTAGTTTCCTTTTTAGATAGGGTTATTTAGTTTCTAATTTCAGTACCTAAATTAGTTTTTAATTTCAAGTCATTGTTAGTTTCTAATTTCTGTCTAGACTAGTTTCTATTTTCATTAGATTCTAATTTCCGGTTTTTAGTAACTTCTTGTAATCAATTTTTAGTAACTCAGATTTAGTAACTCTGAGTTACTATTACTTGTAAACCCTCCCCATCATTATAAATAAAGATGATGGCTCTTTTAATGAGCCATGATTTATGCTTAAAAAAAAAGACTCTTGTTGCTGTTGCTGGCTTCAATGACTACTCCTTGTGTTTGATCAAGGCCTAGGGATTGGTGTTTGATCCAATCGACACTCTGCGGCGAGAAGTCCGAGTGGGTTGCTATTATTTTCTGGTTTTCTTTATCGTGTTATTGTTGTTTAATGTGGGCAAGACTTATTGCTGTTGTTATTGCTCTGCAACTCAGGTAAGAGAACTAATCTACTGTTAAGTTCAGATCTGAGTTTTTTTCTAGAATTCTCCAAGTATCGACTGCTCTTACTGGGCTATCTAGCCATCGGATTGAGCTCCCCTTTGGATCGAGTGTCACCCCTGCTGGAAGGGAGGTTCGATCCTAATTTCATGCCCATCAGACCAGGGGATGGTCTGGTCTGGTTAGTTCTCTGATTCTGGTCGATTGTGCTTCTGCACAGAACTGAGTTCTGTTTTGGTTGTTCTGTCCCTGTGATGTTGTTACTGAGTATGGTCTGTTTTAATACTCTATTTTCTGCTATTGAATTGTCCTCAGTTGGTATGATATCTGATTTCTGAAAATCTGAGTTCTGAGTCAAAATTTCTGATTTACAAAGGGCTGTTCGATTCCTATTTCTGGACTGTTGTTTATTGTTTACTTTTGGGGTGCTTAGTGGTTGTTCTTTTGACTAAAAGTTCCTGCAGTTGGATTAGTTTGAGCTTTCAAACTTAGTCCTACATTACTTCTGGCCACGGAAGAGCATGATGTTCAACCCACTTGAAGCCTCCTAATCATAAATTGATTGTTAACTCTATCAGCAAGTGTCTGAATCCCAAGTATTTGACGATTTTGACCCTATTAGTCTTCAGCTCGAACATCATTTCATCTGCAGAACCTAAACACGTATAATTAGTAACTCAATTTCCATCCTAGATAACGATTCCTAGTGCAGGATGTCCTTGATTTCCCTGAAACCATCAAAATTTGGTTACTTTAAGCGGGGGAATCCTGTAAGGACTGATTTTTATCAGTATGAAACCGATAGGAAATAGAAATTCTATTTAATTTAATAGGACCCCATCAGAAAATTGGATTTTGGCTAGTTCATTAGCTTCTTGAATGGATTGGATTGAGTTCTGTCTGGAAGAAACTCTGCCGTTCTGCTATTCCCAAATTCTCAACAGTTCAGCCATTGGTAGACACATTCCTGCTTGCTTGTTGCTTTGCAACCATGGGACAGTCTGTCTGCTTACTTTATTATTATGTATAAAAGGAATGGTCATTCTGGATGATACCTTGTTTTTGTTTTGTGTGACCAGTTAACAACTAATACACGGTAGATGAAGAGAAGTTTAAATAAAATGCAATTGTTATCACTGTTGTGATCAGTATGAGTGTTGTTGTTAGCACTAATACTTATGATACGGTTACAGTCCTAATATACAGTTAGTTCCATAGGTCAGGCATATATTAAAAAAGAACTTGGACTTTGGTAACCCAGTAATTCAGCAGAAATTCGAAGAAACTGGAGAATATCTTTTGAATAGTTTGTCTTCCCTGTCATTTTGTCAAATTTTCACCCTTGGCACAGAAAACTGCGCCTGCTTTTTCCCCTTGAAAAAAATAATATTAGTCTTATAAAAAGGGAAAAAGGGAACCAGATAGAAATTAAAATAAAAATAACAATTTAATTTTTGAAAAAGTGCTTTCTTTTTCTGTTCATTGGCTTGTATTTTATTTCTGTTTTTATTTTCTTCCTCAGCATTCCTAGATTATTATGATATACCATACAAAGTTGTGGAGGTGAACCCTCTCAGTAAAAAGGAGATCAAGTGGTCTGATTATAAGAAGGTTCCTATATTGACCGTGGATGGAGAACAGATGGTTGATTCATCAGGTTAGTTTCCCCTTCTGGTTGTCCAAGACATCAATTAGGTTCTTGTGAAGTGTCTATGCTGGCCAATTCTTGAGTCTTTAATATTTGTATTATTTATCTGAGGCTAGCATGTGGTGATTGTGTAGATATAATCGACAAGTTAAGTCGCAAGATTCATCCTGAAAAATCAGATGATCCTAGTCCAGATGACAATGAAGAGAAAAAGTGGCGTAGGTATGATTTATCTGGTCTTTCCAGGCTGCCAGGTCTGACTATTTGCTTATTTCGAATTTTGTAGTTCAAGAAGATACTCTTATACTTGGATTTTCTGACAATAGTTGTACTTATGTTCACCGTACATATCTGGCTGCGTTTATTTAGAGTAATATAATTGAGTTCTTTTTTTTTTCCTGAATGCATCTTAGCCTTTGAACAATAACATATATTTTAAGATAATTAGGTATAATCCTTCTCTCACCTTGTAGGTGGGTTGATAATGACTTGGTGCATGTCCTATCTCCAAACATATATCGAAGTGCTTCAGAGGCTCTTGAGTCATTCGACTATATCACAAGCAATGGTAAGATGTTCTCTTTCAAGACATTCCATCAAATAGGGTTTTTTCATCTGAGCTAGTCAAGAAATTTCTCATTTCTGGTTAAGTTTTTTATAATTTCTATAAAACAGGTCCTTATCAACAAGTCTAGTTTTAAGAAAATTTTGTTCAATTCTCCCATCCTTTCCAAATATGGAAAGCTGCGAAATGATTTCTCTTGTCATTGTTATTCTTGATTTCTTCATTCTGAAGAGAATCTGGCATAATAACTTTCACTGGATTTTCATTAAAACACCACCTAAAAGGATGACATAGTTGAATTATGACTTACATGTATTGATCAGGATTCATGTGTCTGAATAAGTGCTCTAACAGGTTCCTTCTTACAAAGTCCTTCTACTGGAGAGAAAATGAAAAGGGGAGGAGGGAGGGTGCTATGACTTAGGGAGATAATTCTGGTGGTTGGAGACTATTGTTTGTATGCGCATAGTGGTGTAGTCATAGAAATGGGAAGAAAAATTAGGCTCATCTCTCTATTGCTAAGATTTTATTGAAAATACTGATATAGTCCTTAAATTATAATGAGATATGCTACTGTATTTTAGTGACCAGAAGAAAGACCACAAAGTTATTTACTCTATAAGGAAGCAACTACTACAACAACAACAACAACAACAGCAAAGCCTCATCCCAACTAAATGGGGACTACTACATGGATCTGCGATGGACATGTTTGCAAAATAAAAGCAAAGGAAAAAGGGGGAAAGAAAAGGGAAGGAAACATAGCAACACCTCCGTGACATCCCACCTAAAAGCGGTTGGCAACATGGACCTTTGCCCTCTACACAAGTCTTTTTGATGTCATACTAGGATCTATACCGAGCTTTTACATGTCTTTCCTTACCAACTCTTTAATGGTCATTTTAGGCCTGCCCTAGCTCTTCTAGCTCCCTCCATTTGGATTTGCTTACTTCTCCTTACAGGAGCATTCAAAAGTCTACACTGAACATGTCCAAACCACCTTAAGCGACATTCTCTGAGCTTATCCAGAATCGGAGCAACTCCCAAATCGGCTCTAACTTGTTCAGTCCTCACCCTATCCCTTTTACTGCTGCCACGCATCCATCTCAACATCCTCATCTCTGCTACACTCAACTTATCTATGTTACGCTTCTTGATTGCCCAACATTCTGCCCTATATATCATAGCCGGTCTTATGAGTTATGACTGTTCTATAAAATTTTCTTCAAGCTTTAGGGGTATACGTTAATCACACAACACTCCAGAAGCACTTCTCCACTTTGTCCATCCTACTTTAATTCTGTGAATACATCATCATCTATCTCACCCTCTTTGTTTATGATTGACCCTAAATATCTAAAACATAATTGTCACGGCGACAAAACGAACCAAGGCGGTGGAGGGTTGTCTAAGCGCTTAGGCGAGAAGGCGCCTGCCTTAAGGCGAACGAGTGTTATTTTTTATTTTTCCTATTTTCTAACATTATTTAGTAAGTTATATATACCTTGTATCATAAAAAATAAAGATTAAGCCACATCAAGTCATTAAAAATCAACATTTAGCCACATCAAATCATAAAAAATTAACATTAAGGCATATTAAGTTATAAAAAATCAACATTTAGAGAAATGCTCTTATTCTATAATAAGTTTGACTAATCAAATGATTTTATTTTTATATGAGACTTTTTGTATTAGTTATAACATAAAACCAGCTTTCTAACAAGTCTAAGATTACTTAAATTTGAGTTGCAATGACAAAGTTATGCTTTAGGCAAACTTATTTTTAAGTGTGCGAATACTGTTAAAATCGCCTGAATGAAAATAATTTTATGAATATCAAAACAAAATATTTTTTTACTGGACTTTTGGTTTTTAGCAATGTTTTAATATGATAGAATTTATAAAATTTTTATAATTGAGAAAAACCCTAGCATTTAAAAGTTGAAAATCGTCCCTATAACCAAAATCCAGTTTTTGTTCTTGGACTGGGGGGTTGACTTTTTATCCTTTTGGAATTTGATTTTTAAACTATTTTTATTGGATTCAAATAGGGGGTATTTGCTTATTTATGAATAATATCTTAAGTAAAAAACATTTACTTGAATGATATTTGGCATAAATAAGTGCCGAAACACAAGGCGACATGCAGTACAACAAGGCGGCTATAGCCTAGGCCCCAGGCAAACCGCCTGGACGCCTAGTCTAGGCGACGCCTCGACAACTATGATCTAAAATGATCGTTTTGAAGGATTGCTCCCTCCTGAAGTTTCACCACATCATTATCCGTCCTTGAGTGACTAAAGTTATATACCATTGCTCCGTCTTTGTTCTACTTATCTTAAAATCCCTAGATTTTAGTGTAGATCTCCATAAATCTAACCTTTCATTGATCTCTGCCACTGTCTCAGCCACTAGCAGAATATCATCGACGAAGAGTATACACCACGGAACCTACAGATAATGACTTAAAGCAGATCCATGATGTAACCCAATAATGATTGAGAACTCATTGCCTTGACCTTTCACGGTTCTTACACTCGTCATCACACCCTTGTACATGTCTTTGATATATCTACATATTTACATGGCACCCCTTTCTTGTCCAATACATACCAGATGAGCTATCTGGGGAATTTGTCGTAGGCTTTTTCTATGTCAATGAAGACCACATGGAGGTCCTTCTTGTAGGTTCTCGACCTTTCCATATGCCTCCTAAGAAGGTAAATCGCTTCCATTGTGGATCTCCTAGGTATAAAATCGAATTGGTTCCTTGAGATACTGGTTTATCTTCTTAGGTAGACTTCAATAACCTTCTTAGATTGATACAACAATATTTATCCTCCATTCATCAGGCATCTTTCTCGTGCTCATAATCTTGTTAAACAACTTGGTAAGCCAGACAACCCCACATAGTCCCAAATTCTTCCACACTTCAATTAGGACCTCATTCAAGCCTGTCGTCTTTCATCTTTCTTGGGGCTTCTTTAACCTCGAACACTCCTATCTTTTGTACATGTCTATGAAGCATGTTGTCACGTTGGATTCTCACCCCACTCCTGCTTGAGCTATCTCCATTTAGTAATTCGAAAAATTCTCACCCCATCTCCTGTTAATATCTTCATCCTTAACAAGCACTCTACCGTCATCACTTTTAATACATCGAGCATGATCTAGATCTTTACTCCATTTCTGGTACCTTAGGTCTACGACAGCGAGAGCATTGATAGCCCTAGTATTATACCCTAGCTTCCCTCTACTATACAGGGATAGCTTCACAGAGTGTGTGACCAATCCAAGTAGTTGGTACTATCCAACTTCACAAGAGAAATCTGGGTGTTAGGATTGTCAAAGACAATCGAACTAGGGTTGGTATTACTCGACCAACCCGATGTAGCTTCCAGAGGTTCCGTGAGATCAGACATAATGTAAGGATGCTGGACACCCCTAAAAAACAATCCAAGGGGGAATCCAAAGCAAGGGGGAACACCAACCCCCAAAAACCTTCTTCTCGGAA
>NC_056559.1:12645663-12656517 GCF_013358625.1 Macadamia integrifolia | reverse complement strand
AAAAAAAAAAAAAAGAAGCAAGCTAGAAAACCATAGAAACTTGATGCAAAGCCAATAAAAAAACACTTCAACTATGGAACTTCATCCAACAACCACACACAAGCATCATATGAGAGAAAATATCTGGTGAACACAAGCAACACATACTCTACCATCCATTTTAGACTATAAAACCTGAAAAACCAGAAACTGGCGATACCTGGCAGCAAATAGGAAATGGGGTAGTGCTCCAACAGCACAAAAAATCAGGAAGCGAGACTTGGGGAGTCAAATGTAGACCCTTGGGTGATTCTTTTGAGCTATTCCACACTCCCAACCCAGCATGGATGAGAGAGAAAAAATAAGTCAAACTTGGGGCAGGTGGTAGTGCTGTGATGGGCTTCTCCTCTCCCTGTGAGCTCCAATCAATGTTTGTAGCCTTCAAATCTCTCTCCAAGTGCCTTCAACGTGCTTTTACAACTCCATTAGGCTTTCTTGTATACTTTCTTACATGATATAGCGTCTAATGGACCCCTCTTTCTTTTAGGGTTCTAAGAGAGACTTAAAGAATCGAACAAGGAAGATTAGTCGTCCCCCAAACCTTTGTACAACTCTGATACCAAATTAGAAATAAGAAGTACTAAGGTTAGAGATGAGGGAAGAAGATGGAAGAGAGGAAGGAAGAAGGAGGAGAGAAGATGAGAGAAGGAAAAGAGGAAGTGAGACCAAAACATGAATGAGCTTGTTGCTCATCTCACCTATATTAGATTCAAATAATGTTTTAGGGAATTACATATTCCTCCCTTAGGGAGGTGAAAGAGAAATAAGAGAAATAAGAGAAATAAAAGAAATTACATATGAGGACAACTTAACATAAGATAGTTCCTAATATACCCCTAATACATATATTCTAACATTCTTAGCGTGGGTGAGTGATATGGGTTGGTGATGAGATATCCACGTGTCTATGTATTTTAAGTGTTGAGTTAGTTGGGCTTTTTAGTAATGAAAGTAAGGAGTTGAAGGGGTCAACGTTTTGTTATGACGTGTTTGTGGGTTATCCACTTGTCAGTTCATTAAGAGTCTATAGGGAGTAAGAGTCAAGGTCTTTTATGTTTTCAGGTTTGAGTTTTACCTAGTCCTTAGGAGCTTGTTAACTTGGGACTATTTAATTTCCTGTAATTTAGCATGCTAACGTTGAGAGGTTAGTTTCCTACAATTTAGCATGTTAATGTTGGGAGGTAGTGTGATCGTTGTAACCTCTCACAGATTTAAGAAGTTGAGTTGGAACAACAAAGCTCTCATGAAGTTTAGTTGAATCAAAGACTACTTTCTTAAGTTGGAGGCTGGTTATTCCTTGAAAGTAACCGTTATCTTGCTTATTATCTCTCTTCTCTCTCTCTCTCTCTCTCTCTCTATATATATATATATATATATAGCCTTACGATCTTCATGGCACTTTCCTTGTGTCACTTGGACAAAATGTCGAAGTCTAGGAACGATAAGTGGACAAAGAGGATCCAATCCGAGGACTTCTTAGGGGATCCATAGATAACTGGGAGGTGGAGTAGGTGGAACAACTTTGAGGTTGAAAAGGATGCAGGGTAGTTGATAGAAGGGGGTCATGCAGAAATGATAAAGTCAGTTATACCAAAAAGGATCTTAAGGCTATAGAGTGTAGTTATTCCAGGAATGCAGATCTGGAATTTCCTGGTGTCCTTGAAGATGTGCTTCTTTATCTGGGTGGCCTCTCTGGAGATGCTGGTGATTTTGGAATCTGGGTGAAATGGTTAGTAGGGAATCTATGAATTATTTGCTTCGGCATTGTGCTTTTGATAAGACTGTGGGGCAGGCCATGCTGTCAGTCTTCGAAATTGAGTGGATAATTCCAGTGGACATGGAGCAGCTAGTGGGTGGTGCAATCATCCCCTTCCAGATATAGTCGAAGTAAAGTGAAGTAAGTGAAATGGATGGCGTCAATGGCTGGAGATGTAAGGAAGACTGAAATTGAACCAGAGAAAAAAATCCAGTAGGAAATGAGCTTGAACAGGATCACAGAATAGGGTATAACAGAGTGATGTAAGTTTATTGACCTAAGCAAATAACCCCAGGTAATGCATAAACTCCAAACCAAAATCAGATTTAAGTTTCAGATCTAGGATCCAAGAAGAACCACACAATCTGAAAAAAGGGGCTGAAATGAGAAGAAATTGAGAACTCACAAAGTAGGGGTACAAAGGACTAACACACCTGGTCGAGTGAGGCTTGGTATGAGGCCAACTACTCCTTCAAAGATGGCCCACGGCAGGCCTGTGTAGGTGCAGTAACACAGCAGCAGAATTCCACCTAGAATTTAGGGTTTTCTGGACTGTAGGGAGAAAATCTGCATCTGGCAGGTGGTGGTTCAGATGGGGCTGAAAGGCTGGTTGAAGGAGTCCCCTAGGGAGGCCAATGGGTGCCCAACAGTTGGCCCTTAGATGTCCAACAGATGTGGAGATCTGATGTTCTTGATTTGGGATCAAAATAGGGAACTTCTGAACTGCTTCAAGAATTAGTCGTGACAGCATCTGTTGGGGCCCTGCTCTTGGTCAAGTGACTCCTTTGGGGTGGTGATCAAACCCCAAAAGCTGGAGTTAAGCTGGTCAAGGATTGGGGAGATCTGGTTGATTGCTTCCAGCCCAGAAAAACCACCAAAAATGGAATTCGATGGGGCTGTTTTTGTGTCTTCAGGCCTTAAACAGTAGCACCTATAGTTGGTTTTATCTTTTTAGCAACCTCAACAAGCCTTAAACGACCAATTAACAACTTCTCAACTAATTAACAGAATAACAGAAATAGAAATAAAGAAAGACAGAGGGAGATTGATTGAGGGTGAGAAATGGGGAAGAAGGATAGTGGTTTTGGGTTAGGCCTCTCACCTTCCCCTGGGCATCTCACCCTCTCAAGTGACTCTCGCAGCCATGGAAGAATACTTCTCCAACTTCATTACTTCGAACTTTTCAAATCCTCACAATGAGCGCCTTTAAATAGGCTGAGAAGCCCTTACAAAAATAGAAAATAACCAAATAGGAAACTAACCAATTCTCCTAAACTAATTTACTTGCTTGACAAGAAATTACAACTAACTGTTAACAAATAAAATGGAAACCAATTACTTAACCACTGCTAACCAAATAGTAAATAAATCTCTAACTCTGCAAAAAGGAAAAAATTGATGGGAGTTGCTGGGGGACTCAATCTTCTGTGGTGAGTGGTGAGCGGTGAGTGGCAGTGAGGATCCAACGGCTGGGAGGGCCTGGCATGCACCCCAGCCGTTGGATCCTCACTGCCGCTCACTGCCTCCCCACACAGGATTTTTGTGTGTTGCTGGGGCTTCTGGAAGGCTGAAGTAACAACCAGATTAGGCAGCTGCACTGCAGAAAATATCCCCAAAATATTCTGCTGGAAGTTGCTCTAATCAATGGCCAATTGCTGCCCAGTTCTCCTGCTGCTTGACAACCATAAAGTGACCCAGATATTTTGGGCCAGCTTTGACCTCCCCTCCCCCTTATGGAGTCGATCTACATCACAGAGCAGCCAAAATGAGAAATATTAAGTAACGGGCTAGGATTGTCGGTACCGCACAGAATTATGGTCGAGTACTGATTGGAACCTGTGGAACAATGCTGCAGAGTTTCTCAGAAAATAGCCTTTCCGTAGGTTATTACTGCAGGAACACAGAATAGAGAGTAAACCATAATAAGGAGAAACTTTATAACAGAACAGAATGTCTCATAATGGTCCCAAACTCCAATCTATTACCCTATTCTATCAGCAGATTCGGATTAGTGCTACCGTCACTGCTACTGGGGATTCAGATAGCAGATCTAGAACTCTTAGAACCGATCTGAAAATTCAGAAATTGATCACAATCTTAAAAGGTTGAATAACGGAAGCCACTTCATGAAAATTGAGCACAAGCCAATTAATATTGAATTTGCAACAGCAACAAAGCAGAATTGATTGAACAAACAGAGATGCTGTAGAGTAAAAATTGAGAGGATATGACCTATGATCTGAATCGAATTCGAATCGTCAAGCACATGTGATGTAGATAAGTCACTTGGGCTTATTTTATTGCAAATAAGCCTTGGGTTGTATTATGTATGTGTTGGGCCTTTGATCCCATGAGTTTTTTTTTTAAATGGGCCACTTTAATAGGCCTAAAATATGGGTAGAAGGTAAGAAAACGGGATTTTATTCATTAGTTTAATTAGTTGCTATTTAATTCAATAAAGGCCCATTAGGCCATTACTTGGTTGTAAAGTCCTATATGGACTATTAGTTAGTTAATCCTACTCCATGTTAGAGTCATAAAGTCAAGTCCTAGTCCTATGTTGAATTCCTAGTTGTAGTAGGAGTGTCTAGTCCTATTGGGAAACTAGCTTCTAGTATTAGTATGATTGTAAACTTCCCCTCTATAAATAGAGAGGCATATGTACCATTATTGGACAGATTTGAATAAAAGAAAGTTTGCATTTATGAAAGAAAGTTTGCAACTAAATACTTAGAGCAACTGGGATAGCTGTGGGTGAGAAGCCCAGGCTGAGATAGCCACTTCCTTTATTCTCTTTCACCCTTCTCAACCCCCATCTGTTTTATTCTTCTTTTTTTATTGTATTTTCTGTAACATTCAAGAGGTATAATTCAGATTCTGATAAAAGTTTGTAGAAATTAGAACCGATTAGCAATCCTAGTGGGAATAGAGAGAGATCGATCTCCTCTCTTTCTCTCTTCCATACTCTGTTCAGCCAGGTCTTCAATCAGGGTATTCCAGGCCTCATAAGGGTCCCACGATCCTTACTTAGTCACTGTTGGAAGCATTCAGCTGCTGTTCTTGAAGGTTCTTCTTAGTTTTCTCTCCTAGGTCAGAAAATCAAGAAAGCTTGTAACTTCACAACCAGCCGTCAGAATCCTCTCAACTTTGGGGGTTTTTTATCCTCCCTAGGGACTATCTATGCCCAAGAGTGCAATTCAATTGAACTCCTATAGCCCTGGCCGCACCTCTCTCTCTCTCCAGCTCTATAATAGGTCTTTCTCTCTCCTATCGGGTTAGGTTTTGGGCTGGTTTTGCTCCTATATGGGTATTGTATCCTTGGGGATTTATTTGATGGTATTATTTCTTTGTTTCTTACTCCTATTTGTATTGTCTGGGGCTATAAACTGCGGAGTTAGTTACTTGTAATCTACTCTTGCATTAACATGGTATAGACATTGAGAGGATATAACCTATGATCTCAACAGAATTGGAATCCACCAAGCACATTCCTGAGTCCACTGCAGTCAAAGTTACAGAGAAAACTGAACTGAATATTGCTTCAAACCATTGGGGGCTGAAGGCCAGCAGTACATCTATTTAAAATATTTCATAAACCCAATCAGAATGAAAAGGGACTTGATGGAATCAAACCTGATATGAAGAGGAAAATAAAACATAAACAGAACTGAATTAAAACTCCAATCGGCCAGCTAATTGCAGTGTCCTAAACTAACTCGGACTCTGAAATAACAAACCAACCTGATGCAGTTGGGCGATAGTAGGGATCTCTTTGATTTGGGACTCTTGTTTACTTTCCTTTTTTAGGTTTAGAAATTAGTTTGTGGTATTTTAGTTAGCTTGGATTTTATTTCAGTTGCTATTTAGGATTAGTTTCCATTTTTAATTAGCTTCCAATGTTACGTCATTATTTTCTTTAAATAGCCATGTAATGGAGAAGAACTCAGGTTTGAAGTTTTTGAAAAAAATTGAATGTTTTGCTTGGCTGCATATAGACTGCTGTGACCCCCATCTCTCTTGTTTCTGATTTTTCTCTTATTTTATTTTTCCCTTCTTATCTTCTCCTTCTTCTTGCTGGTTTTCTCTTTCCTACCCTCTATTCTCTGTTCACGACCTCATCACTGGGCTTTGTTCCTCTTCTCTGCCGGGGTGATTTCAGAAAATGAAAGATGGTTTGCTGGAACTCCTCTGACAGAGTTCTATTTGCATTCCAGTGCTGGCCGAAGGAGAAGCTCCTGCCTGCGATCCATACCCTTATCCATTGCTCTCCAAAGAACCCAGTAATCACAAGAGTTGAAGTCAGTTGCAGACCATACCTGCAACTATCGCTGGTTCCAAGATTCAGACTTTATATTCCAAGTATTTGCTTGAATCTTTGAACTGTACTGGTTAGGATAGATCCAGCAGGCTTGGGCAACATTAAATCTGGAATTTCAGAACTGTTGAGGCTTGATTTCTGTTGGCTGAAGCTTGATTCTTCAAGTTCCACTGGTTTCTGGTTCTCACGACAAGGAGAAGAAGACTGAAAATCGTGGGCTGCTGTTTAGGTCTTTTAAAACCCTGGTTTGACCATACTACCCTCAATTTTATTTCCTTATTATCTCTTGTCCTATTTTCTCCCTGGTTCCTAAATTACCCTTTTACTAACATATTGTAGCTTGGCCTTTAGTTCCATCTAACTATGAGTCTGCCACTCCTTTCTAAAGTTCCATTTATTTACAGAACTACCATTACTCCTTATTATTTGAGTTTATATATTGTGGGCCATAAGCGATCTGATTTCAATCCTTGGAATCCGGATCCGCATCACAACCATTACTGGAATTATCAGAACCTAATCCAGCCTGAATAATACTGCTTACTAACAAGCAGTCAAAATAGGACCGATAACAACACTGCATGACAAGATAGGATTGGACTGACATTCCTAGTAAGATCAGGAATCTGGAACCACAGGCTTATTTCAACCTCTTGTTCCTTTGGTACTTAGTTTCTGCATCAAGATGTCTCCTGCTTTCTTTGATGTGCAGTTCAGCATATTTTGTGGGAAATGGGACTGCATTGTTCTTGGGTTGCAGGAGGATTATCAAGGATGACCATTCTATATTAGACACAGTTTTGTTGGGTTGTATCTTTCTTATCTTCCTTTCACTTCTTTTGCTTCTTCTCTGACCTCTTTTCTTTGATCGATTTTATAATAAAGTCCTTATTTTTCAATTTTAAAAATTTAAATGACCAGAAATATTATCTGTGCTTTCTTTATTGTTTTAAATTGTGGTCCTCATAAACACTAATACACTTCCACAAGTTCACATCTATGATAGAAGTGTTGGTTTCATTTTACTAGTCTAGGTAATGCTCCAGATACAGCTGATGAAGAGGGTGCGATAAATCTAACATATGGATGTGCGAGAAACTGTTCAGAGAATTCCTTATACAATTTTGTAGCTAATAGGTGTTCTGTAATGAAAATATGGGGAAAAAACCTTATCTCTGAAAATATTGTCCTCCTCACACTTTTGTCTTAGCGTAATCCTTATCATCTGTGGATGAACATCAAGGGAGTTGCTAGATTTACAAATTGACTCAACTATGCCTTACCTTAATTAAATATGATTGGCTACTTGAATACTATTCTGCCATTCAATACAGTCATGTTTATTGTTGGAGGGAGTTGCCAGACTATCTGGACATATGGTGCTTTATGTCTGTATCTTTATTGGCCTTTTTTATGTATGTTTTGAGTTTCAAATGGAAATAGTATGATTCTCTTAATACTGTTACCTGCCACCTCTTATTGCATAGTGATCCCTGGTAGTTCTTGTCCAGCTGCTAAATAATAACATTGGTATTAGAGCCGGCGCTCAGGGGAGGAGGAGGTTGTGGGATTGAACCCTGTTGTATGCATGTGTGAGTGGGTGTGGATGCGTGTGTGTAGGAGTAGGTCACCATTCGCCCTACTAGCTCCCAGTAGGCTGGCCATTGGCCAGCGGTGCTCAGTAGGATAGTAGATCTAAAAAAAAAAAATAATAATAATTAATAACATTGGTGTTGGGAGCAGAGATCCTTTGGGAAGATCAGTTCACTAAGATATTGATAATTCGAGAAATGGGGTGTAGGGAGAAGAAGAGACGAAGGAGAGAGGTGTTGCAGATTTGGGTTGCGGGGGTGGCAATAATATTGATGTCTGGAAAATTCTGTAAATTCATTGCAAACATTTCTAAGAATAATGTTGAAGGTTGGGGATTCTTTTGGTCTATGTAAAGAAGGGGATGATTCTGTCCTCCCATAGGCAGGGCTAGGGATATATAATATATATGAAAAACTGCTTAGCTCCAGCTTTCTGTTGCATTCTTGAAGATACGTCTTGATTTGCTACTATCTACTATTGATTCATGCTTTGTGACTTCAATGCCAAACCGGTATTTATCTGTCTTATCCGTCTATAAACTATTTTTCGAAGTTAGTTATTTTTCATTCGTCAATAAACTATTGTCATCAAATTTAAAAGAAATGGGTTTCAGAACATTGTTAAATTGTATACCAATACAACCATGACATTGCATTGGGGTCATTATCCATGCTCCACTCTTCAATCCTAACCCCCCCACCCATAAAAAAAAATAAAGAAAAGGAAAAGCTTAATATCAAATTCTCATCTAATTGTCTCCCATAACTGCAGGTAATTTCAGCTTCACAGAGAAACTAACAGTGAAATATGCGGGAGCTGCAGCTATGTATTTTGTGTCTAAGAATCTGAAAAAGAAACATAACATTACTGATGAACGTGCAGCACTGTACAAAGCTGCAGAAACTTGGGTGGATGCTCTAAATGGCCGGGATTTTCTAGGTATGTACATCTCATCTTTTTGTTAAACGAAAAGATGATGAGATACCTCCTCATGCTACTGCTGACTAACTTTTGTTCATCGCTCATGTTGACAGGGGGCTCCAAACCTAATTTAGCTGATCTTGCAGTCTTTGCTGTTTTAAGACCCATCAGATACCTGAGATCAGGTGGAGACATGGTGGAGAACACGCAAATTGGTGATTGGTACACAAGAATGGAAAGAGCTATTGGTGAGTCTTCTAGGATCAAGGCCTAGGGTGAGCCCTTTTTATTTTTATTTTTTCGGTCGAGTCCATGGTGGTGCCCTCTACTTCAACCTTGAGGTAACAGGTTTGCTTTCTGCATCAAGTAGGCCAAGGACAAAGGGGGAACAATTTTAGAAGCATATATGGTTATTTTTTGTTGATTGTTTATACATGAAATTTTGTTCTCACAAAACGTTTTCCACTATTTTGTGTCAACTTGAGGTTTGGATGTTATTAAAAGATGATTGTGATACGGTTGTGGAGTTCCATTGAACCTAAGTCACATGATGGTTCCGAAAGACGAGACATTAGTTTGAGAAGAGGTTAGGGCTGAAAATCATAGATTTACACTTGAACTGCTCGACCTTTATTCAATTTGTCAATCTGGTGAGGCTGGATTGGGATGAAGACTTGGTGCTCCCAAACATGGAATCTAGTGGTATTCATATAACTTGTCATGCCAAACTCCCTTTTGATCGCCTCTTCCTTGTATTTGTCTTGATCTGAAACTAATCAAGTGAGATGGTTTATAGTATCTATAATGTGGCAAATTGGTGAAATTTTGTGAATCGGAAGTTACGTGTTCGGATGTCCAAGTTTCTATCTTCATGGAGTTGGCTAAGTGGAACAAAAATCACTTGAAAAGCTGAGGCTATTTAGAGGGTGCATGTCAATGCTCAGGATTACATGTTATGGTATAATAAAAAAAGATCGAAAACAACACTACCACCTAGATGGTCATGGAATACCAAGGTGATTGCCATTATAAGGGCAACCAATTGATTTTGGGTCTGAAATTTTACATCTGGCTAATACTAATCAATCAACATTTCCATCAATTAAGAGTTTGGGTAATAGAATGCTACCCCGCTAAGATAGATATGTATCAGTGCGTGGTTAATGGGAGGGGTACGGGAGTATCTTCAGCATGGGTTAGCATGGTTTTTTTACACATGTTGTTTATGGATATACTCACATTAATGGGTGGTGTTCTTTCATTTATCACCCTTCCATGTGAAAATTAATTGTGTCTATCCAAGGGGGTAGTGTAGTTGATGAGCAATGAACTTGGTACGAGTCGTAAACTCGGACGTCTTAAGTTCGACTCCCACTAGGTACATCTTGGGCCACTCAGATGGGGGTGTTTAGTGTTCTTCACTGCTTTCAATGAAAGTTGAATGGTTCTTATTCAACCTCGGTAATGACCTGGTCCATGCGATTGTGGGGTCAGTATGGGTCCGCGGGACTAGTCAGGTCGAAGGCTTGGATATCCGTCGTTAGCAAAAAAAAAGCCATACCATGGAATATTTGGTTATCTCATAATGATAGGATGTTTCAACATATATGGACATCCCCAACATCAGTTTATTATAAAAGTTTTCATATGACTAGAGAGTATTTTCATCTTAATCCTCCTATCTTGCCAGCGGATCAAATTATACATGTGAAGTGGTTTAATCCTCCTCCAAGGATAGTTTAAATAAATGTGGATGGCTCTTGTCTTGGTGCACCAGGACAAGCAGCTGCTGAAGGAATTTTTCGTGACTCATTGGCTAGCTTCATACATGCTTTCTAAATCTATGTTGGAGTTACCTATTCAGATGTGGCAGAAGCTTTGGCTGCTCGAGAGGCGCTATATATAGCTCATAATCGTCAAATTCCAAAAAATTACTGCAATTTTGAAGCTGATCACCCTGGCACATTGAAGGTATAATTTCGGACTGTCAATCACTAATATCCTCTTTTGAATAATTCACTATTGTTCATACTTATCGTCAAGGAAATTCAGTCGCTGACTGCTTGGCTTCTTATGCCTCTCATAATCGCTCTTCTTTTTCTGAGAGCATATCCCCCTTTTTGTTTTTAATGCTTTATTTATTTTTTTATTATTGTAATTCCTCTTTTCCACGTTTAGTGGCTTGTTAATAAATCCTCCTATTCCCAACCCCCCCCCCCCCCCCCCC
>NC_056559.1:12627385-12645643 GCF_013358625.1 Macadamia integrifolia | reverse complement strand
ACTATATAAAAGTACATACTCCTTGTCTTTGGTATACTTTTTCAAAATGACCAAAAAACCATTTACATCTACCAAAAAAAATTCCCAAATGACCAAAAAATACCCGAAAAAATCCCCAAATGACCAAAATCCCCTCAAAATTGAATATGAAACAAATATCATAATAAACTCTCTATAATTCTTTCTTTCTCTCTCTCTAAACGTGGAGGAGAAAGGAGGAGAGTGGAGTATTAAAAAAGCATATAATTATAAACCCTAAACCCACTCATCCTCTCACCCCTAAAAATGGAAGATAAATCAAATAATAATAATAAACTCTATAATTCTCACTCTCCCTCTCTAAACGTGGAGGAGAAAGGGGGAGAGTGGAGAGAGAAATAGAGAAAATTATGGTGAATGGGGATGGAATGAACAATTATGGAGAGAGATATACCAACAAAAAAAGAAGTTAATAATAATAAACTCTCCATAATTCTCTATTTCTCTCTCTCTCTCTCTCTCTAAACGTGTAGGAGAAAGGAGAGAGTAATAATTAATTATAATTATTAATTAATTAAATATTAAAAAGGATTAAAAAAAGACATATAATATTCCTCTCTCTCTCTCTCTCAACGTGGAGGAGAAAGGGGGAGAGTGGAGTATTAAAAAGGCATATAATTATAATTATTAACTATTAAAAAGTCATATAATTATAAACCAAACAAATGCACTATTATTCCTCCTTAAATCTCTCTCTCTCTCACTCATCGTCTTTGGAAAAAAACGTAGAGCACAATGGGGGGAGATTCTCCATAAAGACAATAAATAATTATGGAGACATTAAAAAGGTAAGTATGGAGAGAGATATACCAAAAAAAAATAAAAAATATGACTCCTAAAACCTCTTATTCCATTCTTTACAAAATCTAAACGTGGAGGAAGGGGTATATTCTCTCTAAAATTCTCTTTCTCTCACTCATCTCTCTAAACGTGGAGGAGAGAGGGGTGGAGTAATCATTAATTATAATTATTACATATTAAAGGGATAAAAAAAATAACCACAAAATTATAGTATGGGGAATTATGGAGAGATTTATTGTGCTATTATAATTATTTATTGTGCTATTATAATTATAAACCAAACAATTACACTATTATTCCTCCTTAAATCTCTCTCTCTCACTCATCCTTTTTGGAAAAAACATTGAGCACAATGGGGGGAGATTCTCCAGAGAATTATGGAGAATAGGGAGGGAATAAATAATTATGGAGATATTAAAAAGGTAAATATGTTGAGAGATAAAAAAAAAAAAAATGACTCCTAAAATCTCTCATTCCATCCCTTACAAAATCTAAATGTGAAGGAAGAGGTATTTTCTCTCTATAATTATCTTTCTCTCACTCGTCTCTCTGAATGTGGAGGAGAAAGGGGTGGAGTAATCATTAATTAAAATTATTACGTATTAAAGGGATAAAAAAAAATAGCCACAACATTATAGTCACATAATTATGGATAGATTTATTGCATAAAAATGGTATCTTTCAATCAACTTTCATCGACTTTACAAGTTTTTATGCAATAGAATCCTTCCTTATATATACCACAGAGAGGACAAAAAATCAACTACAATATCCCATGATTTCTCAATTTTCTGTCTCTTACAACAATAGTTCAGAATATTTCAAATTCCTATTTCTTTTTCTATTATAGTAGCACAAAAGTTCTCAACTTCATCTTCTTTTTCTTTCGGATCACTGGCACTGCATTTCTCAATATCAGATACTCCACATCCACAAGATAATATAATTCATTTAATCTCATATAATTCATTTAATCTGCAAGATAGAGCTCAGATGGAGAAGTTATTGCACTATATTATGGAAAATCTCCAGAGGATGCGGAAAGCAAGCATGCTTTCTTGTACACCGCTTTGACTTGATCAGAGATTAGTTTTTCCTTAATCAATCTCCATGGTTTGTAATAGTATGGTTTATCAGTATTATTGTTATATGCTATGAGAGAATTATTTGTGAAATTGATGCCATTCTCACGACCTCTGTAGAGGAAGACGAGACATATGTTTTTTATGTTTCATGTTCCCATCTCCTTTCTATTATGGAAATTGCACTATTTAGTTTGTGGATTTTCTCTCTTGTATTCAGAATAATTAGGTTTAATTTTGTTTCTAGAAAATACAAACTTTGAAAAATCAGCTCACCAAGCTTTTCAGAACTTATTTCAAATGGATTGATACAATAATCTTGTCTTAAGAAAATGTTTAATTAGGAGACTACCACCACGTGCATTTGCACATGTATTTTTACTAGTATATATATATATATACGAACTCTAATACGTACACATACCAACACCAACATCAATATGCACAATTCAATACACAAATAGTAATAAGTTATAATGCAACCATCATGAGCACACACATGGATAACATGTTATAAACACTCCATAAAATAGTTCACAACATCCACTCACCTCATGTTCCTACTTGCCGAGTATTGCTGATGCTCTCGTGCTGAGTTGCCTCACTGCTTGATGGGTTTATTTATAGGAAATACAAAGTTTTTTTTTTTTTTTAGGTCAAGCTATATATAATCCTAATTCTCTTGTTGTGGTATTAATCATAATCCCAACCCATGGTTTGGCCATTTTAGGTAGGAGATACATGTTAGGGTTAGTGTTCTAGGGTTAGAATTCATGCATACAATACATGCACACACTAATTAACTTAGAAATGATGTGATTAGTCACCTATGAAGTTTCAATTATACGGGTTTGTCCAATTTACACAATTTAGGGTTTAGGTTACTAAATTTTTGGAAATCAAATTGCAGTTTTCATACATTGGGTACCTAGACCCAAAAGTGGTCACCCAATCCCTTAGTCTAGCTCTTTTTCACCAATGCCCCAATCTATAGTTGAGTTAGGGTGGTAGATTGTAGAGGATTTAATTAATTTCACAAATTTGGGATCTAGGCTATCCATTTTTGGGAAATTCGGTTGGGGCTTCATGCATTAGTCTCTAATTTCATTTATAATCACCCAAAATCCCTATTTTAGGTGTACAACATCTTTCCCCAGCATAGGGTTAGGTTGGGATGGGTGATTATAAAGGATTTGGTCAAATTTTCCCAATTTTTAAGGTTTTGGGTTGCCTAAATTGGGGCTTTTCATGTGGGAGGTCTCCCCAATCAAATGTGAGTGGTTTAATTAGATAGATTAAGCCTCCTAAACAAAATCTCCAACTTAGTTAGTAGATTGAGAAAGTGGATAGAGGGGGTTTCAGTTAGGGTTTCTAATTTACCTTGGGTGAAGAAATGGCGTGAGAGAGAGAGAGAGAGAGAGAGAGAGAGAATGGAACTCACCTTTAATGGGTAGGTGACCTCCCTTGCTTCTTTGCTCTTATTTTTCTTCTTTCTCCGTTGTCTTGCTCTTAGTTTGGTAGGAATGAAATGAATGAACAAGAAGCTCTATTTATAGCTACTTAAATTACTTAAGTGCTATTTTAAAAAATAATGAGTTTTCTAATAACTCACTATAAAGTAACTAAAGTTTACTGAGGCTTATTTGAGAAACAAATGAGTTTTTTTTTAATACTCTTTATATAGTAACTTAAGTTCATTGAGACTTGTTTAGAAAATAAATGTTGTTTCTCCCATTATTGGGTTGATTCCCCGGTGCACAGATGTGCGGGCCCAGGCCCCATGGCCAAATAACTTATTTTATTACAATACTCCCACTATTATGGGTCAATTATGCCCAATCAAGTTGGGACAACTTTGCCATGTTGTACGTAGGGTTTCTAGGGTATGGGCAAGTATGTGGGCATCTTGGCGCATTTCACTACTAGGGTTTGGGTAATTCCCTTCAATTGTAGGGGACTTACACTGACTTCTTCTTTAATGGTTTGTAGCCCTTCCAGTGTTTAATACATGAGTAGCATGTGAATGTGGGGTCATTCCTCCCTTGTAGGCAGAAAACTGCTACTACCCAGTAACCATTGATACTGGCATTCGCTTGTGGTTCACATGTAGTGAGTCACACAAGGAAATTTAGGGCACTCATATAACATTAGGATAGGCTGAAAAAACAAGGTTTTTCCGAAAATTGGATCCTCCTCGAGAGTGAAAGTACAAAATCTGTCCTCACTCGTAATTCATTATTGTCAGGGGGACAAAATTCGGTGTCCACAGATTGCCGCTCTCTATCCGACCCTGTGCAACAACTGAAGTGAAAAGAAAAGAACCATATTTTGTTGCTTCAAATCATATACTGTTGGCATCTTACCCAGGAATGGTTGAGGAGCAATGCAAAAAAGCGAGCGATTAACTAAGACAGTAAAATCGGCCAAAACAAGAAACTAATCTGAGTGTCTATCCAATTGACTGGTAGTAGTGTATTCTACCGAATTAAATCATACACAAATGTCTGGAACATAGCTAGAGAATAGGGGCTGTAGACATCATGGAATATGAGTGTGCTTATCCTTCTAATTGGAAAACACAATAGAACACAAGTATAATGAGAATGCAAAGTGTGTTTTGCCACCATAGTCCCTTGGGACACAAGTGCAACTAGGTGACAAGTGTGCTCCATGGGAAAAATTCAAAGGGATACAAGTGCAACAAAGGTGCAAAATGTACTCGACTGGGAGTCTAAATGAACACAAGTGCAACAAGGTGTGAAATGTGCTCAATCGGGGAATAAAGTGAATATAAATGCAACAAGATACAAAGTACAATCCAATAGGGGAAAAGTTACATACCTGAGGTTGGCAGCTCAATGGGGAGTTAAAGCATATCACTAACACTAAGGTAATGGCAGAGATGGCAACTTTCTGGCCAATCTTTGTGTTCTCGAATGATGTTGGGCCTTTAATGGCCCAAACTATCTTGGGGAATCTTCGACAAATATTGCGAGGATGGGAAATTTCTTCTGACCTGTCTCAAAACTTTTGATAATTTTTTGGCATTTTCTCGGCCCTTATTGATGACAATCAATTTGAGGTTGTATCATAGAGTTTAAATGCTAACTCCATAAGGGATTAACATAATAGATCTGGGATTTGAGACATAGGAATGATTTCATCCTAAGCACAAGGTTCAATTACTAAGGAATAACACGTGTTGAGTCAACGGCATAGGTAGTTTGCTCTAGGGATATTCTTGCCCTACATAGTCTGATTTAGAGAGAATAAATCTGGAATAGTGACGTGAAATAAGAAATGGTCTCATCCTATACACAGGGTTCAAATGCTGAAGTAAAACATCTCTGAAGCAAACGAAGAAAGATCTAGGGAGGCTAATGTAAGGGATGGTCCATCTTACATAGTCAAATCTAGGATGTGTTTGGTTTGCGTTCTTGGTATGTATTCTAAGCATAGAATTAGAATGCATTCTCAGGTGTTAAGAATAGTGTTTGGTATCCGTTCTAGTTCTTGAGCATAGGAATGCGGTATAGAAAGCAGCCAATTCTAGAACGGGCAAAATGACCCATTCCACGTTTTGAAAAAAAGGGGGAAACACATTCTCAATGACCCCTACAAACCCGACATTGTCCTCGACCTCTTTTCCTTCAAAATCTGGAAGCCTCAAGAGAGCTTTGGTGAGAAGAGACATTGCGCTTCAGGGAAGAACTGTGACCTGAGGTACCTTCTTTCCTTCAAAAGACTTCTACCAAGCTTCGATCCTAGCTTCACTTCAACCCTTTCTGGTTCAAGGTCAATTTATGATGTGTGTGTGTGTGTGTGTGTGTGTGTGTGTGTTAATTTCTATGTTGTATGAATCAACCACTCTATTTGCTTGCTAGTATTGGAAGATGGGGATAACTTGGATTTAGTTGGATCCATATTGATTTCCATATGATTGTTTTAGGGTTTCATTGTTCATTGCTTTAAATTATTGTTGGAACCTATGAAGGAAAAACCGTGATTCCTTCAAAGAACTTCACTCGATCTCTGTCTCAAGGTAAGATTCTTCTCTCTTCCTCTTATCCCTTCCTATCTCTTCTGTTCTTATCCTGCCGGACAACCTCCTCAAAATGGCAACTAATAAACCCTCCTCAGGTGCGACCCATCAAAGCTCCCACGCAGCCAAACAACTTATAACCAAACACACTTATGCACGAACCCCCATCTTTCTCTTCCATTCGTAGTAGAGTCACTGTTGTGGCTTTGAGCCTCTCTTCCTAGTTTTTGCTTTGCTGTTCTTGATCAAGAAAAAAAAAAAAAGAAGGATAGAAGAACTGAAGAAGCGGAGCTTCAATTCGATTTTGTCTTCTAATTTTATTTTCATGTGTAGCTTTGCTTTATGTTTTTGGCGTTTTTGATATTTAAGTTGAGTAATTAATTGGTTTTTTTCTTATTTTTTTATCATGTTACTACTTCTGTATCCTCATTGATTTGTTATTGGATTTCTCATGAGCTTAGTTGAATTCCAGAGATGGTATTCTTAAATTAAGCTTAGTTTTTCTATTACTTGTTTATATGGCCTGTATCCACTCCGTGGCTGAAGGAGAGTTACTACTCCTCATCCATGTGTACTTCTCATGGAAATCAATAGAATTGCCATTACCAGGATCGGACAGGGCAATCCTTGCTAAAGAATCAGCAACAAGATTCGATTCCCTAGGAATATAAACAAAAAAACATTCCACGAACTGTGGGGCTAGCTGGCTAATATCTTCGGCGATGACTTGGACTGAATATGGGACCATCAGGTTTGGAGTAAGTACTTAATCAACCAAGGCCTTACAGTCAGACTCAACTATCACACTGTCCAGGTTGACCGAGATGCATTCCAAGAGACCAAGATGGATCGCCAGGGCCTTGCCTTCAAAAGCTGAGCCGAACAACAGGGGATCAGAGATGGCCAGTAGAGGATTCCCTGCACTATCCCTAATTACAACACCTAGGCCTCCCTCAAATGAGTCCGGCTTCAATGTGGCATCAGTATTCAACTTGAAGAAGGGAGGTGTTGAGGGGCACCAGCCAGCAGGACTCACTGATCGATAATCCTGGAGAGGAGGGCTCTGAGTTGCCAGAAATTCCTTACAAGTCAATTCTTCCCTACTGATAACCTCACTTGGAGACGAGGTATTCTAGCCAAGGATGAGCTCGTTTCAGGCAAGCCATAAATTCTAGGCCATAAAGGTCATGTGGCTGATCACCTTCCTAGCCTCCTTTTTCCCCAGCTGTTTGAGATGCTTCCAAGTACTAATCCATTGTTGCAGCGACCATTCTTCATCAAAAGGAAGTCTAATGGAGAGATGTGAGCCAAACCAAACCGCCTTGGCAAAAGGACAGTTTAGAATAATATGAGACGGAAACTCCAGGTCTGCTCCACAATGATGGCAGTGGTTCTCAATTCTCATACCTCTAATAGCAAAGCTTTCACCAGTAGCTAAGCCAGAAGCGCATGCCCTCCATAGGAATGATTTAATTTTCGGAAGAGAATTGGAATTCTAGATCCTACAACAAACTTCAGAGGGTTGGACTCCCAGCTGCTAACTCCTGAGGACGAAGGCTTCTCCTTCAAAGCTCTAGACTGAATAGAAGACTTGACAGAAAAGATCCCATTCTTAGCCGCACCCCAAATAAGCGGGTCCTCAGCAGGAAAGAGAGGAATTTGAATAAGCTTGGTAGCTTTTGCATCACACCAATGGAACTAGGTATCAAGCATATCATTGTTCCAAGTTCAGCTCTCTGGGCAGACCAATTCCGAGACAAACTGAAACGGGCAAACAATAGGAGGAGCATGTTGGATTTTAAAATCTGGAAGGGAAGGGATCCAATTGTCTTTCCAAATGCCAATGTTGTTGCCCAATCCCAACTTCCACATCAACCCTTTCTCTATGACTTTCCTACCCTCAATCATACTATGCCATGCCCAAGAAGGGGAGCTCCCCAACCTCACATCCAAAAAACTAGAATGGGAAAAGTATATAGCTTTCATAAATTACGCTCAGAGAGAAGAGGAGTCCGAGAACAGCTTTCAAGCCACCTTGGATAATAGAGCTTTATTATGAGTGGCTGGATCTCTCAAACCCAAACCACCATTTTCCTTAGATTGGCTCAACTTAGACCAAGACAACCAGTGAACCTTCCTAGATTCCTCTGAACTTCCCCAGAAGAAGTGGGCTATATCCTTTCTGCTCCGATTATGGAGAGCTTGAGGAAGTTTGAAATGGTTGGCCACATAGTTTTGTGAAGGTTGGATCATTGATTTAATAAGGGTCTCATGCCCCACATATGAGAGAAGGGCTTTAGACCATCCATGCATTTTAGCCGAAGCCTTGTCATTGATAGAATGGAAGAGATCCACCTTGTTCACACCTATCTCCGAGGGAAGACCAAGATATTTAGAGGGTCCATCACCATACGGGATTTTAAAAATTATTGAGAACCATCTTTTAATCCTCGAGGCTGTATTAGGGCTAAAGCACATACTTGACTTCGCCATATTAATGCATTGACCACTCGCTCTGCAGTAAAGATTCACGTAATCCTTCAGGTTTTGAAGCTCATTCAGTTTGACCTCAGAGAATAAGAGACAATCATCTGCGAAGAGAAGGTGGCTAAGTGGAGGAGCTCTTCTTTTCACTTTAATTCCTTGGATCCCATTATTACCCGCTGCAGAATTTAGGATATTACTCAGAGCTTGGGAGCATAGGACAAAAAGAGCCAGAGAGAAAGGGTCACCTTGCCGGATACCTCTAGTTAGATTTACTTGGCAGCGAACAGCTCCATTAACAAGAATGGAGTAATGGACAGAAGAGATGCAGCCCGAAATAAAGTGATCACTGAAACCCATCTTTTGAAGAAGTCTTTGCATGAACACCCACTCAATTCAATCATAGGCCCTCTTCATATTGAGTTTGAGAATGACAAACCTTTTCCTCCCCTTTTTCCTTTTTTTAACATAGTGGAAAAGCTCATGTGCCATGAAAATATTGTCTGGTAAGAGTAGCTGGAGCCTGCTGGCTATGATTTTCCTAACCACCTTCCCTGAAACTCTGCACAAACTGATCAGCTTATAATGGTCGAGAGATTCTGGCTTTCCAATCTTTGGAATCAAACAGATTAGCGTATCATTACAGTTTGGGGGAAAGGTGCCTGTGGAGAAGAAATTGGAAACAAACTTTGCAATATCTAAGTGGGTAAGATCCCAAAACTTCTGGAAAAAAATGAGTGGGGGAAGCCATCCACACCGGGGGTTTTCAATTGACCCATTGAGAACAGGGCCTGTTTGATTTCTTCCATAGATGGCTGAGTTGACAGCATGGAGTTGTTCTCCTCTTAAATCATTGCAATTGTGAAGTTCAACACCTGATCAATGGCCGCCACATCCACTCTTTTTTTTTTTCTAAAAGATAATTTTTATTAAAATGAAAAGAGGAAGGAAAATTACACCAACAAGCAACCAAAGCTAAACCTCCCCCGCCCCCCACCTTCGACATTGCCATCAGTAGGGAGAGGGAGAGGGAAAAAATTAGCAGAACCTATAACTCGGTCTTCTAGTAGCATCTCTGCTAAGAGGCTCCACAACATGACCTGGGAAATTTACATTAGATCCAGAGATCCAAGTCTTGGCCGCATCTCTTGCTAAGAAATCCACAATGGAATTCCCCTCTCTAAAAATGTGAGATATTTTCCAATTAATCCCATCCAAGTATGGTTTTAGGAAGGCCCATCGTTGAGCTACAAACCAGGGGATCTTTCGTTGCTACACCAGCATCACAACCGAAGAGGAGTCAGACTCAACCCAGAGCTGGTTAAAGCCCAAGTCTCTAGCACGAATTGAAACTTCCATGAGCCCTTCCATCTCAATGTGAAACACCCCTATAACCCCAATAAAGATTTTATATGATCCCAAAACTCTTCCCAGACAGTCTCTAAAAACTCTGCTAGCACCTGCTTGCCCTAGATTTCCAATCGAGCTGCTGTCAAAATTTAATTTGACCCAATTTACCTGAGGCTTATACCAATGAACCTCTAAAATTACCCTGATAAGAATTCCCTGCCCCATCAACCCCAATTTTCTACAACACATCATATCTGCCATGGATCTAATCTCTCCTTTAGTATTTGGTTTGCACCTTTTTAACTCCTCAATAATAGAAAAGCACACATACCTAGAGTGTCTCCGACCTTCATCATGCCTTCTCAGGTTTCTTTCTCTCCAGATACTGTCTGCCACAATAACAAACCCCATCACCTAGGCTTCCTTACGAAAGGCCTAATTTAGCGCCCTTTTCAAACATTGGAAAAGAATAGGAATGGATAAAGGAGGCAACCATCCAATATTAAAACAGCTGCAGAAGAAGGACCAAATTTCATTTGCAAAGGGGCAGCGAAGGAAAAGGTGATCTAGGGATTCTTCATCCACACCACATAAATTACATTTAGAGGCAGGAGCGATGCCTTTCCTCCTCAGCACCTCGTCCGAGGGCAACTTTCTATGGATTAGCTGCCATCCAAAAATAGACATTCTAGGCTGCACCTTTTTACACCACACCAAGGATTCCCAAGGAACCTTACGATTATAGATCCTAATCTCCTCCCAAGTTGACTTGACCAAGAAAGATCCGTCTAGCGAGCACTTCCACAAAAGATTGTCATCACAATCATACATAGGGAGTCTAATATTTTTAATCAAATTAAAAATATCATTCATCTTAGCTGACTGAACAGGAGGCAATTTCCATTGGAAATTTCAATAAATTTGTCCGTCTTCCACATAAAAGTCGGATCATCACTGACCCCCACCTCAATTAGATCCTGAACAGAGGATCCATTTACCCATTTAATTTTCCAGAAATTTATTTTCTTGCCATTCCCTACCATCCAGCGCTCATTCTCTGTCACAATTCTCCAAACCTTCCTAATGCCAGGCCAGATATACGACGCCCTATATCTAGCCCTGGGAGAGCCATTTTTCTTCAAGAATCGTGCCCTTAAAAAATTAAAAGCAATCGATTCATCATGTTTTATTCTCCAAGCCAGGTTACAGAGCATGGATTTATTCATAATCCTCAACCTTCGTAGCCCCAACCCACCTTCCTCCTTTGGCTTGCAGCACATGTCTCATTTACATAGTGATTTTCTTTGACGAATCAACCTCCCCTGTCCATATGAAATTTCGCATCCATCTGTCCATGATAGTGATCATAGAGGAGGGCCACCAATAAACACCAAAACTATGGTTAGGCATCCCCAAAATGACCGAGCGAACAAGCTCCACTCTCCCAGCCATAGAGAGTAAATTTCCTTTCCACCCTGCTAGCCGGCCCTTAACCTTGTCCAGAATCGGAAGCAAGGACTCCTTTTTATCCTATCTTTGAAAATTTCAACACCCAAGTACCGGGTAGGGAAGTTACACATAGGGATGCCTAAAACATCAATAATAGCCTGTTTATGCTAGGGAGGAACCAAACGTAGGAACAACTTACTCTTTTCAAGGTTGATTCGCTGCCCAAAAAATTCTTCATATTTCAAAAGAAAAATCTTTAGATTCTTCACATACCTGATAGAGGCGTTGGAGAAAATAAAGATGTCGTTCGCGAAAAGGCTATGGGCAGGAGTAACTACACCACGCGGACCAGATAGAGATTTCATTTTCTTCTTAGCAACAAAATCAACTAGCCCTCTACAGAGCACCTCCTCAACAATGATGAACAACATGGGGGATATTGGATCACATTGGCACAGATCCCTGTTCACACCAAAATATCCCACCGACCCTCCATTCAAAAGGACCGAAATTTTTGCAGAATGCAATAATTGATAAATCCATGAAGTTCATATGTGGGAGAACCCAAACTTGCGCAAGACATGAAACAAGAAGTTCCAAGAAATGGTATCGTACGCCTTTTGGATATCAATCTTTAGCCCCATACCTCCCCGGCACATAGAGGTGAACATCATATTTGCCAATTCTGATGCCAGACTAATATTGGACTGGATGATCTTCCCTTTCTAGAAGCACCCTGCTCCTCAGAGATGATTCTAGGCAAAACCTGGACAATCTCAAAGCTAAAATTTTTGAAATAATTTTACATAAAAAATTTCCCGTACATAAAGGGTGGAATTTGTCCAAGGAGTTTGCACCCTCCACTTTCAGGATTAACACCAAAAAATTGTTATTGATCCCGTAAGGCATATGATTATTTCTAAAAAAGAAAATAACAGCCTTACAAACATCAACCTTAATAATATCCCAACATACCTGATAAAATGAGCTAGGGAATCCGTCCGGACTAGAGGCGCTTTCAGGGTCAAGCTCCCAAATTGTATCTTTAATTTTAGGGGTTAATGGAATCTCATCAAGGAGGAGCCTATCATCTTCCTCCAAGGTCGAAGGGATACACTCCAACAGCTCCAAATGCTTATATAAGGGCACGGTCTTATGAAAAGCCTCGTAAAAGCCTGTCACGTACGCTTCAATCTGGTCTTTATCAGAGATCACCACACCATCATCCTTTCTGAGCATTCGAATTGAATTTTTAACTCTCCTCATTTTTGTAGAAATATGGGAAAATTTAGAGCACTTATCTCCCTGCATCCTCCACTTAATGCGAGCTTTTTCAACCCATAATTTCTCATAATTTTTCAACGCCTTAAGATGCCTGGTTTTTGCGTCTACTTCTAGAGCAAAAAGAATATCAGACATCCCATTCACTTCAATTTCACGTTGAGCCTCCTCCAGGCCTTTATTAGCATCTTCCAATTCCACATTAAAATTAGGGAAATTGCTTTTAGCCTAGGAATGCAACACCCCTTTCAATCTTTTAAATGCAATGACAACCATAGGGGACCCCGTAATGTCATCAGCCCACGATTCCCTAACAGTGGACAGGAAGTCTTCATACTCCGTCTAGAATCTCTGAATTTAAATGGGCAATTTCTATGTCTCTCAGACGCCTCAGAAACCACCAAAATTGGAGCTACTCTTTGGAGCGCAAATTGATGCACTTCTTGAAAATTGAATATCCAAGCATCGTTGTAGAAACTACGGTCCAGCACTGCAACAACATTCCTTCTTCTTCTATTGTTGGACCAAATAAATTTTTGACCTTGTGAGGGGATTTGCATCATTGAGCATGCATCCACCATCGCCCCGAAATCCATCGATCCCTGATTAAAGACCCCTAGACCTCTCTTTTCATGAGAAAATAAGGTCGCATTGAAGTCTCCAACTATCATCCAAGGCACGTTAGGTCTAGGGTATGCATCCACCAACTCAGCCCACAGCTCTCTCCTAGCCGCTCAAAAGCAGTTTGCATGATCAACAAAGATGGAAACACTTGTCTACATCCATCGAACAAACATAGTGATCTGTTGTTTCGAAGAAGCCCAAATTGCAGGTTTAAAAATACCCCTGCGCCAAACCACCCAGAGATTTGGGGCTCTACCATCTCTATCATTATGGATAAAATCTGAATCGAACCCCCACTTGCTGAAGAATAAAAAAGGAAAATCCTTCACCTTCATCATAGGCTCCGCCACACACAGAATATCTTGCCTTTTATCACTTAATAAATTACACAAAGCCAACCTTGCAGCAGCGTTCTTCATCCCTCTAATATTCCAAAAGAGGGCCTTCATTTAGAACTTTTTTGATATGCAATACAGTCAGACTTCCTCAGAGTCTGCCCCGTATTGTCCACTTGTTTTCCCTTCTCCTCTCTCCTAGGCCTTTTTTCAATTTCTTCACTTTCGCAGAGAGTTCTATCAATCTGCTCCACATCATCATGAGTCACCACTACAAAACCCCCTTCAATCTGCAGAGGGTTGAAGGAGGAGATAACATTATCATACCACTCCATGTGGTTGTCGTTTCTTTTTTGTCCCCGGTGTGAAAAGCGGCCACCCCTAGCCAAGGACATTGATTTCCACCCTTTGCCTCTTCCAATGCACCTAGCCACGACTCGAACTATTGCTCCATTGTGAGGAACAATCCCCTCTCTGGAAACCGGGTTCTCAGGACCACATTCGAACCCGTCAAAGGATCCATTCACTGATCCGCCATCTGGGTCCATCGACCCATCCTCTGACTCAGTGCCCTAGTCAAAATCAAGCTCCTCCCCATCGTTATCCTCTTCAACGAGCTCACTTGGTGAGATCCCAGTCCTACTTGGATAATTCCCTTCCATATTCTCATTATCTCACAATGGAATGACAATATCAAAGGTACCATTAAAGTTGGTAGAATTTGAAAACCTTCCAAGATCGTTTGGGGCAGAATTTGAATTGGCCAATCTAATTATAAAATGTGATCCTTCCTTTGGATGGGAAGAAATCATACCTGAATTGGACACGTTCACTAGAGCACACATTCCGATCACCACCCTTCTCAACGTAAACCACACCAGGGATGGATCCCTCGGGGTGCTTCTCCTCCCTAGCTTAAAATATTTTCCTATCTCTGCAGGAATGCGCCAAATGCCCCACCTTCTTGGAAAAACCGCATCTGGTCAAGCCACCCTCGTACTTTATCACTTGTTTGAACCAGAAAACCTCATCTGTACCTGGTTGCCGTCTTTCCACCTGAATTTTATTAGTCCTACTTGCTCCCACCTCAATCTCCACCTGAACACAAGCAAACAATCCCATAGCAGCAGAGCGAGTGTGCTTATCCAGTGCTACTGGTCTCCCAACAGCCTTTGCCATGGTAAAGAGTATCTTCTGATCCCAGTATTCTAGGGGCAGATTAGGGAACCTGATCCAGACAAGCTTTTTAGTGGGGTTCTTCACATGAACGTCAATATCAGGCTTCCATTGTTGGAACCTGATCACTTGGCCAGAAACCGTAGTGAGACTATGCCTCCACATAGTTGTCATATCTCCCTCTTTTTCAAATTGGAAAAGTATGTATCTTTTTCCAATAGGAGCCAATTTCACACCACCCTTCGGGTTTCAGTTTTCACGCGCCTCCTTACGAAAATCATCCATAGGAGGAGTTTGAAATTTGCTCTTCCAATCAACGGAAATCTAAACGTTTGAAGTCTTTCCTCATAGGCATCTTGAGGAACAATGATTTTTGTGCCAAGCACATTCGGCATGGCTCTCCCCACCACTGCAGAATAAGATCTCCCATGAGCATTAGGTCCTCCACCCTCTTGAAACCAAGTTGAGATTGCAATAGCGATTCACCCTCCTCCTGTGCCAAGGTGGGCTTAAAAAAATCCGTGATCAGAGCCTGTCTACCTCGATCGGGAGGCCAGCTCCCTTTTGGGTCATGACCGGCATCAAGTGACCTTAGTCACCTCCCCAGAGTTTCTCTCCCCTCCCATTCTTTTCCTAGAAGATGTCCCTCAGAAGGAAGGAAATATCCTCATCAACTCCTTCAGAATTAAAGATGTCTTCATAAAAAACAGCAACCTCCTTGTAGACTTTTTCCTCCGAATTAGTCCATTATCCATTCTATTTCTTCAGTCTTAGAATACGATTATGCTTTCTCCGCTGAAGGGTAGATGCATGAAAGAAAGTGGTATTTTGGTCACCTCCATTAAGTCAAGCTATGCGGGATTTCTGACGCAAAAACTCCTCCTCACAGGCAAGGGCGGAATCCAACTCTCTAACAATTTCGTTTTCCAGAACTTGGGTGTTTGATCCTGGAGGTAAGCCCTAGAGCCGCGCGAGCTCCTTCTTCAGGTCTTTAATTCATTTTTGGAGATGACCGAACTGCTCTGAATTCCAGGTTTCCAGAGCATCCCTGCAAGAAGCTACCTTGCTGTGGAGAAGAGCGACTGGAGGAGCCAGGTGATTCTCTGACCAAGAGGATTCTACAACTGAAGAGCAAGGTGGGTCATGAAGCCACATAGACTGGAATCTAAAGGGGCGAGGGCCGCAACTAACCTTTGCATCGGTATCCAAGACAAGGCGGGAATGGTCAGTGCCAATGGCAGCACACACGAAGACTGCCGCTTCAGGGAATTGGCGATTCAGGGGATATTAGAGAAGGATCTGTCGAGCCTAATTCAAATATTAGCAAGGCCGAAACGCTAGTTACTCCAAGTAAAAACAAGTCCCTGGGACCCTAAATTAGAGAGGGAGCAAGTGTCGACCATATTTCAGAATCGGGCAATATCCCTACCCCCTTTGCAGTTACCTCCGGCTTTCTCCCGCCAGTCCAAAAGGGAATTAAAGTCCCCCATATAGATCCAACCATTAGATCTGGATTGGCTTAATTGTATCAGGACGTCCCAACCTTTTGACTTGACGCTGAGATGCAACTGGGTCGCCACAAACACATAAAAGGTGGAAAAGATCAACATGGGGCGCCGAAATCCAGTAATCAATGATGTGCTTATCAGAGAACCTAACATCGACAGAGCCAACTGGGTTAACCGTAAAGAAATTTGTCATTTGAAGATGACGCTGAAGCTTTGAAATTGGCCTGCTATTAGCTCTGGTCTCCATAAGGAAAACGAAATCCAAGGCTTCACTCTTAGAGAGATTTTTAAGTGCCTGAACTGTCAGGGGTCTCCCCAGTCCCCTGCAGTTCCAGCTTAGTAGCTTCATCTTTGCCTGTGGAGCTGGCCCGCAGCCTCCACGGGGACCATCGCTAAAAAATGTTCCTCCATATCTTCGTTTTCTGATTGAGCCGATTGAGATGAGCCTGTATAGCGTCTTCTTCTCTTCGCTCTTAGTCATCTTTTACTGTAATTCTAAAGATTGGGTTTTCTGAAATTAAGCTTGAGTTCATCTTTTTCTTGAATTTCAGAGATTGGATCTTCTGAAATTACGCTTTGTACACCTTTATTTGTATTAAGGCCACCCCTGCATCGGTGCTTATAGGAACGGGACTCTTGTTATATTGATCACCCAACCATCAACTGATTTAATTATGCAAGTCTTTTTCTATTCAATTTTTTTCTTCTAATTTTGAGGAATATTATAGTTTCTCAAGTTTTCATTGGTTCCCATTTCTCTGCTTGAAGATATTTTGATAATCTTCTGAGAATGCCAATTTTTTTATCTAAGTGTGTGGTTTGTATTAGAATAGAGCAAGAGTATTTGGAAGGTGAGTCTCCAAGTGTGGCAAAACTTTTTTCTTAGGCACCATACATTGAATTGAATATTGTACAATTAATTTGAATGTAGCCACCGATTGGTCAAGAGACTAGGACTTTGCTTTGTGCATTCAAGAGACTAGGCATTTGCTTTGTGCATTCTTCCTACCTTATGTATCAGCTTCTATTGTGTCCTTTACTGATATGAGAGAGAGAGAGATCCCCAAGAAACTTTCTGCAGGCATGGAGGCTAGAACAATGGGTTAATTCTTGAACCAGTCTATTATGTTTCTCAAAATTAACACCACCCTTTGGACATGATGATCATAACTAGTTGTGACTATATTGATATTTGTTTGTGCTCTATTGGTTGATTTCCATTTGCTACTTTAAGCTTTCGTTAATCATTTCAAGAAACTTAATCCATAGCAACTTGTCTGTCTGTGTTCTAAGATCTGGCAATGCATGACAGGTTAAGCATATTCCCCAGCAACATTGTGAGGGTAGCGGCCGAAAAAAGGCCTCTCTCCTCTCTTTCTCTTTCTTAGATAAGGGTGTGTCATGTGTGCTTACCTGCTAGCCCTACACTGCCGTACCACCGCTCAGAGACATGGAGGCCTATTTCATAGGGGTGTAAAAGTTGTCATTGAGACAGGGATTTGATAATGGTCCAATATGGGGGATTGGGATCATGTAAAAGGATTTGGAGTCGCCACCTAGGATTATGGGCCTAGGACCCAAGGGTGTACCTAATTCTTAAGAAAAGGGCCCAAAAGTTGGTCTGGTCCAAAGATTTAGGATACGTGTCAGGTTGTAGAATTGGGAAGGTGTTAGGCACCCAATTCACCCGGTTCAACCGACCTTCCTACTAGATGCTTAAGAACGAATATTTTTCACAATTATTCTTATTCTGCATGCATGGCTAAGTCATCACACATTTATACATTGACTGAATTTAAATGATTATGTACATTTAAACAAGGTCAATATATAATCTACATTATGCTAATTTGGGTGAGAAATAATACCTGAGCTTGACCCCTGTTTTGGGTCAAGAGGGATAGATCCCTGATTAGTGCTGTCATGAATTTTCTTATAGATTTTCATGGCTTAGGGGAAGATGGTCTTGACCTCCAACTTCCTTTGTCAAGAGATACTGATTGTGGTAATATTCGGGCAGAGTTCCAGTGAGGAACGGTTACTTTCGGGCTTAGACTGAGGTGTCCATGCAGAAGAGCTTCCACTAG
>NC_056559.1:12588330-12627365 GCF_013358625.1 Macadamia integrifolia | reverse complement strand
CCCCCCCCCCCCAAAAAAAATGTCCATTAAACTATATGGCAATCAAGGTTCTAAAATTGGGGAACGGTCATGGGATCGCTCAAGGCTGATACCATTTTGATATAGTTCCAGATCAGTCTAGATCGGATTGTATCGAACAAATCTACCCTTTTTTTAAAAAAAAATCATTTTTATTACGATTGGGATCGAAAAGGCTAGTATGGGAGATCGGTCAAGACCAATATCATTCCGATCCGGCTGATACTGACTGTTCCATTTTTTAGAATCATGATGGCAATGTCTGACCAAAGAAACTTTTGCTCCGAAGAAAAGATGGACACAAGTACCTGGCTGGTTTACAATGTAAAAGCATATTTTGTGAGGGATGGTTGTGGATGTCAGGTTAGTTCTCGAGTTTTAGACTCATGACGCAATGGTGTATCTTAGCACTTTTGGCCAATAAATGGCGTTCTATAAAGAATTATGAGGGGCAATTGTTGATACCATAATCTAGGAATTCTATGAACTAGACAATTCACGTTAGTACACAAGGCAATTAACCAATCAGAGGATGAGGAACCTTCATTAAAGGATTGATCATCTTACGAAAAAGTCCTTGAGGTAGAATTCATAGCAACATGAGTTGCTTCTAAGTAAATTTCTGTGAACTTGACCGAAAATGAAGAGTTTGTATTATGAATTGACTATTTCTAATTATAGTCAGATAATTGATTGTGACATTTTACCGTCAGCTAACTAATTGCGACTTTTTATGGTTAGCTAGCCAATTCTGACTTTTCAGTCAACTTAACCGATTGTCAATTAACATAATTCGTACAAACATGGTTTGGTTAGAGAAGTTACAAACACGTGGCTTAAGTTATTAAAGTAGTTACAACCAATTAAAGGAGTATAATTCCAATGACTATCCCACTAAGGACATGACACATGGGTTCTTGCGGTTACGAAACTACCAAAAGAGCAGGATCTTTCAAATAAAAACTATAAAAGGGACAATGGGGGAAAAATAAGAGATCATCATCATCAACAGATCAAACAAATTCAGACATCAAGTCTATCTTTCATTTCAATTTTCTTTCTTTTCCTTCTTTTAAATTAGTCTTTTCTTTTGAAGTCCTATACTTCTTTCAAATTCCGCACTTCAGTTCATAGTATAATGATCACGCCTCTGATATGTTCAACATCAACAAAGATAATAAATCTCGTTTCTGGTATGTTTAACATCAACAGAGAGAATAGATCATGTTTCTGGTATGTTGAACATCAATAAGACAATAGATCATGTTTATGGTATATTGAATATTAATAGAGACAACATATTACAACAACATAATACATTTCTCCTTGTCTATGAGTTACTATCATTTGCCTCCATCTTTTTCAATCCCAGCATCATGTTTCTACAAAGAAGATTAAAAATCCTTGGAGTGATCGAGGCAAGAGGAGTGCTCACATCTCCAAATTAGAAGTCAGAGACATTCTCTTGAGTTTGGATGACTCTGGCACGCTCGCAATCCCAATACGAACCTTCTATAGGTTCACTTGGAAAAAGAAGATACAGTTAGTGTATCATAAAAGATTGTAGGGGATTTGCTGCCAATAGAAGCTCTGAAATGTATTGGTATTTTTTTCCTTCTTTTATTCTATTTCACACAAATTACAGTGAAACCAACAGTGGCCATGAACGGCATATTGTTTTTTTTTTCCTCCCCACAAAAATGCAGTTATATTCATTAACAAAAATCAAGAAATAGCTCAAGCCTAAACCTAAGCCAAGCCAAGCCAAGCCAAGCCAAGCCAACCTTGCAAACCCGAGATTTAGAGCTCAGGCTGGGCATAGGATTGAAGAGAACTCAAAACCCAAGGTCAGGTAAGGGTGCATTGGTGAGAGCTACCTTGTCTCTACAGTTTGTAGTCATTTTAAAAACAAAAATTGCAACCAGTCTCAAGTTGGCCTAACTAACAATGTACCCCTTAGTTTAGGTAGTTCTGCACTAGATCCAGTTCTGTTTGTTATGTTGTAAAATTTTCCATACAAATGATATTTTACATGAAATAGTGGAAAATCCTATTTTACAATTTTTTTTTTTCCTTTTCGGTTTTCACATTGGAAACAAACATGGAATTCACAAAAGGGTACATGGCTTGGGACATTTGTGATGAAAATGGTGCTTTTACTTGACAGGTTCACACTATAGATGCTTTGGCGATACAACAACAACAACAAAAGCATAAGCACTTAAGCAAGGAAGAAAGGTCCATCTCAAGTTGAAGAATTCTCAGATTGAAGGGTAGAATTTCACTAGTGTAAGTCTACTGAAAAAACATCATCTGATGCAAAAAATATATATATTTTATATAATAGACTTTAGAAAGTAGTTATAGAATATGTTTTTTAGGGTACCATGTCAAGCAAAGGCCTGAACGTTGATCTTTTGAGGGAGAGTGGTCTTTAATCATATACGAAGTGGGTGATTTCTTTTCTGATTGTATTGAAATGTGTAGTTAGGTGGATAGTGCAGTCTTTCGGTTGTTCAATTTCTCATGGTTGTCATTATGGCAAACTCATTTTAATGCATTCATTTTGTTTCTTATTACAACAAAATGTAGTTCTGCAAGTCAACTGTGCACACAATCAAGACTGACAAAACCAGATTAGGCAATGAGATGGATACGGAGGGAGATACAGGGTTTTGTGCATAAATAATTTGTGTTTTGCCCTTAATCAAAAGGAATGGTATCCTCAAACATCTGAGATCTATGTTTATACAGTATCGCATTGGTTTTGACATGCAATACACTACTTGAGGATTAAATTCTCTTCAAGTGTTTGTAACCATAAAGATGAGTCAAAATAATTATAACACAGCATCAACCAACCACACCTACTCATCACAATCAAAAACATGATAAATCTTAAGTTAAGCGGACAAGTTATGAATCTAGTACACTGTACCACAAACTAAAAGACATCTACACCTGAGCATATTAGGACATCCACTTCTATCCAAGGTCTAATGACTGCTGAAATGGAGAGTCAGGAATATTTTTGTCAAGACCCCACTTCACACTTACCCCTCTAATGGTGAAGAATAGCCACTAGTTTCATGCAAATGTATATAATCCCACAAAGAATTGCAACCTATTCATCAGCTTGCATGTCATCACGATAAATGCTCTGTGCCATCTGCCAGATCTGAAGGATATTGTCTTCAGATACACTTGCAATGACCCATGGTTCATTTTCATTCCATGAAAAATCTGATATCTTGGCAGTGTGTCCCCCATGAGAAAAGAGAAGCTCAGGAGGCCCATCCTCAGCATCTTCTTCTGACTGCTCATCACCAATCCTGAAGGTATCACCATCAAATAGGACATACTATAATTATTAATAGATTAAAGAAAAATAAGAAATTGAGAACTGGAGAAGCTCAATACATTTGCAGATAATGCTAACAGAATTCATGTAGTCACTTTTCAACCACCACTCAACCAGACCCTCATTCTGTTGCTAGTTCCTCATTAATTAAAGCGGGTTGCCTATGAATTAACTAAGCTAGCTTTGACAAAAATTGTTGTCCTTTCTCCTTTGGATATTTCTTGTGTCCATGATTTGATCTATCACCTCTTAACAACCATCTAACCAGATGCCGGTACAGCTGTTAGGGTTTCAATTCAAGGAAGCTATTGGCTAGGAGGGCAGTGGTGATCATGCCACTCTCTACATTGATTGAAGTTCCTGGATCGTGTGAAATAAGAGTACTACCTAAGGCACCCCCTGATTTCAGAATCAAAAATGGAAAGTTGGCTATGGAGATTCCGCGTATTTTAATCAAATTTCTATTGTTATAAACGCATCCTGCAGCATAAGCTGGAAACTTTTTTAAAATTTCTTTTTATTTCTTTTGTTTTGAAAAGGGGGCCCTCAAAGATAATAAAGGTTGGCTGCATCCCCAACAGCTATTTTTTTAGTGTGCCATACCTGCTGAGGTCCCAGATCATTATCCTTCTATCACTAGCAGAAGATGCCAATACCGTTTCATGATTAGGGCTCCATTCTACCTGGAATACCTCCTCTCTGTTAAAGAAACACAACACAGTGAGAGCACAACTCCAAACAAAAATAGTAAAGATTAGAATCATTACTCGAACACCAGAAAAAAACAAGAGAATTAACGAAGAATTGAAGACGACAAATTTAGAAAGGACACTACTTCGGAAGAAATCAGTATTGGACAAACTCCATCTCCAGGAATCTGAAATAAATATATATATATATATATATATATATCATACTACTATATAAAAGTACATACTCCTTGTCTTTGGTATACTTTTTCAAAATGACCAAAAAACCATTTACATCTACCAAAAAAAATTCCCAAATGACCAAAAAATACCCGAAAAAATCCCCAAATGACCAAAATCCCCTCAAAATTGAATATGAAACAAATATCATAATAAACTCTCTATAATTCTTTCTTTCTCTCTCTCTAAACGTGGAGGAGAAAGGAGGAGAGTGGAGTATTAAAAAAGCATATAATTACAAACCCTAAACCCACTCATCCTCTCACCCCTAAAAATGGAAGATAAATCAAATAATAATAAACTCTATAATTCTCACTCTCCCTCTCTAAACGTGGAGGAGAAAGGGGGAGAGTGGAGAGAGAAATAGAGAAAATTATGGTGAATGGGGATAGAATGAACAATTATGGAGAGAGATATACCAACAAAAAAAGAAGTTAATAATAATAAACTCTCCATAATTCTCTATTTCTCTCTCTCTCTCTCTCTCTAAACGTGTAGGAGAAAGGAGAGAGTAATAATTAATTATAATTATTAATTAATTAAATATTAAAAAGGATTAAAAAAAGACATATAATATTCCTCTCTCTCTCTCTCTCAACGTGGAGGAGAAAGGGGGAGAGTGGAGTATTAAAAAGGCATATAATTATAATTATTAACTATTAAAAAGTCATATAATTATAAACCAAACAAATGCGCTATTATTCCTCCTTAAATCTCTCTCTCTCTCACTCATCGTCTTTGGAAAAAACGTGTAGCACAATGGGGGGAGATTCTCCATAGAGACAATAAATAATTATGGAGACATTAAAAAGGTAAGTATGGAGAGAGATATACCAAAAAAAAATAAAAAATATGACTCCTAAAACCTCTTATTCCATTCTTTACAAAATCTAAACGTGGAGGAAGGGGTATATTCTCTCTAAAATTCTCTTTCTCTCACTCATCTCTCTAAACGTGGAGGAGAGAGGGGTGGAGTAATCATTAATTATAATTATTACATATTAAAGGGATAAAAAAAATAACCACAAAATTATAGTATGGGGAATTATGGAGAGATTTATTGTGCTATTATAATTATAAACCAAACAATTACACTATTATTCCTCCTTAAATCTCTCTCTCTCACTCATCCTTTTTGGAAAAAACATTGAGCACAATGGGGGGAGATTCTCCAGAGAATTATGGAGAATAGGGAGGGAATAAATAATTATGGAGATATTAAAAAGGTAAATATGTTGAGAGATATACCAAAAAAAAAAAAAAAAAAGGGCTCCTAAAATCTCTCCTTCCATCCCTTACAAAATCTAAACATGGAGGAAGAGGTATTTTCTCTTTATAATTATCTTTCTCTCACTCATCTCTCTGAATATGGAGGAGAAAGGGGTGCAGTAATCATTAATTAAAATTATTACGTATTAAAGGGATAAAAAAATAGCCACAAAATTATAGTCACATAATTATGGATAGATTTATTGCATAAAAACGGTATCTTTCAATCAACTTTCATTGACTTTACAAGTTTTTATGCAATAGAATCCTTCCTAATATATACCACAGAGAGGACAAAAAATCAACTATAATATCCCACGATTTCTCAATTTTCTGTCTTTTACAACAATAGTCCAGAATATTTCAAATTCCTATTTCTTTTTCTATTACAATAGCACAAAAGTTCTCAACTTCAACTTCTTTTTCTCTCGGATCACTGGCATTGCATTTCTCAATTTCAGATACTCCACCTCCACAAGGTAGTATAATTCATTTAATCTCATATAATTCATTTAATCTGCAAGATAGAGCTCAAGTGGAGAAATTATTGCACTATATTATGGAAAAATCTCACGAGGATGCGGAAAGCAAGCATGTTTTCACGTACACCGCTTTGACTTGATCAGAGATTAGTTTTTTCTTTATCAGTCTCCATGGTTTGTAATATTATGGTTTATTAATATTATTGTTATATGTTATGAGAGAATTATTTGTGAAATTGATGCCATTCTCAAAACCTCCGTAGAGGAAGACGAGACATATGTTTTTTATGTTTCATGCTCCCATCTCCTTTCTATTATGGGAATTGCACTATTTAGTTTGTGGATTTTCTCTCTTGTATTCAGAATAATTAGGTTTAATTTTGTTTTTAGAAAATACAAACTTTGAAAAATCAGCTCACCAAGCTCTTCAGAACTTACTTCAAATGGATTGACCCAATAATCTTGTCTTAAGAAAATGTTTAATTAGGAGACTACCACCACGTGCATTTGCACATGTATTTTTACTAGTATATATATATATACACTACTCGCAGGAAAACTTGAAACATGTATTTTACAAAGCATGCAAAGACAATGAAAACCCTGAAGAAGCAGAGACTTTCACTAAGTAGTTTCCATTCAGAAATTGTGATTCGCTGATCATTTGTGTTGAAAATGATGTAAAGAAGACATATAAGAGATAAAAGGCATACGTGTGACTCGAAAAACTATGCAATGCAGTTGTTAGCTTCCGTAGATCGAACAGATTAATAGTTGTATCTGAAGAAGCTGTAGCCAGAATCCACTCATTAAATGGATTGAAGGAGAGATAATTCACCTGCTACAAGAGAAGAAACAATTAGATGAGGTTCTTCTGTAAGCAGACAAAGAAACATAAGATCATATTGAAAAAGAAGGGGGGGGGGGTGAGCAACCCATTAAGAACAAAGTGTCAAGTGAAGAAATAACATTAAGCAAAAGACAACTCAAAATATACATATAGTAATGCCAAAATTTTATCTTTTCTTAGGATTGGACTAAGACTATTATTTAGACAATTGTAACACATAATCCATCTATTATCAAACTCCCCCATGCAAGAACTTGATCATGTTTTACACTTAACTTTGAAGATACAGCCAGTCAAATCAACACAAATAAAGGATTCATTTATCAAAAAGAATGATCAGTCCAAGAGGAACTAAAGAACAGAAAACACAGCAAACCCAATCTTAAAATAAGAAAATTAGAATATCTCAGATACATAATCATATAAGAACGGATTTAAGAAACTAGAAATATTCTTGCATATGCAATAACTAGAAAAGGCTCAACAGGATCATCTTTGACAACCAAAGGTACAACTTTAGGTTGTACATCGTTGAAAAAACTACAATACAATGAATATAATAGGTGGTGGTCTCACATGGAACTGGTCTCATTAAATTGTTAACATTCTTCCATATGGTGCCTATTCGGTTTTCACCTTCCAACCTACCCTCAGTGCTTCCTAGAAACATCATTTAAGCATGTGTAACTTAACCCATCCCCTGGCAAAAGCTAATAGCCCCATATTATCTTTTCTAATAATGGTTAAACTAAAGAAGGGACACTATGCAAATTAATAAAATCAATTCAGGATCGATTCACCTCTTTCTCATGAGCGATAATTGAATGCTGTGGCTTATTTGACAATGGCGATCGCAAGTCCCAAATCATCAATCGTCTGTCATCCCCAACTGATCCAAATAAATTTTCGTTCTTAGAATGCCACGAAACATGTTCCACAATATCCTCATGAGCCTGAACAAATGATTCACAAATGCCATGCAATGCAGTCAAATCTGTCAATAACTTGTATTAAATTAAACATACAGAATCGGTAGAAACAGAACAGCATCAAATCACCTCATATGCAAACATGGGCTCAAGAATTTTATCTTGGGGCAAAGCAGATGTATCCCACAAGCATATTTTGGAATCATTGGAGCCACTGAGGAGGTAACCCTGCTTGAAAGGGCTCCATGATAGACCGTACCCTTCTTGATCATGGCCCCTCAATCGCAAATCGGGACAGCAAGAACCGCCATGATGTTTCAGAGGGTGCTTGGAGGAATCAAAGACATAGACCTCAGAATCATTAGTCTTGGCGGCAATGACGGATGGATTTTGGGGCATGTATCGAGCCCGATTAATTTCTCCATCAACATGTATCTCTTGAGCTATCTCCACCTGCATAATAACCAATAAAGAAACAAATAAGAGGCGAACACTTGTATTTCTCTTTACCCGTCAGCTAGTAATTTTTTCGAACAGATTGTGTTCAAATCATTCAAATGTAATAAAAAAAATACGAACGAGAAGAGATGGAGAAACTAACCCTAGGAATGGTGGAGGGATCAGAGGGAGATGGTTCCACGATACTGTTGTGTTGGGAATTGATGGTGGTTGCTGTAGGAGAAAGAGGGAGGTGTACGTCGGCGATCATGAGGAAGTTAGGGGCGTTGTCGGAGGTATGGGTCCCAAGGATGAGTCTCTGGGCGGCGAAGGATGATGTAGTATTGTTCGAGGTTGAGGTGGTCTGGGCGGGGGACGGCGTAGGGAGCCATTGGATGGTGAGGGAAGGCCACTCGAAGGCATGGGAGATCACAAGATCGTATAAGAATGGTGTGTTCTTCTTCCACACTGAGAACTCCTCCGCCACCTGCTCCTCTCCCATCTCTCTCTCTCTCTCTCTCTCTCTCTCTCGTCTTGTCTTGCCTTTCCCCTTTCTTCTTACTGTTTTCCCGCCAGAAAGTCGTCACGCACTAATTCTTTAAACCTCTCCCGCCAAAACGCCAAGACCCTTCGGCTTTGATAGTGGGACTGTGGGAGGCTGCAGTTTAATGGATTGATCAAATGCGGTCGACCACTCGGGTAAGGGTTTTAAACGGTGTGGTACAATTCGATTCCTAGTGTCAGAGACTCTGAGGTAGATATTAAAGGATTCGGCTCCTCTCGGAAGAGTTCAGATTCGGATTCAGCTCTTCTTTTGTGCGCCCATCCCCAAGGTTTTACCAATATCTATCTCGATAAATGCCATGCGTTTTTTTTTTTTGGTACAGGAATGCCATGTGTTTAAGCGATGATCCAACAATTCTTAGTGCTTCATTCTTCGTGCCTCTATTAGTGCCTCGTCCTCCACGCCTCTTTCAAATTGTTGGATCATCGCCTTGTCACATTGTGTTCACCCAAGTAATTATGGGCCGACCTGAATGATGGGCACTATGGAGAGGAGCTGAATCTGTATAGTCCAAGAATCAAAGAGTGATCCCACGGTCGGGATAAAGCAACCATATATCCTCACGAAAGGAATCCTATGGAAAATTAAAACCTAATCATTTATTAAACGGGTTCACATATCGAACCAAAATAGAACAATTTTTTAGACAATTATATAGTTATTAAATGATTTCATAAAAATGTAATACCCAATAATTTATTTTCATTTAATATATATATATATATACCATTATTTAGTATAAACATATTCTTATATAAAAAACATAAACAATTTCAAAACTAAGCACCTCACTCATGGTGTTAGCTAGGCTAGATTTATTTGTAATAAATGAAAAGTAAGGTGGTGGATGTAATAAGGGCAAATGAGAGAGGAGGTGGATGTAAATTTTGCATTAAAAATAATCAGGCATTGGACAAATTTCAAACTAAATCTTTGAGAGTTTTGGTATTTTTTTAAATATTTCATAAGCGTGTCAATTGGTTCAGTTTTGTTTGGTCCAAGATATAACATGTATAAACCCAAATTGAACCAAACCGATAAAAATAACACATTTTAGAAATCAAAACCGAATCTACTCGATTTGGTTCGGTTTCATATTGGGTTCCTTGCTCGGTTTTAATTTGGTTTCATATTAAGTTTAAGTCCAATTTTATGTGTTTGGGAAAATTGTTTACATTTTCATCAAAGAAAAAATCCCTTACTTGTTAGGGACACAATCCACGTATCAAACATTGAAAATGAATAGAATTTATCATCTACATTGATTGAAATAGTAAAATAATATATGATTTTTCTTATACCTTTCCGGTTTAAAACATGTGATTTGGTTTGATTCAGTTGTTTAGTCATGAAACTGAAACCAAACCACATCAAGAAAATATTCCAACTTTTGAAAACCAAACCAATTTACTTTGTTTCAATTAAGTTAGGTTTTAAATAGCCGGTTTCAATTACTTTGTTTCAATTTCGATTTTAAATAACATGAACACTTTTACAATAATTCCCCAAAATTAAACTTCAAATTCTCATAATAATTTACAAAAAAATTAAGGAGATAGAAACTCGACCAAGTTATACTTCGAAAAAAAGTTCAGATTTGGCAGTCTATTTAACCAAACATTTTGAGTTGAATTTTTTATAGATATATAGACCCCATGCAATATCCCTACTCACATGATAAGTTTTGACTAGAGGAAATTTGTTATGTGGCAAACAAATCATTGAAAAATTAGAAAAGATCCAATCATAATAAGAGTGTGAGTAGGTGTGCATAGGCATACACGAGAATGTAGGTAGAAACTAAGGGCCCGTTTGATAACGCTTCTGCTGTTTCTGTTTCAAGAAACGGCAGAAACAGAAATTGTTGTTTCTGGAAACAGAAACGGGTAAGAAGGTGTTTGAGAAGGGTCCCTGCTCTGCTCCTCCAAGACCCCAAATAGGGATTTTGAGAATAGCTCCAGTAACAACAACAACAAACACACATCTAGCTCTGATAATACTCTGAAGAAAATCTCGTTCTCTCATGGTGGGTGCCCTTATTTCAACGCCTTCTCCTGCAACTCATCTCCAATTTCACTCACTGTTGTGACCTTCTCTGACTCCGAACATGAACCCAATTGTACCAGCTCAAGAGGCTTTTGAAAGGGCTTGATCCGATGGCAACTTAGAAGGACTTGCTACTGCCTCCTGCGATTTAGACGATTACACAACGAAGCAACTGAGCAGAGCTTCACGAAGGCCAAGTATGTCTTTTTTGGAAACAATCCCAAGCTTCTCTGTTTACAGTTCAAGAGAGGGGTTTGAAGAAGAAGAAGATATGGTTCAGAGAGATGGTTTACTTGGGAGGACTGTCACGATTGGAGACTTCATCGCGGCTGCGGCGGGAGGTGGTGAAGTCTCTTTTGAGAAGAACAATAACATGGGTTTGATTGAGAAGAACAATAACAGAGAGAGACAGAGAGGCTGTGGGACAAAGAACAGCTGGTTGCATTGAGGTCTTTCAGAGCAGGAAAGGGAGAAAGGCTACCGATTTAATCCCTAATTCCATATGTGCCTAAATCGAACAAACATTCAAGCATAAAAACCATCAAAATCCATGCCTAAAATACCCTAAAATTGAACAAGATCGCATAACACCGAAGCCTAAAATCGAGAGAGAGAGAGAGAGAGAGAGAGAGAGTCACCTTACCTTCGTGCACAGAGGAACCTCGATCTCGACCTCGACCTCGACCTCGCTCTCGCTGGAACAATAGTAAACCTCGCCGACAGCAAATCGAAGATGATGAAGGAAGTGGGAGATCGTCGCCGTCGCCGCTACACTCGTCGTAGTTGTTGTACTCGCCGTTGTCGCCGTCTCCATGGCCGCTGCAAGCTTTGGGTTTCAGTTTCAGTTTCAGTTTCAGACAATGGGAAAGGTGTAACTCGTCGGGTACGCAGGAGAAGCACCTCCTCTTCAACGGTTGAAGAGGAAGGGGGGTGTCGATCTTCGAATGAAGCTCCCCTTTTTTCATAGATTTTTAAGTAAAAGTGTCGGTCGATCGAGGAATTGTGCCCCTTTTTTGTTTCGAGAAACAAGCGAAACAAGTAAAACTTGTTTCGTCACTCATGTTTCTTGAAGCATAAATTGTTATAAATTTCAATTTATGTTTCAAGAAACAAGTGGAACACAGTACTTTTATCAAACGGTATTTATGCCGTTTCTGTGTTTCTGAGAACAAGAAAACACAGAAACACGTTTCTGGTTACGTTATCAAACGGACCCTAAAACTTATCTACAATGTAAAAAACACAATGCACGCTAATACTTGATTTGACAAAGTGCATTTGTCTACAGAGAGATGAGACTGGTTTCACTAGAAACTGTGAATAGAATTGCAAGCTCTTTTCCTCTGGCCTCTATCTTACAAAGAATTCCCTCTTAACCCTATAACCCCCATAGTTACCAAACCACATGATGCAAGACATCAAATTATGGGGGTTAAAAATTGAATTTTGGGCTTGAAATTTATCATGTGATAATCCAAACCATCTCCAAAGTATCCAAGGGTTGGATTTACAATTTAACATTTCCCTTAAATGAGATTAGTTGTCCATACAAGGTACACCCTTATCTAATCTGCCAATAAGAAAGAAGAAGAAGAAAATAAATAAATAAATAAATAAATAATCCTAACGCAAACCTTATAAAAATAAGGAACATCTTTGTAGATAGTTCACCAAAATAATTTATAATCTCAACCATACTTCAAAAAATAATAATAAGAAAAAGAAATGTTGCATGGTGTGGTCCTGAACTATACACACAAGTGCGCACAAAATTAGTATCCAACTCTATGAAATAAAAAATTGAGACAAAATGTCCATGAGTGACCCTACACTATAGATACAGGGGCATGCAATGACCATCATGCCCTGTGTCACTTGTGGATAGAAAATTCTTTACCTAAAAAGTTATATCCATGTTGATGATCCTATACACTCTCTTATTCCCCCTATGTTGGTGCAAGGGCTACACAACCAAATAGCAATCTCATGTCAATAATAATAAGAAAAAGAGAGATAGACACGCTACAGCTATATAATGGTATATTACATTATCAAATTTTCTACCAATATAAAAAAACAAAAAAAAAAAAAATTCCTACATGATAGAGTAGTTGTTTTTTTTTTTTTTTTTTTTTTTTTTTTAATTTGATCTCTATCTAAGTTATACAATCAATCAGTGTTATAAATTGATTCCCTCCACTGCCCGCTACCCTGTTTTCCCCATTCATCCGTGATCCTGACCCACCCAAACCCCCAACTTCATGTCCAATGAATTTAAATTTGAAGTTTATAAATACATCAAGTGGATCTGTTGGTGGTTTATTTTCGTATTTGTTGGTGCTTTCTATAACGATCCCTGCTTTATTGATCTTTGTTGCAGGTGAAGAGTGGCCAATTCAAGTGCTACAATCCTTCGAATCTATACTTGTCGGTTTTGAGGTAATCCTAAACCCTTTTTTCTTTTCGCTAACCCTAAACCCTATTGTATGTATTTAATCAAATTTGTATTGTACATTCCATGGTGCAGGATGCAAAATTTTTGTTGGGTATTCCCCACGGGCAACATGAACAAGGAATACTCTTTCGCTGCATCGGTAACCACCCCCCCTCTCCCCCCCCCCCCCGGCACAACCACCCCCACTGCATACTCTATATGTGCTTCATTAATATCATATAGGAAGAAAGAACACAGTTTGATTGCTTGGCCATTTCGCTGGTGCCTGGGCTAGTGGGAGAACGTGTAGAAATACCACATCGGGGAGGGGCAAGAGCATCTTTTCATGGCACCCGTGCCTGGGTTTTGGAGGACTGAACCAGACAGTGTCCTTTTTCCCCAAATTCTGTTCTATACTGAATTCCCATTGCACATCTTTTTTCTACAGAAACATTATTTTCTTAGGAAAAAAATTGCAATACAACATATTGAAGTTGGCATTTGAGAGTTGCTGAATGCCCATCTGCCTATCCTTTAGAAAAGGGTTCTCAGCTGTGGGTGATTATTTTACTCCAAATTAAATAAACATAGAGAAGGAAAGGAGAGTACTAACTTATGCATGAATGCATATCCAACTTACTAGTGATAGACAACCCATTTGGAGTTTAATTAAACTTATCATCAAGGTAAGGTAGGCCTTTCCAGATTCAAGAATTGGGCCAAGCCTGTAACCAAGTCCCTAGCTTTCTCGGATTCGGGTCTGTAGATATGGAAGACATGGTCCTCCTCTTCTGTCTCTGTAATCTCCACAACTCCACTCCACCCGCTCTTGGCCAATGTTTCATAGTAAAGCCACCCTCTATCTCTCAATACATCCTTCCCTGCAACAAACACAAGCACACGGGTGCACCCAAGCCCCACCAAGGTCGGACCATCAGCTGCCATCGGGTTGATCCTGGGGTCATCATTATCCGGGTTCGATGGGCACACGTAAGGCCAGATCCGATCCACAAACGACTTTTTACTGGGCACTGTAGCCTCGGACCCTATGGGTTCTGACCCCCAGAAGTAAGGGTGGACCAGAGCAAGCCCAAGAAGCTCCACACCCAGCTCGGCCCTCACTCTCATAGCCAAGTTGTGGGCAATATTAGCACCAGAACTATCCCCAGCCAAGAAAACCCGGTCGAAGTCGGCGTGGTTTTTGAGCCACGGTTCGGTCTGATCCTCATCCTTCTGACCCGAAGAATGGGAAAGAGCCCATTGAAGGGCAGCCCAAGAATCGTCGTAACATACAGGGATGGGATGCTCTGGGGCACGTCTATAGTCTACAGAGACGGCGATAACGTTAGCCTCAGCGACTAAGGAGTTCAAGAGGTGGTGGTATTTGGAAATGAAGGGAGAGGCAACGAGGAAAGCTCCGCCGTGGAAGTAGATGAGGAGGGGAAGCTTGTGGTTGATGTTGGTGAGGCTTGGGGGTAGGTAGAGACGGACTGAGACGCCGGAGTCTGTTGATAATACGACGTCTTTGGATGAAACACCAGTTGAGGGGTCGACGGAGGCAGGGATAACATCGTCTGGTACAAACCTTTCTACACATCCGCCTTTGTATACCCGAAGGTATGGAAGGAATTCATGGTCTATCTCGTTTTCAGGCATGCTTGATTCCATTGTTGTCTGGAGGCAAAGAGAGAGAGAGAGAGAGAGAAGGAATATATGAGGATAGCTATCGTTCCACTGCCTCGCGTTTGTGTGTGGTTGATATAGTTTTGGCTGGATTCATTCATTATTGGCATAGAAATTAGGCTTATAAGTGCCCAATCCCATGCTGCTTCACTGAATTTTCCAACGACGTGGATGATTTCAACCTCTTTACTGGATTCGGCTTCTCTACAGCTCTGGGTGTACTGTTGATTTGATGACACAGGCTGTATGAGAGACACGTGGTGATGTTCAAATCTAGGGGTGACGAGAAACACAGATGTCGGAATTCGGCTGAAGGTGAGAAACATTAGGACTGGGTCAAGCCAAAGAAATAAAAAAAAAAAAGGTAACAGTCTCCCTCTCCACTTTGGACTATTTTTCCACGTGCCACATTCTCGGTAAATTCTATGAAAGGATAGATAATATTAGCTGTTCTGGTTTCAAGCTCAATGAATTGCAGCTGATCAAGTGTTTGAAGAACCCGGAGTTCTAATGAATTCTTCTACCTCTGATTTTTCATCTACTTGAATTAATTAACCTTCATTGAATTTGAAAATTGTGCCTTAGCCATGTCTGATATACATCAAAATTGTCTGTGGTGAGACAGTGAGGTGCAGTGAGTATCCAATGGCTGGGTGAATGATCGAGCCATCACAGCTGTTGGATGCTCGCTGCAGATCATTGGTCGTTGCAGACAATTTTGTCTTGCCTAACACAGCAAAAGATCCAATTTCTTGAATTTGACATTACCACCTAAAGAAGATTTCTAATCATCAAGTCTTCTCTACTTGGAGCAAGACATCTACTGGAATCTTAGGAATTGAAAGGGACTATTAACCACAGGTAGTTAATTTCTGCAGCTAGTTCGTTACCTATGACCATCAGAGGAGCTACATGTGAGATGAATGGTTGAATACGTAGAGGCGGTGGGAAAGACGAAGAGGGAGAGGAGGAATAGATTCAGGGGAGAGAGAGACAGAGAGAGAGAGAGAATTACAAGAAGAGTAATTACTCTCCACATACGTTAGTTACTCGACATGTCTCAACAGAATAGTTAACTACCTCTACGGAGTCCGAATCCTCTCCCCTTGGAGCTATTGTCCAACGAATATGGATTAGGTCCTTAACGAGAACCATTCTCGTACAATCTGATCCACACATATGGAATCCACCATATCACTTTTCCTTTTGTGGATTCCATGCGTGTGGATCAACACCACATGAGAATGGTTCTCGTACAAGAACCTGATCCGCCCTCTTCTCCAACTATGCCTCTTCGGTGCCATGTGTCTTTGGCATGTTTACTCACTCATTTTTTCTCCGTTTGGTGCTTACCGTTTTTGTTCTATATTAATAATTTATGAGACCAACATATTCCTATTTCCTCTCCTTACAAAGCGGTGAGCCACCCGTTGTCTGATTAGAGACACTACAACTGGTTTATTCAACTTAAGAGCACACTGATACTAGTTTCATTCGCTTCGTACTTCAATACCTTCTTTGTTGTCCACTAATCCATTTGGAGAATTACCACTTGTTGGAGTTGAGATTGTTTGACAAAATCTAAAAGAAAAAAGAACCTTGCCAGTCTGGTGTTGCCTACGCCTAGACATAGTCGGGTGTAAAAAGACCACATTGCCCCCCCCCTTCGTGCACTGAAGATTGTTAGAAAATAAACAAAGGGGCAGAGTATAAGACTTATTTGGATATGTTGTAATTGTATCGGATGATGTACAAATTCACAACATCATAGTAATCCTTCTTCTTGAATCAGGAACAAACAAAATTTGAGTTGAGTCATATCAGAATGATACTATTCTTAAGGTTTTTAAATGCTCCTAATTGTGCAATCGGGTTGATCATTTTCATTTACACCTCCAAGATAAAACAACTCCAAATCACATAAGGTGCACTCCAATATGTGATTACACAGGGAAGTTCGAAGGCTATAGTCATTATCAGACATAAAAGACTTGAAATAACAAAACGCAGAGTGGGAAGAACAAAACCACTTGTTTAAAAATCTCTTTTCAAATTTTTAGACCATCTATAATATATATAGGCAACGTACCTTTTCATGTATGAGTATATCTGTTCATATACAAATGTGTTTGTACATACATATACAAGTGTCCCAGATCACGTGCCTATATGTGTACAAGCATCTTCGTACACATACAAGTATGTCTACACACATGTATATAGTTGTAGACCCACACCCACACCCATACCCATCCTTGGCACAAGAAATATTTAGATACTTAAGACATTAAATATAAATAACTCCAACAATTCCCCACAAGTTTCAAAATATTAACATACATAATAGAGATAATGAGTATATTAAACATAGTAGAACACATTGTTGCAGGTCTCTTCAGGACTTGAACCTACACTAAGTCTGATGAATTACGCTACAGAGTGAAGTTAGATTTCTTGAACCGTTCCTCATCTATGTAGCCGACTAGCTTACGATCCATATCCTACCAGTCAGCGTTCGTGACAGCCCTTTTATAAAAACATTGGACATTTCTAATTGGCCTTGTCCTTTATCTTGGTCTCATGGACGTTTAGAGAATTTGCCTTTAAATTTCTCATCTGTAGGTGATCTCACTTCCTACATCCACTTAGGTCAGTCCATAGTGAGCATCACAGTTAATTCACCCTCACATTTCATGAAATTTAACTTGATTAAGAGTTTATAACTCATCCTTCTTTCATTATGGTGGTACTACTTTTCCATCTAATCAGAATGAGAAAATATTTTAGTAGTACTAGACAGGTCATTCAGTGACTTCGTTCATACCATTTGAACTTAATTCAGGAATTTACCTCTTCATTTCGATTGGGTGTCTATCACATGACCTATGACAATAGGCTTTGAGTGTTCATTTCTTTAGATGATATCAGCTTCATGATCTAAGACTATATACAAATCTTAGACATATTATCTTCTTGATTACATAGAGTTAATAACTCTATTTCACTAGCCTCATTATATATATACATCCGAAACATAAATATATATATATATATATACGTTTTCGATACTTTATATCGTCTTCTCGATTTTCTTATTCATCCTTCTTACAATCCAATACAATTATGTTGAAATATGTAGACAATGTTTATCTTTCCGATCTAATGAATCCTCCCCCACCAACACATGCTTGGACATGCCACTTTTGAACCAAGAAAATGTTCAAACATTTAAATAATTAAATCTACGCATATCTGTTAGATTCTATTTTCAAGTAGAGATTAACCATCCTACTTCAATTTTTCGCATAAGAAGAAACTTATCATACAAATATATGCATTCTCACAAGAACCCTCGCATTTGGGCTCACCATGTTCACATATAAATTTCAATAGCATAATAATATGATAATAAAAATAATCCATATAGTGGGAAATTTAAAACACTCATGCAGGGAAGTCTGAAGGCTATACTCATTATCAGAGATAAAAGACTTGGAAAAACAAAATACAGAGTGGGAAGAACAAAATCACTTGTTTTAATATCCATTTTCAAATTTTCAGACCATCTATAATATAAATAGACAATGTATCTTTTCACGTATGGGTGCATCTATTCAGATACAGATATATATGTAGGTGTACAAGCATCCTTGTACCGGTGCCTATATATATACAAGTTTCCCAGCACACAAACAAGTGTGTCTGTACACCCTCATATAGGTGTAGACCACACCCACACCCACACTTATTATTGCACAGAAAATATTTAGAAACTTCAACATTAAGTATAAATAAATCCAACAAAGATGCTCCCACATGCCATCCCATTGGCCCTGCACGCTAGTGTTTTCTACACCAAACCAGAATGGTTCCCCCTAAATTACAAACCAAGGTTATGTGTGGTGTGAAGACAAACTTGAATACAATCAAGGAGCGATTAGAATAAAAAATTTAATCCTTATTCAAACTAGACTATTCTTTGCCTTTGAAGATCTAGTGGAAGGCAAGAACTAGGTATCATAGTATTGTACTCACACACAGAGATTTGGCCAAGGACCTAGGAACCTTGCGGTGTCATATGATCATTCTAATTTCTAAGGGTTAGAAATAGAAATTTCAGCCAATCAGTATAAGACTTAACAATTGAATAACTATATATTTAATCTATTATAATAATCAAGTTTAAATACTGATATATGTATATCAAGCCAATCCCCTTTTGGAGACAACAATTTTTATCATCCTCAAAAGGTCTTAGCGACGTTATTTTGGTATTTGGGACAAAAATATTTTGTAGCTAAAACCCCCTTTTGTTGTAGTGTACCAAAAATAATCCACCAACAAGTGATTGACATTTGGTAAGGAAACAACTGTCGATGACGAGTGCAATATATAGGGAAAGGGAGTCCCCTCAAATCGAAGAATCTTCTTCAGATCTCGCCTTCCTTTCTTGGCAGAGTCATACTCTAATTCAATCTCTCCTAACATAGAAACTGAAGTATCCCACTGAGGGAAGAACTCTCTACAACTAAATAAGGAAACTTGTCAAGGACAGACTCTAAGCCGACTCACTCGCCGCCTTGGGGAGCAAGCCTTTGAGTAGAACTTTACCCTACCCCGCACTATAAATAGAGGAAGTGTCCCAAGGTACCATCACTTCACTATTTTGTTCATTATTATTCTCTCCTCGCCCCTTCTTCACTATCGTTGCAAGGAAGACTGACTTGAGCATCAGAGAATGCTCTCTGGGCCTCTCGACCTAATCTACCTGTGCAGGACGGAGATAGCCACCAATCGGTTTCTAATGTAAGATTACTACCATTTGTGGGAACCCTGTTCAAGCAAGTAAAATTAACAACAAGCTCTTTCTTCAATGGGGGAGACCTCTATTTTGGGTAAAAACTGCCACAAGGCGACTAAAATAGTCCAAATTAGTGAGTGAAAGGAAAAGCGTGGTGCTTATAAGTATTAAAGTCCTCACTCCATTGAAATAGCTGCAGTAAGCATTCAATGCGTCTTCAAGAAATGCAGCAAAGTTGAGTTGTATCAAAGTACTCTCCTTAAAGTATTTCAATATCTCGAATATATGTACAAACTAAATTGAGTCGTATCAAAGTACGTTCTCACCTCCACGATAAAACAACTCCAATCACATATGATTCATATCAATAGATGACTTCTAAAGGATGTCAGAAGAAATAGAGAAACAAAACATTTATAGAGAACTTATAGTAGAAACTCTCCCACAATTTTTATAGTTCGTACAATATCTCAGACTGTAGGATTTTGTAAACCTTAACAGAACCTTAGTTTCTCTAGATACAAATATTGGGCCCCTATATATGAATGGGATACATGCATTGGTACCCATACAAATACAAATGTGTCTCTATGCATAAAGCCTAGGAGTAAGTACAACAGATACATTCATGTGTACATGTATTGATATGTTTGTGTACATGTACAATATGTATAGGTATGTACGTGTTTGGGTTCACAACAGATACATTCATGTGTACATGTATTGATATGTATGTGTACATGTACAATATGTATAGGTATGTACGTGTTTGGGTTCATATAGATACATTTACATAGGTGTGTGTCCTTTTCTATAATGGGCAAAGTGTGTAAGACGGTGTCTTTACATGTTTGAATTCGAAATTTAAATTTAAAAATTGAATATGGATCCAAAGGTGTCACAGGTAAAAACGAAGGTATTTGGTCACACCCACACCTATACCCGAACTTCGGCCACGGCCCAACCCGCTTGTGAAAAAGCACCCCAAACACAATCCAACACAAGAGTGGAGGGAGACTTCCCTCCAGAATCCTATGTCCCTTGTAAGTCTTATAAATACTTATAAACCCTTTCTCAGGCTTGTTGGAAACTAACGTGGGACTAAACTTTGGGAGGTGTTTCTTAGTTCATTATAGGGCATGTTCGATAATGTTTCAAGAAATGCGTTTCTGCCGTTTCTGTTTCCAGAAATAGCAGAAACAGAGCAAAAAGCGTTTGATAAAACTGTTTCGTTTCACTTATTTTCAGAAATAGAAATAGAAATATATACTTATTTATGGTTCAAGAAACGACCCAGGCGAAACAAGTTGAACTTGTTTCGCCGTTTCTGGAAACGACTTGTGGCCATTTTTTCACTGGTTATTATTGACTTCTAAAAACATGACTTATCAAACACCTTCAATTCCGTTTCTGTTTCTAGAAACGAAAATTTATGTTTCTGCCGTTTCTTGAAACAGAAACGGCAGAAACGTTATCAAACGGGCCCTATAACTCTACGATTGCACTAAAGACAAAATAAAGAAAGACATTTTTTTAAGGAAAAAATACAATTCAAATCAATCATTTGAGAAGAATATTTTGATACTATTTTGCAACTTAAATTCCAACACTAACCATCAAAATAAAATAAGATTTTGAACATATTAACATATGAATGATAAATGAGAGTGAAGCAAGATGAAGTGCCCAGGATAAATATAGAATTTCCCTTCTTTTTGCCTCCCCACCCCCCTCCCCCACCCCCGGCAACCCCAAAAAAAAATTCCCAAAAGAATTAAGAGATTATGGGAAGCGAAGGCGATTGCAAAGCGAGGATGACCTGGTCGTGTTGCAGAGATTTGTAAAGCAACTTCACTTTGGATGCTTGGAAGATAAAGATGATGCCGCACAAGAAATGAAGAGATTAGCCGTGAAGGATCTCGCGACTCGGAAGTTTCTCGTTGCTTGTGTTGATGCTTGTGTCGGCTTGCCGTCTATTGACAATTTAGGTGTGCGGGTTATAATTCTTAGTTGGTCACTTTTAGGGAAGAAGACAAAGAAGATAAGAATACATGGGTCCCACTTTTTTTTGTGATTTTAAAAAAATAAAATAAAAAGATAACAATGAGTAGGAGGATGAGATTGTCGAGATTGTATCCGCTGCTCATCCAATTACCTATTTGTATGGGTGAGTATTCAACACATGTCCCTTTTGTTTATAAATATGCTCATCTTCATCCATGTAATGGCAAGAAGTGGGACAACTGCTGGATATTTACCCGTACGACTAGGTGATCGTACAAGTAGTGAATCCATTCTCAAAATTGTCGGTTTTCAAGAAATTTAGTTAGAGAGTAACTCCTCTCACTGTGATGCGAAGGTGACTTTACTTTTCTTTTCTTTTCTTTTTTTTCTTTATTTTTTTTAATATAAGAAAATGTGAGACCCACATCAGGTTCCTCAACTTCCGTGCTCATCATCTCCCCTCATCCCCTTCCTAACACTACTTAACCTCATAAAGGTGGTTGTAGAAGCAATTCGATACAATATCTCATACAGAGAAGAAAAATTAGGAATGATGATCTAAATGAGCACTTCATAATCTAAGGGAATGTGTAAATTACCTAGAGCACACCATTGGTGTGCTTCTCTAAAGGAAAGCAATACTCAAATGCGATCATTAAGGGGGTGTTTGGTTCGATAAATCTTTGGGATGACATTCTTTAGAATGATAATTCTTAATTTTTGGAGTTGTTTGGTTCCACTAGAATGACCCTCATAAGTGAGCATCCTACTTCCCATGAATGATCATATTACAAAGGATGTGTGTCAAATCTGAGTTTACCTCAACACTTAAACTCAGATTTGAGCAACCTTTTTACCACCTAGTATAAAAGGAGAAAGCGGAAAGATGTTCTCTACGGAAACCAATATCTCAACTCGCGAGAAACATGTACTAACCTCAAGGCAACCAAACGATTTTTCAGAAAAAAACATAATTCAGAAGAATGTCTATCAAAAGACATTCATATCCGATACATACACCATTTGATTTACCAAACCAAACAACCCCTAAAGCTTGCACTCACTCCAATGGTCAATTATTGAAATTGAAAACGAAATACTTACTTTGTTTCACAATAATGAGAGTGTACAATCAGAATTTTGGCCTAAGCCTCTTCTTATATAGAAAAATCATAATTAGAAGATTACAATCTAACGGTCTAAATCATGTCAAGTGGTGTGATCCTAAAGGATAGCCGTAAGTTATTCTTGAATGCACCTAAAAATGACACTACAAAAGACGTAACATGAAAAACCCCAATGGTAGATATTTTCATTATTGTCTCCCCACACTACTAACATCTGCAATAGATCTTGCAACCATGGAATATAAATCACCACCGTGATATAAATTTATTACAATTAATTATGAGAATGTTAGTACCATAGATCAGGAACAAAAATATTTAAAACCCTTTACAAATATAATTAATTTAATAATCAAAATAAAAGCTTTTTGCAAACCCTTCATAAAACAACTACCAAGGCCTTGGATTCACCCTACCAAAATCCTAACAACTCTCTATTAGATGTTCTCCCTACGGGTAGTGGAAACCCTATTAAGTGTCATCCCCATCACTATTTATGTCGTGTACACTGAGAGACATTTGTATAGTCAGTCCTTTCAACAGACATCAACTATTGACTCACCACAAATGCACAAAATACAAATGCACCAGTAAGTTTCCTAGGTATGAAAAAAGTAACTACCAGAGATTTTCGTTGCCAACCAAAAACATAGATTAATTTTTTTCTTCAAGTGTTGGCAAATGAATTAGTAATATAATACTATAAAAGTGTTAAATAAACTAGAATAGTGACCATTACATAGTTCTATACATACACTAAAAAAAAAATGACATTTTAAGGGCAACCAAACAATTTTTCTATGTGATTCTGGGTGTTTCCCGACGTCAAAATCATGGTAATCAAACAATTATTCAGGGAAGTCACCATACACAATATGTACAAACCAAATAGTCATAATGTCACGAATACAATTCTAGGGAATCACATTCTATGGAATTACATTCAAATTAAATACATGTCTCTATAGAATCCTTCAATCAAATGTGGCCTTAAGAAATCTTTATCGATCAATGCGTAGAAACCACATTTTGTCACCCTTGAAAATGCTAAGTAATGATGAGTTGGGAACCCCCTGAGACACAAAGTGATCATGAATTTATAGTCAAAATCTTTTCTCCGACCTAAACAATGTATTTTTACTCCTATACTGATATAGGATGGTTGATTAAATAAACAAATATGTTATTAAAATTGGTTAATAGTTTTGACACATTTAGAATTGACTAAGACTATCCAACAAGCCATAGACTAGTCATAAATTGTATCAAAAATCTAATTGGACCAAACTCCCTGAATCAACTTGAGTTAAAGTTGTACTATGTCGGCCAATTGCATATTCCTTTGTGATCTGTAATTTTGTAGTTGATGAATTTTTGACCATATCTCGTTTTAATTTCGTACTTACCACTCAAGGTATACACCTAAACACACACTTGCCACCCAAGGCATGCGTCTATTTATTAAATAAACAAATATGTTGTTAAAAAAAATTATCAGAAAAAAAATATATATTATTAACTACTAAAATAAGTGTCCATCAAGATATTAGGACCCCTAATTAGTGTTTTCAAGTTCATAGCCTATGGGCTAAAACTTTGATCAAGAAAACCATGTCATTGTTGCTTTTGTAACAAAACTTCAGTTTAAATAAATCATTTACAGTTTCCAAGAAGAGGGGGTATTACATCATGACTATGACTATAAGTTTATGTCATCAGCAGACATGATTAATACTTGGTTAATAGTTTTGACGCATTTAAAATTGATTAAGACTATCCACCAAAACCATAGACCAATCTTAAATTGTGTCAAAAATTCAATGGACCAAAACCCCTGAATCAACTTCTGAGTTAAAAGTTGTATCGACACGACACTTCGGCCAACATTGGATGTGCTCTAGCCATCACCATTTACATCTAGGCCGACATTGGTCACAATCACTATGTCGGCCAATTGCAAATTGCTTTGATCTGTAATTTTGTAGCGATTAATGAATTTTTTACCATACCTCTTTCTAATTTCTTAATTTTGTAGGGATTGATGAATTTTTTACCGTATCCCGTTTTAATTTCGTACTTTCCACTCAAGGTATACACCTAAACATACTCCACCCAAGGCATGCACCCACCTCCCCCCCCACACGGGGAATGTCATGAATTTAAAATTGGAATATCAAGGTTCTAAAACCATCGACAGGATTGAAATGATAGGGGTAGATCTATCCGATACAGTTCAATCTAGGTGATCGGTATCAGAATGGTATCGACCTCAACCGATACCGTGACCGTTCCAGAGTTATAAGAACCTTGTTCGCCATTGATGTTGTGAGTTCCAAGTTTGATAGCTTCGATGGAATCATGAAAGCTCTCTGTGAAATGGGACTCAAACGTAGCTATTCACCATTAAGTTTCAAAGAAAATGGAACTCGAACATTTCTGGTGTGAAAAAAGCTTTTGGTTAATGGTTACTCCATTTTCTTTTATTTTCCCACTCATTGATCCCTTGCACAAAAACTACAAACAAGATCTCAAAGAAAGACTTCGCTGTAGAACCGAAGCCAAGCAATTTCAGGCATCTTGGATGGAACAGAAGTCTCTGTTCGAGAAACATTGGCTAAGAAGCCATTACAGCAGAGGCTGTAACAGAGGAACCAGAACCAGAACCAGAACCAGAACCAGAACCAGAACCAACAAATAATCCAATAATAATCTGCTTAATCTTACTTTTGAAAATGATTTTACAACACAACTCATTTCCCCAATTTTCCTTGGATCGATTTATCTACAAAAAAGGAAAGGAAAAAAAGAAAAAGAGGAAGAGCAGCTACAACTTCATATAAAACAAGCGCAGCGGCCGCAAGTCAGACTTGCTGAAACGAAACAGAACAGAACTGAACTGAACAGATCTCTCCCTACCATTACATGACGGAACAGGAGTTAGGGTTTTCATCGCTGAAGGTGTTGGAGTACTTCTCCTCCATTGTACTAGCCCGAGCTAGCTTGGAGCTCCTGGGGTCGTCCATGGTGTTCCTCACATACCCAGATGGTGCCTTTTTATCATAAGTACCTGGAGCGTAAGGGTGAGCCACTTCATCGTAAGGGATGTAAGGCCAGAACTCAGCCTTCTTCCCAGTCTTGTGCTGTACATGTCTCAAAACCTTCTTTGGATTCACATACCCAACCACCGTCAGCTTGTGGTGCTTCGGATCTATATCTACCTGTGTCACTCCATGCATCCCTCTCACTGCTTTCTCCACTTTCCTCTCACATCCTTCACAGTCCATCTTTATCTTTATCTCCACCGTCTGTTTGTTAGTAATAAGAACCAAAACTAACCATTTTTAGGATTAAATATCAAAAATAAGATGAACAAGATGAAAAAGGGAGATCTGGTATATGCTTTACTTTACCTCCAATTGATTGTTTTTCTTGTGCCTCCTCCTGAGGGAGAAATCAAAGAGCTCAGAGAGATGATCCAGGGCACCCATTTTGATCTGTTTCAGCTAAAAAACTGGTAGGAAGAAAGAAATTTAAAGAAGCAGGCTCTCCTTCTCTTAAGAGGAAAGTTGAGGATATGGATTTCAACAGCTTCTTCTTCAAGAACAGCAAATCTCAGATTGGTTGTACAAATGTAGTCCTAGTCCAACTACTTATATAATTAGAGAGAGAGAGAGAGAGAGAGAGAGAGATGGAGTGCTAGACCGCGTTCTACAGTACATGGAGCCATGGACCCCACCACGCACGTGATCGTGAAGGATACAATTCCGTCCATCGACACTCGCAGCATGGTATGAGATGAGAGTCATGAGACTATGAGATGCTTTCAAATTTAGAACCGAAATCGAAACCAACTGTTTGAAATCAAACCGGAGTAAATAGGTTGGTTTTGGTTTAAAATTGGAATCTTTTGTCAATTTTAGTTTCATGATTTAAACTGTTGAATCAAACTAAATTATATATAATTACATCGAATAAAATTATATTAGTCTCTATAATGATATACAATTAGATATCAAAATACTTAATTTCAAGGTCTGTGCATTGAATTTGAGTTGAAGGTAATGTCATGAGAAATATAATCCATTGTGTTAGCTTCAAGTTGGTGAAAGAATCAGGTCGATCAAAGTTCGAGAGAGAGATATATGGTCAATTAAATAGACATTATGTTAAAAAATATCATAAAATTGGAACATATTTTAAACTTGTTTAGAACAGAAATGCTTGAAATTTGCTGTTTTTTTCCATATTGAAAAGCATATGGTAAAACATGTTTTAAATGGTAAAAAATGAGAATGTGTTTAAAACTTCGTTTTAAACGTGTTTTTACTAGCAGTGGTCTAGGTATAAGAAACACGAGATGGATAGGGTCCTTTCTTATTTATTTTTTCTATTCTTTTCTAATGTTTGAAAAAAAAAATAGGTAAATTATGACACTAATAAGTAGGAATCAGATTCTCTCAAGAGTATTAGTACACCTAATGCAGATCCCACAATCAAGGGTATATGTCCAGGTGCTATCTTGCACTGGAGGACTGGAGAGAATTCCAGCTTCTACATAATAAATAAAGTTTTTTTTTTTTTACTGATGAAATTATAAAAAGTTGACCCAATATCTAAAATAGGACTTAAATTAAATATGAAACCGAATAATGAACCGTTATATAATACAAATCAAATCCAAATCGAATTAAATAATCAAACCGGTTGACACCTTCCAAACACTGAAAGGTGGTTGCTTCGGAGTTGGTGGGGATATTTTTTCGGCTAAATAACTAATTATTAATTAAATCCCTTATGTCGATGTTCACAGCAATGGACGGTTCATGTTTGATTTTACCAAAAAAAAAAAAAGACGGTTCATGTTTGATCCGCAAACCAAGAGCGTTCCTGAGATTAAATATCTTGCTGTGTAAAGTCTGTAGTCCGTGTACTGTGGCTCTGCTGATTCCACGTATGTGTTATGGGGCAGCCTATACGACAAAGATCTCTCTCTCTCTCTCATAGATCTTTTTCGAGGAAGAGATAGAAAGGGTGTCGATAGAGTTGAACAGAGGTTTCATTATTATGAATTTATGATAATATGGGTGACAAATTGGGGGAGCCGCCGGTTCACATCAACCTGTGAGTGGGGAGAAAAAGTTGGGGGAAAGTGGGAAACTCCCCATCACAAAGAAAACAAGAGAAATGGAGCCTAAAGATGGATGTGAAAGGAATATCCTAAAATCAATGTGGGGCCACTGGTATGTTAAACCTACAGTACTCAGATTGGAGTATTGGACCTCCCGACAAGACTTGGGAGCGGTGGGGAGTAGGGTGGTAATATTTTCATCTGCCAACGGTTTAGTAGTCTAGTGGAAGTTAGGTCTAATCTTATCTTCATCGCTCCTCGAATTGGTCAATTATGAATTTGAGTCGACATGCTGTTAAAGTTGTAGGAAGATGTCATTATGGAAGATAGCTTTACTTTCGGGTTATAATCACTATTATGGAGCATCTTCCGTTTTTTTGCTGTTTTTTAAAAATTATAAAATTAATTTAAAAAATTATAAATTTTTTATTCAATTAAATTATTAAAAATATAAATTAAGAAGAAGATTTTATGACAAAATAGGGTACTTTACATTTTTTTATAATGATTTTTTTAATTAAAAAAAACTAATATAATAGTAATCTATTACGAAAGATTGTGAAATACGACTTAGGCTTTGAGGGCTTTTTCTTTATAAATAAATAGAAAAGAGAGTTCCCTAAAAGGTAGTGTAGCCGCTACTTCAATGCAAGGACCAATTGGAATACATGTAAAAGCATCACAATAGTGGTGAGTTTTCCATTTTTCATACCCCTTCTTGTGTCTTGATGTAAAAGTCATACTACCTTCTATGCCTCTTTCCTCACGGGACTTAAAAGTTTGTCGTCCCATTACCAAAAAAAGATCGAAGTGATTTTTGTTTTTTATTTTTTTGTTAACTGAAATTCATTCAAATAAACGGCACAAAATATATGACCAAGCTATCATACATGCCATTGATAGGGTCTTCCAAGCTAGGGGATAGGCAAAACCAAAAACTTCCCCAGAAACAAAAACACATCATCAAAGCAAGTGGATGCGAAACAAACATCCTTATAAGTAGAGAAAGCAACAATAAAGGAGAGAGGGGAGAGAGGAGAGAGGAGAGAGGAGAGAGGAGAGGGGAGAGGGGAGGGGGGGGAGAACAAACAAAGTCTTGTCCTCACTCCAAGCTTTCTCGCACATCATCGTCATAAAACCGGCGCCGACACTTCGTTAGCCATCTCTTGAACAATCAGGACCAGCCGAGAGATCTTGTCGGACTTGGATTGAAAGTGTAGGATCAAAGTAGTCTCCCTAGGACTCACCAAAGAGGAAGGCGGGGAGGTGGAACACCAATGTAGCACCAGAGACCCAAGGTTGTTGGAGCAAATCATTCCACAGATCCAGTCAAGGTCGACAGAAAAACCCAAGGGTTTGTAAAAACCCAAGATTCTAGGCTCCGAATACAAAGCAAAATAGAAGCATATTTTAGGAACATCCTCAACAACCACTCTATCACCACCTTCCCCATACCTATCCCCAGAAGTTACAAATCTACCACCACAACCCATATGATGGTAGTGGAGAGATCACTCTCCATCGTTGGTGGCCCTTGCAAACACCACAAAGTTCTTCTCAGTGTCTTGTCGAGGAAACCCCGTTGCTACAAAGACCACCTTGAGATGGTTTCGGTTGAGTGCTTCCATAAGTTTCTTATATAAGCCTGGGAGATTAGCAACTAGGGAGGGCTGGAGTAGATGAGAGTTGGGGAGGGAAATCAAGATGATGACACATGAGAGAATGTTACGATCCCATATCAGCTTATGGGGGCTGATCCTACATTGGTTTTGTAGAGCCCTGCTCTTTAAACCCGGTTTATTGATCAGTTGATTCAGGTTGGTCTTACAGGGTCCGTTTCGAAATGGGTTGATGCCGGTGCCCTATGGTGCATGACCGTAAGGGTGACGTCAAATGCGGGGTGGCCGGATAAGATTGAGCCAGTACCCGAAGTGATTCACATGCCTAAGCCATGCCCTTGCACATATCACAAAGCTATGTACGTATAGGAAAGGTACGTTATCATATTTGAATGATAAGAACCTAGTCCATAACACGAGGTGAGGGTGAAATACGCATAGGATTTCACTTTTCCAAAAAATACAGCAAGGTTAGCTATGTTTTGGCCAACTGGTGGGTGTCATTGGTAGGTGCGAGACCCACCAGTGTGACCCACCTGTTGGGGTAATGTGGGCCCCAGTAAGCCCAACTTGGGTGAGCATGTGTATCTCGGACTCCTCGTCGAGATGAGGTCTTGTATACTCGATAATGTCGGCTATTTTGGCCGGTATCGTGAATTAATGTGTTTTGGTCAAAAAATGGGAAAACCAAACGGACCCTAGTAGATATTTATAACACTAGGGTATAAATAGCATTTACTCTTTCTCTATCTCCTATTTATAATTTCAGCCAAGGTTGGTGAGGGGAGTAAAGAAGAGGGAGAAAATGTGAAGAAGAGGAGAAGGTGTTTGGTTTCCAAAGCCGCAACTTACCTTTTGGTTGTCGGAATAGTGTTCAATATCTTAGGGTCTACATTTTGAGGTAAGTAACACCCTAACCTGATGGATTGTGATGAAACCCTCATGTGTATGGTCAAATCAAAGTAATAATGGAACCCTTGTGTGATTTTCTTGAAAGGTTTGAGGAAGGAGAATCCCAGATTTGAGAGTATTTGGTGACATTTTGAGTTTCGAAATGAGATCTTAGGTTTTGGGACTTCTTGAGCTAAGGTATGATTTCATTGCCAAAATCTTGATGATGACTTAGATTCATGGAATAATCAAGTAAATGAAGCTTAGAATGTGTGGAAAATGGGGTGGGAACAACCTCCTTGGATCCCTATGACGAGAGATGAAGAAAGAAGGAAGAACAACAAAACTCATGAAATACCGGTGGGTAGCACCGGTGGGTCGTCAGACCTACCAGAGTGACCCCCCAGTCTTACCTAGCCTCTGGCCTAACCGACGGGTAGGACCGATGGGTGCCACACTTACTAGTGTAACCCATTGGTCTTCTCTAGGTCAATCGACGAGTAAAACGGTGGGTGCCTAACCTGCCGATGTGACCTACTAATCTCGTTAGTACCTTTAGACCTATCGACGGGTGCCAGACTTACCAGTATGACCCGCTGGTATGGGTAGTTTGCCACAGCTAGATTCTCTTACCCACCTGTGTGACTCACTTGTAGCCCAAATGAGTTTCAATGGAACTCAAACTCACCGACAACCTTCTTCACTCTATTATACGCGTCATGACCATATCCTACATCATTTATAGTCTCTAATTGAACGTATTCTAAACTCCTTATCTGTGCTAAGTTTTGAGACACTTGTCTTCACTCCAGATCTTACCCGTACTACGAGTGCAGATTCTTCTACAATAATAGGTAAGTGAGGAGAGGACTTTGATCTTATTTTGGGAGTGTTTTTGACATCCTATGCATCCATATATTATCTTGACGTTTCAAATGACATTCTCATACATATGCTTGATTGATGTTGATGCATTTAGAACTGAACATGTTGCATTCTTAAATTTCCTAAATGCTTACTATATGCTTGGAATCTTGAGAATGGACTTATCATATGTTGGATTATGGTGATGATTTACCGAACATGTGTGGGATTTTTAGATTAGATGCCGTAGTCGATTTGAAAACAAATGCATTGGTACATAGAGGAATGGGATACAGAAATACTATACAGTTGTACTATCTCATGTAGGAGAATGTGGTTAGGATTTTACATTCCCTCGTGCTACGACCCTTCCCAATAGGGGTTTACGTGTTTGGTTATCACTGGGGGAAGCATTGGTCACGGACTATCGTGGTGGTTAGAAGTACGTTTGGCTAATTTAGAGGGCCAATCGTACTGTTTTAAATTTTTGTTGTGATTCGACCACGATTTATTTTTTCGAGTGCTCACGGCTAGCCCTCTCCAATAACCCTATGACGTATCGTGGGATGGAGAACACGTCTCGTACCCGGGACATACAAGTACTGTGGTTGTGAATAGCACGTAACCTATAACCTAGTAAGGATTGCTTAGGTGAAATAGGTTTAAAATGAATCTCATGCATATAATATCATTTGATTTGTAATTGCTTGTGTGCATCTTTCTTTCCATTTACTGAGCTAGTGAGCTCACCCCTCATGTACATACCTTTTTAGATGATTGTGTATGCTATTCAATAGAGGAACCCATGTCGAGTCCCACCAACGAAACCCAGTGGGGGATTGGTGGGCCCCCGAAAGATTCGACCACGACGACGGATGCTCATGCAAGAGTTGTGTTATAGGGCAACTGTAGTAGAGTCTACTTGCTGTACTCTTTTTTATTCTTTTGGTATATTTCTCCTTTTGTGCTCTCGATAATTAAATTACTATTTCTTATGTAAATATCACGTCTATGGGCTCACAAGTAATACTTTATGTATAACAATTTGGGTATCAAGAGTATATGAAAAATTACAGGTATTCATATACGAAAAGACTTCCGCTGTATTATATTATTATATCCCACGATTACTTGTGCTTGTTGTATTGTGGTTACTGTATCAGATGATCTTGGTGGTTTTGGGTTACCCGGAGGAAACCCAGTCACCGATCCGATTTTATATGAACGGGGACTGATAGGTTTCCTATGAGAATTGATGTGGGTTGATATGGTCTTGGTTTTTCTTACCTTGTAAACTGGTTTATGGGGTTGAGTTCTTCCAAGACCGTAACAGAGAACAATGGTGGAATGGGGGGAGTGGCTATTGAATGTGGGTGTTTCAAATGTTGGGGGGCGGCGATCTCTATGAAGAAGAAGAAGAAGAAGAAGAAGAAGCAAAAGGAGGAGAAAGGGGAAAACACCACTAACTAAAGATGAAAAACATGCCACAATGGTGGAGGAGAAACATACCACAAGGGCGGAGACAAGGGTGCATCGTGAAAGGAAGAGGACATGGGCGCGACGGTGTTTGTGGGTGTAAACCCTAGTTGGAAAGCTTTTTCGACTTAGGGCCTCATGATGTCTTAGATTGAAGTGATATCAAATAGAGATGATGCCATTATAGACTAACGGATGTCAATTGATGTGACATCATATTACAAAAGAAATGGGTTTCGTGGGAATCATGTGAGTATGGGTGTCAACGGGTCTGTTCGGCCTGGTTTTCGTCTGTTGTTTCATGGTTATCCTTGTTGGCAACCAGGCCACGTGGTGGTGATGACATGACCAGTTTGGGTGATGTGGATGGAAATGATGATATGGCAGTGTCCAGTGTCACCGATGAGATAACAGAGCTGCTTGGTATGCATGGAATGGTTTGATACATCCTTAGTATTTGGTGCGGGTTTCTGGGTCAAAACTGGTAAAATTGGTCTATTTACGCTGAAGGGCATTTTTGGCAATGAAAATGACAGTTTTCAAATATCATTTTTTCATGAAAAATATAGATTGTAATTTATCTAGTCCAGTGCATCTGATTTTGTCGCATTTCGATACAGTATGAAGAAGTCATGGCATTTGTGGCAGTCAAGGACAGTTTTAGCATTGAAGATGAATTTTTTAAAAGAAGTGTTCTCTATGTAACAATATGACAAAAATCCAGTCTTTCCAACGGTTCTAATTTCATCGCGTTCCAATTCCGTATGAGAAAGATGCGTCATTGAAAATATCTAGGGGCATTTTGGTCTTTTTATATGGCTGAGTCAGATGATTGAATCTTCTAGAAAGTCGTAGAGCGTCTAGTTATAGTTCCAACGCACTTTGTTTTATCTTGATCGGATATCGTATGAAAATGCTATAAGTGTTTCTGTAAAGCCGATTCGAAAATCCAAACCGAAAATTCATCAGTATGCTGTCGGTGTTGGGTGGATTTTTCAGAATTTATTTTTGAAATTTAAAGGGTTTTTATATAATTTTGAGATTTTGAAGGTAAGGGTGTTTAGCACTAGAAGTATGAAGGCAAGGGCTTATGTGTATATAAGAGAATCAGAGGGATCCTTAATCCACGGCTCAGATTGAGCCATGTCGATCAGATTCAGAGCTGACGGCTCGTGCAAGAGCTTGCGTTGAAGATGCTTACCCAAGGATTCTCATTGGTGGAGTGTATTAGATATGATGGTGTGGCGCCTCACCATTTTGAGGCTTGATTGTGTGTAGCGCATGTGCATATAATCTATAAAGAGATTATTCATATCTTAATCTGAGCCAATCATATCAGATCGGTTCCGATCTAACGGTCAAGATCGATGGAGCATTATTAAAGTTAACCGATAGCGTACCGTGAAACTCGCTACACCAGCCAATCGGTGATCGACAATGCGTCTGACGATGTCAACACGTACGTCATGATGGCGTCATCCTTAACTTTGTAAGATTCAAATCTAATGGTTTAGATTTTTTGTCCATTGGTTTTATCGGACGGTTTAGATTATAAGATCTTTAGATAAGATCTATGGTCATATTTCGCCCCTGTTGTGCGTGCCACCGGCGTAGACTATGCCAACCTCCGAATATTCCATTTTGAGTATTCTGATTGGTCCAACTTCAAATGGTCATATCTCCCTCATCTTAATTTCGATTTGGGTGATTTAAGTTGGAGATTCTTCATCTCTCCGATCTCTACACACCAGAGAGAAGAAATCAGGCAAAGGGATTGCTAAGGTGGTCAGAAAAATGAGTTGAAGCTCATGGAAGGCTAAGGGTTTGAATGAAAGACTTCCATCCTCTTGCACTTCATCCATAACCACCATTAGAAGCTTAGGAAGCTGCTGGAAACCAAGGCAACAAGCTCTATTGGTTGTTGCCAAGAGAAAGAAAAAGAGAATGTTAGAGAAGAGAAGAAGAGAAGAAGAGAAGAAGAGAAGAAGAGGAAAATAGAGAAGAAGTTTTTCCCTCTCTTTCTGTGTCTTGAATTCCTCTCAAGAAAGATTTTCTCAAACCCAATTAATGAAGTTTGATGGTTTTTGTTGAGAATACTATTTTCCCATTAAAACTGTATTTACAAGGAAGACTAAAAGAGGAGAAGTAGAGAGAGAGAGAGAGAGAGAGAGAGAGAGGAGTGTGTGTGTGAATGTGAATGCCATTGTTGCTCCATGAAAGTAAAGACAATGAGAAAAGAAAGAAGAAGAAGAAGAACCTAAAATTTGATTCTTGTGAGTTGCTTCAAGAAACTCAAGTGCCAACCGAGGTTGAAGCATTGGCGGCACCGAGACAACGTGGTTATGGTCCGCATCAAGTGTAGATCGATATTATTGCATCTCTGACGGTTACTCCTTGCCAAGGTAACCTTACTGTTGCCAAATTTCCATTATTATAAATCATCGTAGGTAAGATGTTTAATAAAATTCCTAAGTGATAGTTGTAGTCTATTTGGGGGGAATTTGCATGTATGAGTGCTTCACTATAGGGCATTGTTATAACCCCAACTTTATTTTTTTGGTGTTCAGTGGGTGCTGGACACAAGGGCTATGTGTTCCTTGATAGTTACAACTACCTAAACCTATTTGCCGTGAGTGCGGCCTCTCAGATCATTATGAGAAAACTAAGGTGAAGATCTAGCCATTGTATGTCATTGGTGGAAACTGGGAATGTGTTCCCTTTGCTGTGGGTGCAGTCATAATTAGTATTGAATAAATGCTGAGCCCGATAGTGGGCATTACTTTGTGTATGTAGGCAACTAGTCGAAGCACATATTTCTTGTGTTGTAGATGTGTATGCTCGTATTTGTATTGTGGATTGGAGTGCTTGGCTGCAGAATGAGTGAGTACATCTAGTAGACCTGACCACTTGGTGGTGCAGTGTGGATATGCATACGACTGTGTATGTATGTGACAATGATTACCGTGTGAGGTTTATGAGACAACTCTGGGCAACAATACAGATTATGTGAGTAAGTTCCATGCAACAGTAAGAATGGTCAGTAGTATACATAGCAGCTCTGGGCAGCATTAATAGACTGTGCTATTGAAGTGCAAATAGTGATTGACACATTAGGGGTACAGCTGAAAAATGAAAAAATATTTGGCACATTGATTCACCCCCCTCTCAGTGACAATCGGGACCCAACACCGTTTGGGTTGAATTGGTTTCAATGTGGTGGTGAAATCGAAACCGAACCAATAAGGAAATTTTGGTTTCGGTGCATTTTGTCTTTGATTTCTTATATCAGTTTGTAATCGGGTAAGTTTTGGCTTTTTATCCGATTTGGATTCAACTTTACATACAAAACTATACAAATTTTATTTTATTTTTTGAAATGGATTTTGGAGTATTTTCGATTTCTTTTCTGTTTGGTTTCGGTTTTGGTCCCAGTTTTGAGCCGGTCCTGATTTGGTTTTGGGTCATTTGGTTTGTATTTTGATTTTTTTTTGATAGAATAGGGTATATATCTTTATTTTTATCAATTATTGATTATAATTAAGTATAATATCTTTTCAAATTGTTGATGATTTAACAAAATAAATAAAAGTATCTTAAATCCAAGAAAAGTAAAAATCGTTTAAGGCTTTATTGCTATATTTCCCCGTTTAAGGCCCGATTATAGCCTGATTAACCCAATTAGGAGAAGCCCTACTAAAGCCCAGAACCCAATCGAGACCAACTCATTCCTTAAATAGGTAGGTCATGGTTCGAGGATATAGGCTTGCCATGCCTAGCTAGGGCCGGCCCAACCGATTGACACCCCTACATATAGGGGTGTCAAACCCTAAATCAAAACGGTGATAGCCTGAACTAAACCGAACTGGAGCCTTATTGGGTCCGTATCGATTTGAAGTATTGCAACCCCAAAACCAAACCAACCGCATCATATAAACTGTTGGGCTAAACATGTCGGTCTGAGTTGAGCTTGTAAACGGGCCAGGCCGTTCGGGAGGCCCATTGGGCTTACCCCTTGCACCGTGTACCACCTACTTATAAACTTGTCGGGCTTTATTAATCATGCCGGTCATGGTAGACCCATAAACGTGTCAGGCTCGATCAGGCCTACCGATGCTGGCCTAGAATTGACACCCCTACCTACATGTGAGCATGGCTTGATGAAGTGTAAAATGGTAACAAAAATATTTTTTTGAATAGAATTCTAGGGTATCACTTTCCGATCAAGGCCAATCTGGATTAAGATCGGATCAGTATCGGCCTCGAACAATATCGATATTAATTCCATGTTCTCAAACAATGCATGTGAGTGCAGTGATATTTTTCAATATTTTTCATTACCCTATATGATCTCTTGTGATTGTATAAACTACTATGTCTTACCATATTTATTAATGATACATTTGCATGTAGCTTTTTTTTTAAGAAAGAAGGCTACCCAATAACGTGTACCTATGCCAAGGCACAGGGGATGCAAAAAGACAGTGTTACCTCACGCTAAAGATGCTCATGTGCATCCTCCCATTGGTTGCAAGTGATGGTGCATACTGAGTAGCATTCTTTCGCCCATTTTCATTTTATATTTTTAATAAAACGTTTTGTTTGCAAAGTGGAATTTAATAACCAAATATGGAATGATTTTAGAGTCAATGATATAATTACAAAATGTAATGATTACAAAATTTTCTATTTTAAGTTTGCCGTGAAAACATAAAATACCCCCAATATTTCTAAAATGATGGAACAATTTGGAACCAGAATTGGAAACTGTCCCATAATCATCCTACTAAAATCCGGTACAAGATTGTCTCATTAATAAATGACACGGTAGGGGATCTGATTTTGGTATGGAATAATAAATGGAATGGGACGTGACTCCCAACAATACCAGTTCCAAAATCTCGATTAGGTATTGGATGGAACTGGAACCACCAATATCATTTCAAATGATAAATTTCATATTCTTGTGTTCAAGCTTTATGGTTATATTTTGATGTATTTGAATGGTATTTTCTCTTATGGAGTTTTCACTTGATGGCCCTTATGGCTTATTTATTTGGTTATAATTAATTCTTAGTACTTGTTATTCATCATAGTTCTGTATTTTATATGCTCTCTAAAATAAAAATGGATACCTTAAATCTCACGGTAATAAAAAATCCACAAAACTAATAATGAATCATCTCATTAGGAACCATTGAAGTTCTTCCCTTTTTATGGTGCCTATAACCGTTAACACATTGGTACTGTCCCGTTCCTGTTAGTAAATGGGGCGGTGCTGGGTTTGGTGCCAATAGTGGTATCCACCCATCCCGAATACTGGGAACCGTCCCTATACCACTTCCATGCAAATTTGCTCTACACCACTGCCACCCATCCCCTCCTTCCTCCCCCTACACCCTCCCTCTCTTGTAAACCCGGTCCACCATGCTTCCCTACTCCCGCCCAGCTTGAAGGGACACATGTGTTGTTCTTGAACTTTTCTCCTCTTCAGCGAAGGATCTACGAAGGAAGTAACCAATGATTCCACAACCCACGAATCGTTCGAGTTAGGAAGGGTTCAGGCTTCAAAATCCCGGGCTGAGACAACCCAACCCGACCTAGGCTGGCCTAGGCTTGAGCTGAGTTAAGAGCCCAGCCCAACCCGGCCATTGACACCTCTAACTAACAGTGTAAGTAGGACCATGGCCATGGTTACAGAGACATGGAGAAGGCTATTTGATGGTGAGTAGGTTTGAGCTAAGGGGAGGATAGCTAGGTCCTCTCAACAGTTGTGTCAATGGAACGACAATACTTGGCGAAATTGGAAGCAACAGAATCGCACATTGGCTTAAGTTCAATAGACATAGTTATGTAGCAGACGCATTTGGGGCAGAGAGAAGCATACGAGCAGTAGCAGTAAGGAGGTATTGAAAATGCGCATGCAGTGCAACTATCGCACCACCTACTGTCCCCAGTCTTCTTCACTGTTAGGGCCCGTTTGGTATCGTTTCTGTTCCAGAAACGTCGTTTCGTGTCATAAACGAAAATTTCAGTTTCTGTATCAAAACACAGTTTTTAAATGAAAAAATGGTGTTTCAAAATTTCAGATTTTTAGCGGGATTTTTTTTTTTTTTTTTTTTTT
>NC_056559.1:12559224-12588230 GCF_013358625.1 Macadamia integrifolia | reverse complement strand
GGCCAAGTCTTTTCATAGTCTCGGACTAGACATCAGAGTAAGTTGCCAAGACTTCTGTTCGCCACTTCCGTATGTTCGTCTATTTGAGGATGAAATGCAGTGGAAAACTTGAGTTTAGTATTTGTTTTCAGCCATAGAGTCTTCCAGAAGTAGCTTATGAACTTGACATCCCTATTTGAAACAATTGTCTGTGGTAGACCATGTATGCGCACTATCTCTTTGAAAAAGAGTTTGGCCAAGTGACTTGTATCAAGAGTCTTCTTGCACGGGATAAAGTGTGCCATCTTGGAGAAACGATCTACTACCACAAATATGGAATCATACCTTTCCTGTGTAGGTGGTAAGCCTAGGACAAAATCCATGCTTATGTCTTACCAAGGTGCATGTGGAACGGGCAACGGTGTGTACAATCCTGTATTCTTCTTTTCTCCTTTAGCAAGTTGACAAGTGCGGCATCTCTGTATCACATGTTGCACATCTTTTAAGAGTTGAGGCCAAAAGTATAAGTCTTTCATCATGGAGTATGTTTTGTCCTTGCCAAAGTGTCCACCCATTCCTCCTCCATGTAGCTCTTGAATCAAGTGATGTCTCAAAGAGGTGTTTGGGATGCAGAGGCGAGTGCCTTTGAAAGGATACCCATCATGTATAGCAAATTTGTCATCCCGTCCTCCTTGTAGGTTCTTGAATACTTCTGAAAAATCAGCATCACTAATGTACTCCTCTTTAATGTGTTCCACTTCTGCACTTTGTACTGTGAAGGTGTTCATCATTATCACCTTTCGACTAAGTGCATCAGCCACTTGATTCTCCTTCCCAGCTTTGTACTTAAGAGCAAATACGTATCCTTGCAAGTATGAGATCCATTTAGCGTGCCGATCACTAATGGTCTTTTGTGAGTGCAAGTATTTGAGTGCTTCATGATCCGAATAGAGCAAAAACTCTTTGCCAATTAAGTAATGCCTCCAATGCTTGAGGATTTGAACAATGGCATAGAGTTCTAAATTATAGGTAGAATGCCTTCTTTTTGCATCATTCAACTCTTTACTATAGAAGGCAATCGGATGGCCCTCTTGTATAAGCACTCCTCCTATCCCAACATGGGATGCATCAGTAGCCACTTCAAACATAAGATCAAAATTGGGTAGTCTAAGCACTGGTGCTTCTGTCTTCTTTTGTTTGATCAAGTTGAAAGCTTTAGTGGCTGCCGGAGTCCACTGAAATGGGATTTTTCCCCCTTTTTTGCATTCTGTAATTGGGGCTACAACGACGCTGAAATTCCGGATGAATCGTCGGTAAAATGAAGCAAGACTGTGAAAGCTACGAACCTTGGTCAAGGTCTTTGGAATAGGCCAATCAACGACACTTTTTACCTTCTCCGGATCAACTTCTATGCCTTGTGAAGACACAATAAAACCAAGGAAGATGACCTTGGGCAGCATAAAGGAACATTTCTTCAAGTTGATGTATAAATTTTCTGCCTGTAGTACTCTCATGACACGTCTCAGATGCTCCAAGTGTTCATTTTGTGCTTTGCTGTATATTAATATGTCATCAAAGTACACTACGACAAATTTTCCGATGAAGGGTCGTGGTACATATGTCATCATCCTCATGAAAGTGCTAGGTGCATTGGTGAGGCCAAAAGGCATAACCTTCCACTCATACAGGCCTTCTTTTGTTTTGAAGGTTGTTTTCCATTCATCCCCTGGACGGATTCGAATTTGATGGTAGCCATTCCGTAGATCAATCTTTGAAAATATGGAGGCTCCTGTCAACATGTCAAGCATATCATCCAAACGAGGAATAGAAAATATGTACTTTACCGTGATTTTGTGAATGGCCTGGCTGTCAATGCACATACGCCATGATCCGTCTTTCTTTGGTGTCAATAGGGCTGGTACTGCACATGGACTCATGCTCTCAACCAAGAACCCTTTCTTTAATAAATCATCCACTTGTCTCTTGAGCTCGGCATGCTCTGTAGAACTGAGATGATAAGTGGGCAGATTAGGGAGTACTGACCCAGGCACAAGGTCAATGGTATGCTGAATATCCCTCATCTGTGGTAGTTTATCAGGCAATTCCTCTGGCACCAAATCTGAAAAATCAACAAGTAACTCTTTGATTTGTGGGGGATGTTTGATCACTATCACTGGTTCAGTAGCCTTGGTAACAAGAGCTATGATTAGGCCGGTTTCTTCACCAAGGATCAGGAATTCTCTATGGGGCAGCGCGCATAGCTTGTTGTCCACAGTGTTCTTCTTGCTGAAATTTTCTTTGCATGGTTGCTTATTTTGCTTAGTGGTTGTTTTGGAAGAGGTCTTAGTAACATTCTTTAAGAAATTTTGTTTCCTTAGTTGGGCAGCCCTTAACTTGTCTTTTACCTGAGGTATGTTGAGTGGGTTTAGAATGAATGGTTTTCCTTTGTGATCGAAGATGCATTGGTTCTTAGTACCTCCCACTAGCACATTGTTGTCATATAACCAAGGCCTTCCAAGTAGTACATCAGTGAGGACCATGGGGATTACATCACACCATACACTTTCTTCATAATCTGAGACCTTCAATGGGACTAAACACCGTTGAGTTACAGCCATGGGGTTGCTGTCTAGAAGAGATACCTTATATGGCTATGGATGGGATTCAGTCTTAAGCTTTCCGTCAATGACAAAGGCTTGAGATACCACATTCACACAACTTCCACTGTCCACAATCACTTGAGCTTTGTGAGGTCCACTAGACATTAAGGTGTAGAAGATATTGTGCCTCCTCCAGTCTTCACCCTTAGTTTTAGATACTAGGATTCTTGCAACCACATTGACATAAGCATGAGGATCATCATTCTCTGGTGTAAGCTCATCTTCCAGTTCATCCTCTCCTTCAACTGCAACATTAACAGTCCAATCATCATCCTGAGGTTCGTGGATTTGTAAATCCGGATTGGATTCTATGGCACTGATGACAGAGTTGGATCGTCCCCGCTTAGGGCAGAATTTTGCCCTGTGTCCAGTCTTTCCACAACTGTAGCATGTCACAGATCCACTCTCCCTTCCCATTGGAGCCTTCCCCTTATCCTGTGTATCTTGTGGAGTTCGGGTAGGAAATCCAGTGGGTTTGGTTGGTACATAAGGCTTTTTGTTGTCAGTTGACTGGATGTACCTTCTGGAGGTTGTTTTGATCATATCCTCTGCTTCTAGTGATTTGTCAAAACAAGTGCTTAAGGAGGGTATCTCGATCACGCCAAGCTTCTCACGAATATCATACCTTAATCCCAGTTTGAAACCGGATATGAGTAGTTCTTCATCTTCTTTATGGGCACCTGTTTATGAAAGCAGTTCATTAAAACGATCAATATAATCTCCTACAGTCATAGTACCTTGCCTGAGAGTATTCAGCATGTCATAGAGTCGACGTTGGTAGGTGGGTGGCAAGAATCTATCGTTAAGGATAAATTTCAAGTCTTCCCAATTGTGAGGCATCTGACGATTGCGGATCAGCCTATTCTTTTCATTCCTCCACCAGTCCTTAGCTCCACCAATTAACTTAGTGACAACCAAGGATTAAAGTATCGGTATCGGTAGCCGTATCGGTCGGCCAAAATTAAGATACGTATCGGAGGGTATCGTATCGGAGATACGCTAAGATACGCTAAAGATACGCACATAAATGGATAGGAAACACTTTTTTATACACTTTTGCATAAAAAAATAGTTAAAAAAAGTTATATATAACATGTATTATGCATAAACAGTAAATTAAGAGTATCGCACTAAGAATCCAAGGTTTGTAGTTGTCCCATAAATGTAAAATCCTTGTTCCCAACCTTGATTTCCACTTTAGTTAGAGAGAAAAATGGTTGGCAGCAACTTTGGGACAAAAACACCTTAAAAATTTATGTTTTTCTAAAAAATTACCCATTTTGGCCATTTTATGACCGTATCGATACGTATCGGTCGATACATTGATATGTATCGATACATACCAAAACGTACATTTCACTTCGATTTTGAATTTTCCATAGAGTATCGGTACGTATTGGTGAGTATCGGGGCGTATCGGTGTGTATCGTAAGATACGTATCGATACAAAAGGGTTTTAAAAATTTCATGTATCGTATCGGTAAGGGCCGATACGGTATGATACGGACCGATACTTTAAACCATGGTGACAACTAATTGATCTTTCCTTTCTTCAGGCATATGGTACCATCAGAAGTAGTAATCAAAGGAAGTTACCCAGTCCTGGTAGTAGAGGGGATCGTGCCTCCCATTGTACTCTTTCAATTCTAACTTGACCTTGTACGTATCGTTTGGCTGATAAAGTTGATTGTCATACTCATCATACTCATCATTCTGAGCTGGGACATTCCTTCTAGGTTGCATAGTGACTCTTCTGGGAACATTACCAATGCAACTAATAGTAGGTTGAACATTAGTTTGGGTAACAGTTGGTTGGGTGTTAGAGTGGGCAACAGTACTCTCTTTTAGGTCAGCCAACTGTTGGTCATGTCCATCCAACCTTGTAGACAAGGATTGGATTTCTTTCATTACATCTTGAAGGGTGGGTTGGGGTTCTTCTGTCTGAGCCATAGCTCTGATACCACTTAATGCAAGAGTAGATTACAAGAAACTACCCCAGCAATTTATAACCCCAAACAATACAAATAGGACCAGGAAACAAAGAAATAAGACCTTCAAATAAAGCCCCAAGGATACAATACGCATATAGGAGCAAAACCAGCCCAAAACACAACCCGATAGGAGAGAGAAAGACCTGCTATAGAGCTGGAGAGAGAGAGGTGCGACCGGGTCTGTAGGAGTCCGATTGAGCTGAACTCTTGGGCGTAGATAGTCCCTAGGGAGAGTACAAAAACCCCCAAAGTTGAGTGGATTCTGATGGCTGGTTGTGAAGTTACAAGCTTTCTTGATTTTCTGACCTAGGAGAAATAATCGCAGGCTTCAGGAGAGAGAATCAAATCTGGTTGTAACTTGGATAGATATGAACTTCTGAATATTCACAACAATCGTATACTTCAACAGTAGTAACTTTAGGATAAAATAGAAAGCTTTAACCAATAAGAAACAAAGGGAAAAGTGGGGGAGGAGCGGTTGTCTCGGCCCGGGCTTCTCACCCACAGCTATCCCGGCTGTTCTAAGCAATTGACTGCAATTATTCTTTATTCAAATCTCAAATTGTGAGTGCATAGGTTTCTCTATTTATAGAGGGCAGAATAGCAATCAAACTACTACTAGGAGCTAGTTTCCCAATAGGACTAGACACTCCTACTACAACTAGGAATTCAAAATTGGACTAGGAATAATAAACCTATGTGGAAAACAAATAGAGTCCTAAGACAATTTGGACTCGACATACCACTTACTCAACTCGATGGGCCCAATGGCCCACTAATTAATTAAAAACAACTACTAATTATTCCCCTAGCCGATGGGCCCAATTGGCCCTTATTTGTACTTAGCCACTCAGGTGGACCAAGTAGGGGTTCGGCTGGCTTCTTGGCTGGACCCTAGCCACTTAGGTGGACTAAGGTTGGACCCTTCTTCCTCTCATATTTCCTTCCATAATGTGGATCTACATCAGGGGGGGAATAAGAAAAGAAAGACATAAGGCAGTAGAAATTCAGATCCTTGATTGTTGCATACTGGTCCCGTATTAAGGCGCATGAAGGTAGCTTTGGATTTGTTGATGGTGCATCAACACATTGGAAGCTTCCTATACATATTAGCGACAAGGGTTTCAATTATGCAATTTTTCTCATGGGGAAAAGTAGAGGCAACGCCTAAAGGAATGAATTTCAGACTGGATCCTAAATTTATCAAGGGAGAGAGAAAATGAGGAGGATCCAAGCTGTGATGTTCCATGCAAGGTTCGAGGTCTCGGTTTCGCCACCACACAAGCATGATACTGTACACGTTATCTTTATCTTTGCGAGGCTCTACTAGTCTTTGGGAATTTTTTTTTTTTTCTGTGCAGTGAAGGCCTTTGGGGTGGCAAATGGGACTGAACTACTATGACAATGAAGCCAGAACTTGATCCAACTCCATGCAATGACAAGCTGCAGAGATTACCAACTGAACCAGCTGGCACCTTCCATTAGGAGATCATTTAGTGAGGCAATGAAGATAGATAACCAAGGGAAATGGAATCGAAGCATGTGGGAGCATAGTTCTATTCTAAGCTAAAAAGAATCTGATCAAATCTTTTATTCCTCCCCCCCCCCCTTTAAAATTATTTGAAGTGTGTAAACTTTCCAACTGTAGTTGTATTAGGAGTACAAGTTGTGGAAGTTTCTATTTGAACTAGATCAAAAGCCGAAGGAGATGCGAATGCAGATCCGAAGGCAGTTGCATCAGGGGCGCTTCTAGTGGTATAGTATATAAGATCACGGTTGCTTTTAGGGAGCCCAAAGGGCTTCTTCAACAAGCTGGTAGTGATCCTACTTTCGAAAGAGAGTCTCGACGTGGTGGTGTAGAAATAATGAAGATAGATAACCTAGGGAAATGGAATCGAAGCATGTGGGAGCATAGTTCTATTCTAAGCTAAAAAGAATCTGATCAAATCTTTTTATTCCTCCCCCCCCCCCCTTAAAGTTATTTGAAGTGTGTAAACTTTCCAACTGTAGTTGTATTAGGAGTACAAGTTGTGGAAGTTTCTATTTGAACTAGATCAAAAGCCGAAGGAGATGCGAATGCAGATCCGAAGGCAGTTGCAGCAGGGGCGCATCTAGTGGTATAGTATATAAGATCATGGTTGCTTTTAGGGAGCCCAAAGGGCTTCTTCAACAAGCTGGTAGTGATCCTACTTTCGAAAGACAGACTCGACGTGGAGGTGTAGAAGTAAAAAAAAAAAGAAAAAAAAAAAAAATTGCTAAATGAGAGGTTAATGTTTGAGTGGCAGCTTATTTTAAGAAAGCTTCTTAAAAGGGACACTGGGAAACCAAAGCTTGATGGTGACACCACTCTCTCTCTCTCTCTCTCTCTCTCTCTCTCTATTCAATTGGAGCTGTTCAAGTCCAATTTTAGCTGATTATTGCTACATGCTTCTATTCCCCATTTAGTTGGGATAACGCTTTGTTATTGTTGTTGTTGTTGTTGTTGCTTTCTTAAAATCTCCCTTTTGATTCGATTGGAGCTGTTCAAATTTAATTTTAGTTGATTAGTGCTACTTGCTGCTTTTTTTTATTTGCTACTTCTGGTTGTTATTAATTGCAATTCTATATTCTACAAGCAAGTAGACATAGCATCACAAAGGTCCCATGTTTCCTTGCAAGCTAAATGCACATCTTTCCCTGTTATCACTATTATGGTTACATTTGCATTTAAAGCACCTGCTTGAAGCTCCTTAAAAGGCTCTTGGTAATTGGAGCTGGCACATCGGACCTTTAAGGTTGCTGTATTGGTTTGTAGGTACTGAGATAACTTTACAGCCAAATATAGGGTGGAGAGTTCTGGTGATTTATACTATTATTGCTTTTGTTTCATGCCCAAGAAGTGGGAATAGTAAAACATTGAGAATTGCAGGGGTATCATGATGAATTTGTGATATTTTTTATATGATGCAGGAAAATCACAGGAGGGGGCTTATTTTAGCAGAAATAAGCCTTGGGTTCTGTGATTTTCCTGCATCAGGACAGGCGCATTTCAGTAGCATCTTAATTCTTAGGTGATTAGTATCAGAGATGGTATGGTAGTATCATGTTCCTAGGTGCACAGGAGTGGGCTTACTATAGTGGAAATAAAGCATTGGGTTCGGTGATTTTCCTGCATCAGGATGAGGGCATTACAGTAGCATCTTTGCTTATTAGGTGATTCAAAGAAGTATCAGTGATGGTATGATAGTATCTTGTTTCTAGGTGCACAAAGATGGTAAGTCTTGTTCTAGCATTTGGTCGTTTAGAAGTCAAGGGAGACTAACCTGGACTTAAAAGGTTCCTTGCTCTCGAAAACACCAAGTTAGTGTTGGGTCCCTGCTGACACTGAGAGGGGGTGAGACAATGTGCCAAAACCCTTTTACTGTTTCGGGGCGTACCCCTGACGTGGCAATCACTGTTGGCACTTTAACAGGATACACACATAATCTATAGACTATCGATGCTGCCCGGAGCTGCTAAGTATATTGCTGGTTATTCTCAGTGTTGCATGGAGCTCACTCACATAAAATGAATTACTGCCCAGAGTTGTCTCACAACCCTTACATAGCAAGAACTGTCACACATACATGCACAATTGTATGCATATCCACACCGCACCACTTAGTGACCAGTTCTACCAGATACACAAACTCATCCTACAGACAAGTACTCCAAAATGTAGTGTAAGCATACACAACCACAACACAAGAAATATGTGCTTCGGCCAGTTGACTCCATGCATGGAGTAATACCCATTGTCGGGCTCAACATCTACTCAATACTAAATTTGAATGTACCCACATCCAAGGGACATATTTCCAGTGTCTACAGAGGTTCAGTCTTCACCCACAGTTTTCTCAGAATGATCTGAGAGGTTGCACCGACGGAAAATATGTTTAGGTAGTCGTAACTATCAAGGAACACACAGTCCTTATGTCCAACACCCATTAAACACCAATTATAGAAATAGAATTGGGCTTATATCAATGCCCTACAATGAAACTCTCATACATGCAAATTTCCCTCGAAATAGATTACAACTATCACTTAGGCATTTTATTAAACATTTTGCTTACAATAAATTATAATAATGAAAATTTGACAAAAGTGAGGTTGCCTTGGCAATGAGCAACCTCCGGAGATGCGGTGACGTTGATCTCCACTTGATGCGGATCACAACCACGTTGTCTTGTTGCCGGCCAATGCTTCAACCCTAGTTTGCACTTGGGTTTCTTGAAGCAACTCACAAGAATCAAACCTTAGATTCTCTTCTTCTTCTGCTTCTTCTTCTTCTTCTTCTTCTTCTTCTTCTTCTTCTTTTTCTCTTATCTTTCTCTTCTCTTCTCATCTCAACCACCAAACACTATTCAACTCATGGGCTTCACCTCAATATGTGGAAAACTTTAATCGATGTTCTTGAGCAAGCTAAGCCTTCGTTGAATCTTTTACACAAACCCTTGAATGATTTCCTCAATGCACAACATCAATCCTTCCTATGTATGCGAAGAATCACAAGTGAAGCATGGAAGGGTTCTTGGGTTCAAACTCTTAGGAGCCGCCTCTTGTTCTTCTTTTCCTTCTTCTTTTAGGCTCTCCTCTTTCTCCTCTTTTTTCTTCAAGAGTTAAGGAATGAAAACCCCTAAAATCTACTTAAATAGGAGCAACAAAAGCCCCAAAATTGTGCATGGTCTAACCAGACGGAAATATGCTTTGGCAGATTGACCTTTCCTTATTGTGGCGCCCATAATTTCTTCTATATAACTCTGATTGAGCTGATTCTTATCTCATTTGAGAAAAGACAAAAAATATACAATTTTGTCAGAAATAGCCTTCCTCTAAAGTAGCCTTCCTCCAATTTATCTTGGAAAGTACTTAAAACTCGACTTAAAGTCAAATGAACCAAATCCATCACGAGAAACTCAAATAACCCATCCTAATTTGAGTCTTCTATATAAGTTTGTAAGGGGCTACAACATTGTGCACGAATTTGAATGAAATTTTCTTTTGTTGTTTGCAAAGATTTGCCTGAGATGGGTTGTGTTCATCAACTGGGATAGTTGAGGTTGAGAGACTGAGGCTGAAATAGCCATTTTCCCTAATCCCATTATTTTCCTCCTCTATTTTTCTGTTTTTATTTCTCTGATTTGTTCTTGAAATCTGAAATTTATTGAATTTACTAAAGATCCTATCTGGGATTAGATCACTTGTCATCGATCTTACATCACAGTCAACCAGTTCATCTCAGACCATGGTTGACCGGTTTGAGTCCGGTTGGTCAACCAGTTGATTGGATTGAGTCCGATTGACTCTATTTCAGCACAATCATACGGAAATGGTGATAATTTCTTTGTCCGAGCTCCGATTGACCCGATTATTTTTTCTACATATAGAAGACTCGAAGGGCAACATTTTCCATGCAGACATCATCTGGATAATCATCCATATAAAATGATCAAATTGCCCTTGAGCATTTCTTTCTCTGTAACTTCTTCATCTGATATCAGATTGAGGCAAATCCTGGTGCGTCGGAAAGAGTACAACATACTATACAACTTTCTTGAAGATGCTGACACCCAAAATATTCATATTCAATGACCAAATTACCCCCGAACATGAATAGGTCAAAATTGCCGATATTGAGCTCGGAAATCTGCAACACTGCACCACTGTTGCACCCATAGTACTCAACCATCTTCTGACATGCTAGGCATCACTACCATGTCATTGGGGTGATTTTACATTGTTACGTCATTACTTCTGGCTACTTTATGACATCATGAGCACATGGAAATTACCAAAATATCCCTGGTGATGTCACTCACCAACGAAAGCACAAAAATGCCTTTTACATCAACATCCTCATAACTATAGTACCTGTCCCATGTGAATTGACCAACATAACCCTGCAAATTGTACTTGAGACCAAACTACCCCTATTGCCTCTGTGGAACCCCCTGTACACCTCATTAAGCACTATGGGACTACCAAATACACATCCCATCATACATGTAACATCATTGTCAATCTGTAATCCAGTACATAACCAAACATCATTATCAATATGCAACCCAATACATAGCCATGATGCCTCATGTCATGAACTTACAGCCAATGCTCTATCTACACTACCAAGTGTCTATCTGTTACCACCAGTTCTACCAGAGCACTGATGGATCATTTGTAACTACTGCCATTACACCGACTGTATACTGTATTTCTCAACTGATACCATATCTGATGCTCTACTATCTCTCATACTCAGGCATTTCCGATTCTCTCAACTAAATACCATCTCTGATATTTGCCGAATCACTTTGATCACTGCCATGTCACTCTGCCAGATGTACTACTCTGCTGACTTATATTGTACTGTGTTGACAACAATGACAACACCACATACACTGTGTACAACAGTAAGATCCTACTTCAATGGGCTCTTGATATTGTTACATTCATCATTTTCTCTCTCCTGGGCCTACGTAGTTGAGTCAGGGTGTGACATGAGGGAACCATAAGTAGGCCATCATCTTCATGATCTGACCAGTCATTCCAGACATGTGCATGTAAGCAGCTTTCGCATGTGTATAATTATTGCCAGTTTGTAATTGAAAGCCCTCCTATTAGATTGATAATGTTACTTCCCCCCTTTCTCCCTTGTAATTCCACACTGTCATGAGTACATATCGGTGGAGGAAATAGCTTGCAATTTTCCCTTAATATTATATCTTTCTTTTCAACATGGTTATGGCTAATTTGTCAGCCCTCAGTGTTCCAAGGAGCTTTGAGACTCCAAAGGGCATTATCTCTAGAATATTATGGGTATGTGCTGCAAATATATTTTCTTTTAGTTTCGAAATCTGGTTATTTCATGTTTTCCAGCTTGATAACTTTTTCATGTTGAGAAAAAATTGACTTGGCCTTTTCTGTAGTTTTATGAGTGTAACAGACCTGATCTGTTATTAGTAACCTTTTGGCCTGTTCTAAATTTGCAGGAATGCTTTTGGCCCCTCCTTTGGCACTGTATGCTTCTCGGGCTTACTTATCTGTGTGGTCCGTGTTGTGCGTGCGGCTGTTGACAGTGCAAGGCGAGAAGATGTTACTGGGATAGTGAGCATAATACTTCGCTGCTGTGTTAATGCTTTACTGTCAGCAATTGATTTCCTAAACAAGTTCACGATCAACTTTGCTGCAATAACTGGTGAATGTTACTGTACTTCCGCTAAAATGACATATGAGCTTCTGAGACGTAATCTTCTTTCAGCTGTTTTTGTGGAGACAGTCTCCACACGTATCCTGGCTGGAATCATCTTCGTCCTCTCAGCAGTATATGCAATTGTGGTGAGTCAACCTACATCATTTTATTTCTGTGATTAATGGTGTATTATTATTTGGTGGATCGTAGCCCATTCAACCTGCCAGTGTTCGATATCTAATTGACGTAATTGAACCAAAAGGATGATAGTAACCATCTGATGAATCATGCTTTTCTGGACATTTGAGAAACAAACTTGATAGTGCTTCACTAGTTGGGTGTACTGATGATGTGGTTACTATCATATTCCACCAGGTCAATTTCTCCAAAGTAACTGCTTAGACTTGACAGATCTTGTGCAATCTGTCAAAGCTTGATGATTTCAATATCCACTTATTTTGATATAGTCACCAGGTGGGAGAAAAAAACATAGGTGCTTTTTATTTTAAGGGAAATTTACAGTGCCACCCCCTAGAGAAGGCCACAATTATAAGAACACCCCCTCTGTTTCACCAAATTAGACTCAGGCCCCCTACCGTCAGTCACTGTTAAGTGAAGAGATAAAATGACTGTTTTACCCTTGTCATTAAAACTCATGTTTTAATCCAATTCATCTTCACCGCTACCTATACTCACCTTCCTTCTTCCTTCCTTTTTCCATCTTCCCTTTCCCTCTCCAGTACTCCAGTTTCTTTGGTTACATGCGTCTCCAATCGAGCACGAACAGTCCAGCGAATTCATTTGACTTGAATTTTTTTTTTTTTCTTTGATAACGCTTTCACATATATATATTGATATTGTCTGACTGCTGTTGCAGTCTTCTCTGAGGTCCTAAGTCCTAATCCTAAGGCTCTTTCTTCTCTGGTTTAGAGTTAAGATGCTGTTTTGGCTTTTTTTTTTTTTTTTTTAAAGACAGAAACACAGGTAAGAATTCAAATACAGACTGTGCCACAATTAGGGAAACCTGTAACTTGCAAACCAAAGCTCAAATGAGTTTGATAGTTGGATCGAAGGAAGATCCTATTGGGGGGAACAAAACCTCAAAATTTCTTCAGTTCTGCCTGCTGGTTGGGAGATCTGAAACTTCTGGATTTTGGGCCTCGAAAAAGGGAACTTTAGGAGAAAACTTGCTGTAACAGATCCAGGCCATCTTTTTTTTCCATTTTTCTTTCGGATAAGAGAGGGTGGTGGTGGTTTCTGCCTTCACGGTTGTGTGTGCCACTGCTTTCCAGACCCCAAGTCCCCAATCCCAATTGGTGTTGTGATGTGAGTTACAGGATTACGAGTTCTCCCTAACCCACCATGCCACTCTGCAAATCCATCACTATCGCCACTCTCACTCTCACTCCTTTCTTCTTCCTTTTCTTCTCTATCAATCACGCCACCGCCGCTGCTTCAGGGGCTGCACATCTTGAATCGGAATCGGAGAGTGGCAAATCCGAATGTGAGGGGAGATGGGTCCACATCCAGAAGCTCCCATCTCGATTCAACCTGGATCTCCTCACTAACTGCTCTGCCTATCCAATCTACGATGATTTCTGCCCCTTCTTGGCCAACCACGGCCTCGGCCACAAGACCCACAACCATGATCTCCGGTGCCCTGAACAATCGCCGGTGGTCCAAATCTATCGATTTGGGAGAAAGAAATAGCAACTTATTACATGGGTATTTTAGGTATTTCATATTTAGTAAAGGCATTTTGGTATTTAAAATAAAATATAGTAGCTGACATCAGCATATGACGGTATGGGGTCTGAGTCTAATTTGGTGAAACAGAGGGGGTGTTCTTATAATTGTGGCATTCTCTAGGGGGTGGTGCTATAAATTTTCCTTATTTTAAATTTCATTGGCTTGTATCCTAGTAAGTTTAATATCTTCCTGAATCTCTCCTTAGCACCTGGTTGGTTACTTGAGAATCCAAACTGCCATCAAATACCTGATTTACATTGGATCTGGTGATGCAAATTAGGGATTGTGGCAGTTAGTGTGTTAGTTTTCTGATTTAATTTTCTTGTGACTGATAGGAATTGAAACCCCCTCAAATTGGAGTTTGAGTTTAGTGGGAATCTAATTAGACAGCCCATAGTAAATCTCGTCTTGAATTTTTTTACTTAGTCCTTAACTGTAGGAATTTTAGCTCCCATTGCAAATATATCTAACAGGTTTTGGATTTTTTTTCTTTTTAAATTTCTTGTCATGATGTTTGCATTCTTTTAATATGGAAATGTATGTGATCAGGTTTGGGCCATTTTGAATGCTGTCAGCAAACTTGGAGTGGACGCGTACTTTGTGTCAGTTCTTGCATGGGTTTTGGTCATTGCGGTGCTGGGCTTCTTTGTTCATGTGCTGGATAATGTGATTGACACCATATACGTGTGCTATGCCATAGATAGGGACCGGGGGGAGGTTTGTAAACAGGATGTGCATGAAGTTTATGTCCACCTCCCCATCTGTAGGAACAGTAGACCAACTCTTGCCACCAGAACTCCACTGATTGTATAGGTAACTTGATCTCATGGGCTGTTTCACCTCTCTCCTTGCTTTCTGAAGTTGAAACACAGCCTTCTTGAATTGTGCATACTGATACCTTGTACAATCTTGACTATGGTTTTTGTTCATTGCAAATAAATAAACAAGTTTTTTTCTCCCATCTTGGGCAGCAATTCCATTGATTATAGGTGGTCTGAAGTGGTCAGTTTAGCTTAGAGACCAGACCTGTTGAGTGCTTGAAATATCAGATAGTTATAGTCGTGTTATCACAATTTGGAATTTTAGATACTTTTCTCACATTATTCCAATTTGATTTTTCTGTATTTTCATTCACTCATGGGGAATGTGCATACTGCACCAGAGGCACGCTTTTGATGCATGCATGGCTGACTTCCCCAGCTATTACAGGTGCTTAGTAAAATCTCTGGGACACTAATTCTGTTAAAGTTGATCTAGGGAAGCTGTTGCATCTCTTCATCAACCTTGCATACCGGATTCCCGGTTGCCAGAGGTGCTGGCATAGGATTGGGAGGTAGCTTAAAACTTAAGCCCATGACTCTTGAAGGAGCCAGTTTCAGAATGGAGTTGGAACTTTGAAATCTATGGGGGCAACATGATTTAGCTCAGTTGTTTTATATGCATAGGAATTGTTAAGAAAATTAGGGATGAGAAAGGTTTTGGTAACTAGTGGAGTGAATCAAAATATGTACTATTGTAGTCCTAACGAAACTAATTTTTTATAGCGTATGCTTATCTAACATGCATCCTTTGTTTCATTTTACATTTGGATGTAGAATTGTAGTTTTAAGAGTCTTTGGCATCCATGATCCACCGATGTGATACCCACCTTCAGATGGACAAATTAGTACCAAGTCTAAGAAAACAGTGCTTTGTTGTTGACCCCTCTTATGGCTTCAGAAGATGAGTGTCAAGTGGCACCTTCAACTACTATGGGCACATCTGACTATATATCAATGTGCTGCTTCAATTAAAGAGTAGATGGCACTCTTACAATTTTGCTTCGGAACAAACTCGATCATCCAAAACTAACCCCCATACTGAAGCAGTAGGAAATCGCTGCTTAAGACCTGCGGGGTGAACATTTAGTTGGAATAAGGTTGAGTTGTTATTGATTCGTTCTCGTAACTTCCTTTTCTTTTTGTTTCTCTTGCAATCAGATTTGAGTCTACATGTCTCAGCTTGGGTTCAGGAATAAGGCATTACAGAGATGGAGGAGAGGTGGGGAGAGTCTGTGAGACCTTGATTTCTATGATCATATCCTCTTCGGATCATCAAAACCATTCGTTCGGCGGTTGTATATATCTAGGTAGTGGGGCGGCTCCAATTGAACCCACATGGTTGGATGGTGGTGAATCCGGTGGTGATGTGATTGGTTACTGTCAACTCATCCTGTCGGCCTCATGTCTCACTCCAAATCCTAGTTGCCCATCAACGTCTTCCTAAGAGCGTTACGGCCAAACCAAAATCATTTGTTTGAAAATTTCCTAGATAGGGAGTCTCCATGCAAGCTTAGTTGAGGAGAGCAATAGATTAGTCCCTATAATGTATAACGCTTTTTCGAGTAATTCCCCAAGAAATTAAAGTAAAGACCTCCCAAAAAAAATATATGGAATCTAACTGGTTACAAATAGCCTAAGGGGGATCCGGCTCCTCTCTTGAGCTTCCATCGTCCAGGTCTTATCCATAGTTACCTGGATGAGCACCACATGCCCAAGTGAGAATTCAACGGTTCTCAGCGCTTCACTTTTCGTGTATCTATCTGCACCTCATTCGTCGTGCCTTTTTTCAAAGTGTTGAATCTTCGTTTGGACATATGACGCTCATCGGGTACTTATGGGCCGACCTGGGCGATGGGCGTTCAGGAGAAGAATTGAATCCCCACATTCTTTCCTTTGAAGTCATCTTTTGAAGAATTTTTTATTAAAAAAAAAAAAGGAAAGAGCAAAGGTAGAGCCACCCTCTTCCACAATGAAAACACCTATAATCTGAAAGAGATGCCGGATCTATCGGGATTTCTTTTGATTCCAAGGAGAATTAGAGAGAAAGGAAATGAAATTTCAAAACTTAAAAAAGAAATTTGTATATGTTATATTTGCCTCCTCTCTAATTCCAATCGTTCAATTCTTGTTTAATTCTCTCCATGGACACAACATGTGTACATTGTTAAAATTCAATTATTGCGGAAGTTTTTAGAATTCACTCCATCTGAATATCTCAAATTTCAACCTACAAGCGTCACGAATGCCAAGAGAATTGAACAATTAAGAATTGAAGAAGATGCCAAATCTATCGGGAGGCATAATTGGATTCCAAAAAATGTCATTTGGAGTTTTCATATTGCATTGAAGGAGTATTCTGGTACTGTACTACAAAAGACCCTTTTTTTTTTTTTAATTATTATTTGAAAATCTCACTTCTCTGGCATAAGAACAGTGGGAAAAAGTCCACAATTAAAAGATTTTCCAAAATAGAGGCATGAAGGTAATTTCGGACTCGATTGTTGAAGTTAGCGGGACCCAGCCATTACACGTAATTGTCACGCACAGCCTGGCTGCCATTAGAATTCTTCAAATTCCGCCCACCGTATGCAGAATGGGAGGTATCTCTACTGCTGCCACGTCTGCAACATGAAGGACACGCGTGACACGTGTCACATAAATAGACGTCGGCGAACCTACGGTGTCCTCGATGAAGACATGTATGGAATAATGGACGATACATCTACCTTACCCTTTCCCCTTCCCCAATTCTAAAGGAAGTACTAAAGTTTTATTTTATTTATTTTTTTTTTTTTCCCCTAATTTTCTTTCCCTGTTAGCAGAACAGCTCATAGTGGTAAAGAAGGAATAAGAAAAGAAGATGATGAGCGATGAGCACATTTGGATTCTAGGATTCACCATTCTTAACCTTCCACTATTATAATTTCATATAGGATACCCCAATACCCGACATTCCCAAGAAGCAAATTAAATTAGAAGCTCATTCATCGACCATCATCCATCCCCGTATACATATAGACTTGGGAATTGGGATTGCAGCTACCACGCTTTCCAAGGGATTCTCCTTCAATTCCCTTAAACCAGGCACCGGCTTAGGGAGAGAGAAAGAGAGGGAGATGGGGATCTCAGATACAGTTCTTGCGAATCTGACGAGTCTTTATTTGGTGGCGATTGTGGGAATCAAAGCTTATGGTGTGATATCGGGAAGGGATTTCACCGGAGGATTTGTGCTGGTGTCGTCGACGATCGTGATGGGAGCTGTTCTCGCCGGGACACTGACGTGGGATGTATCAAGGAAAGCCACGCATGCCTTGTGTCGGGATCCGACGGCGGAGAGGTGTCGAGGGGGAATCTGCTGGCACGGTGTTGCTGTTAGATCGCCTATGTCTCAGGTCCGCTTCCACCTCCCTCATCAGCCCTAATCTCTCCCTCCGTCTCTGCAAATTTCTACTGTAGAGGAGAATTCAGGTTCCAACGCGGAGTCGCTGCGGACTTTTTCCCTTTTTTTATTATTATTATTATTATTATTTTTTTTTTCCAACTTTTGGATTCAAGGTTCAAATCTCAGGAGAACCTCTCGGCTTTTTGCTGTGGATAACTGCTGCTGCCTTCTTCCTGTGCTTGCCTTCCACCTAAGCCCTACGACAATGCCCTTTTTTTTTTTTTTTTTTTCTTTTTAAATGTAATTATTTGTATTGAGAATTGTTGTGCATAGAAAATATATATATATAGAAGAGTGCAACTCTAGTTTTGTATCAATCATAGCGAGCCTGAATATCTAATAAAATATTATATATTTTGGATTTGTCACGTGACAATTTTTAAGACTAATTTTGTTAAATATCTTTGGCATGTAATCTCATGTATGTTTTTCTTGATAAGGTATTCACATGTATATTAATGTGTATTTATAATAGTTTTACTAATATTGTGAATTATTCAATGGTTTTAATGAGAAAAGGTTAGGCACATGGCCCACATACTACAGCAATTGAAATCATCTTGCACCCCTATTGGTGTTACTTGTTAGTTTACGGCATGTGAGTGACTTATTAGGTTGTAACATGCGAGTGGCATGCCTATCCATCACTTAATTTTTACTTAAAATTTAATTTTCCATTTGAGGAACCAAATTAAGATTGAAATTTTACATTTAAACAGGAGATCTAGGATATTAAGCATTCATCTCATTTTGTTACGTTGGATATGTTTAGATATGTTTAGGTAGGGGTGCCAACCGTGCCATAACGGGGACCAATTTAGGCCAATCGAAATTGATTGGTATCAAAACAAATCAAAATCGATATTACTTATTGGATCATGTTTTGGTGCAATCCAGAAACAAATTGGACCAAACCAAAACTCAAAATAACCAGGCACCAAATCAAATCGAGTAAAACTGACATCAACCTATCGAAATTGCTTAATTGAGATTTCTTTTTTCATTGAAAACAGACTCCAATCCCTAGTTCCCATTTCATCCCTATTTCTAATATTTTCCCCCAATGTTGAAGAATGCCAAAGTAAACTTCTATGAGAAAGCAATCATGGATGTACAACCCATTTCCATCATTCTAACACAAGGAATCCCTTCCATCGCTGTGGTCACTCGCTTTATTGCTGATGATGAGAACAAGTAACAGAAGTGCACAGAATTGAGACTCTCTAGGCTCTAGTTTATGCAAGTGGTCCTCAACATAAGAAACTGAAACTAACCCCATAGCACACAGATAGGGAAATAAAAAATAAATTAAAACCGAATCAAAACCAAACTAAAATTGAACTAAGACCGATATACCTTATTGGATCATGTTTTGGGTTTACTCATTCTCACACCAAAACTGATAAAATCGAAACAAAATCGGTCCAAACAAACTGATTGACACTACTATATTCGATCACCTTGATATACTTATCACAGTCAGCTCCCTTTCAAGAAAGTTTCACCTTTTTTTTTTCTTTTCTTCTCTTATTTATGCTGTGTTCTAAATTGATAATGCATTTTAAAAAATCATACCAAACATAGCCTTGTCTTCCATGATCTTAAACATCTCAACTAAGCATATATTTAGGCAGGGAAACTGACGATCTGGCGTAAGAACACTTGAGACATAGCAGGGAGTGAAAATACCCCAGTTGTGGCAGGGGCACCTGGATCTTTCCACAAACTGCTGTATGATAGTTTTTTTTTTTTTTCCTATTTATTTAAAGTATATTTGTCATCTCATCTTCTCAATCTCAACATTTTGTTGATGATGAATACCTCACCCTTATCCAAACATTAAATCTTTGTTAAGGAGAATGAACTGTACAGCTACTCATTGAAAGCGTTTAAAGTAAACTTTTATGCTGAATTAATAGTCTCCTCATCTTCTCCCTGTTCCTCCCAGATATTGCCACCACAATTATAAATATCCCCAAGTCTCAATCCTCATCAGGATTTCTTTTTTTCCCCCTCCACAAAATCAGCAATCCTATCCACCAAAGCCACAACCTCCGCCCTCACCAAGGTTAACTCAAATCCTAATCTGGAAGATATTTGGAAACTCACCCATTCTAAATATGATTAGTTCCTTTGGAAAATCTTAAAGGGAGATCTCCCTTCTCTTTCCAACGTAAACCAGTTTATCAAGATTGAATATCGTTGCAGGCTCTACAGCATGGAAAAAGAAACAAAGTGGGATCCTTGGGGTTCTGAACCAAACATTTTCCTTTTTGATGATTACTAGGAACAACACCATCTTCCGTATGAAGCCAACCCCCACCAATTGGTCTCCAATAGGAACGGGATCAGAAACTACTCACCAGCACAACCAATCCACCCCCAATCCATCGCCACATCCTTTCATGACACCACATCCCTTAATTTCAATCTAAATCTCTCCACCCAAGACCACTCATTTTCATTTCAAATGGCAGCTTTGACCCTACCACAAAAGAAGCAAGCTGTGAAACAATTTGTCTTTCTAACAAGCAATTCCAATTCCAATTCCAATGACTATTACTTTATATTTTCTATGGTTTCAGAGGAATGATGAGCCAAACCCACTCTCAATTTTAACACATGTAAACCATTGGATTGCTGATTTGAATTCAATGACTCCACATGGACTACTACTATTATTCAATATCCATATATTGTTGATCTATCTTAGCAATTTTCTCCATCTTCACCCAATTTATATTTTCCTATATTAATAATTTGCGAAAGATAGGCCTATGGTTTTTTGGTCCAAGGCATCTTATTTTGGTGGAATGCACAATTCTGATGGCAGGATAGAAAGTGGAAGTCTTGGCTAGAAGTACATGGCGAGGCCTTAAGAAAACATTACAATTGGGATGGACAATATAAACTGTTTGGACAAACTCGCAAAGTTTACCAAAGATGATTCCATAACTTATTCAAGAAGCATGGCCTTGGTCTTTATCCTCTATTTTTTGTGTGCATTCTCTATCAAAGCTTTTTTACAAATTGAAGTCCAACCAACAACTGAGGTCTATGAGTTTTTGAGAAGTTCAGCATATAAAGTTGTAGTTATGAAATCCTGTTTATTATATGTAAAAAACGATAAATTCTCTTTCTTTTTCATGTTGATTATTAAAAAAAAAAAAAATGATAGAGCAATTTCTCTTGGATTCCAAAGCGTATGATGATAGACCGAGTCATTGTAGATAATAAACTGACTCTCCAACCCCATGAAGCACCCTTGGCCTTGGGAACTACATACAAATCTTCATGACGTGCAATCCTCTGCAAACTCTTTGGGACATATTTGTTTAAAAAAATGGAGTCCATAAGAAGGATCTCCACATGATCTTTATTGACTTACAAAGGTATATGACAGAGTTTCTAGAGATTTAGGTCCTGGTAAAGAGGGAGGTGTCAAGTACATATGTGGATATAATCAAGGACATGTATGTAAGCGTGGTGACTAGAGTGAGATCTATAGCAGTCAAGGCAAGGAATTTCCAATACGATTGGATTATATCAAGGATCGGCCCTAAGCTCTTATTCTGTTTGTGTTTATCATGGATGAATTAACCAAAAACATATTAGATGAGGTCCTCTGGTGTATGCTCTTTGCAGATGACATCGTTTTAATGGATGAGACTAATGCGAGATCTAATACTAAGTTGGAGCTTTAGAAATCAAAATTGGAAAGAAGAGGTTTTAAACAGAGTATGTTAAGTATAATTTTAGTCACTTTATGTTGGATAATGATATGATGAGAATTGATGGGACAGATATTCCTCAAAATGACTGTTTTAAATACTTGGGATCTACCATAAATAAAGAAAGTGTTATATAGATGATGATATCTCAATATCTCACAGAGAATTAAAGTGGATGAATGAAGCGGAGATGAACATCCGAAGTCCTATGTAATCAACGTATCCCATTAAAACTTAAGAGAAAATTCTATAAAACTGTTGTGCATCCAACAATGATGTATGGGGTTGAATGTTGGGCAGTAAAGAAGAGTCATATTGAGAAACTATGTGTAGCTGAGATAAGAATGTTAAGATGAATCTACAATAAAATTAGGAATGATAAAATACGGAATGAGCATATTAGATTTGTTTTGGGAGTGGACCCGATCAATGACAAACTCCCTGAAAATCGTTTGAAATGGTATGGTCATAATCAATGGAAGCCTAAGGACGCCCTAGTAAAGAGAGTGATCAGATCCACCATGACCTTGGATATAACCTTTTAGAGAGCAAGGATCCATATAGCCGACCCCATTTAACTGAGACTTTCCTAACTTCTGGGCTATGCATCTTCCCTCTTACTCTCAGATTTCTTTTCTCATCTCTCATCTCTCATCTCTCATCCCCCCCCCCCTCCCACTCCACTCATGTTTGGACATTTTTTATTTTATTTTGTATAAATCCATGTAATCAACCCTATTAAGTTGGGATGAGAATAAGTTTGTTGCTGTTTTAAAAAATTAAATGGCTTGTAATAAGTTTAGTTTATATCCTAACTAACTGCGTTAGATGTAGGAAAATGAATGCTATGATCGCAAACAATGTTCTCAATTTCTTTTCATAACTTTTAATTGATTTTTTAAGTTCACCAGAATAAAAATAAAAAAATAGTAAAGGTTTCTTAATCAAGATGGGCTGGAAAGGGCAGAGACACATAAAAGAGGTCCTAAATCATAAGGTGTTAATCTATTGTAGCCTTGTAGGAGTAGGGGAAAAAAAAATTACTGTAAGAGTAGTTCATAACTTCACGAGACTTGGGAATTGGTAGATCCACTCAAAAATGGATTGCTCACGGTGTTAATTCTTACTCTGACTTGTCCTCAAAGGATTGTAATTCTGACTCGGTAGATCACCCGAGTTGATGATCAAGTTGACTAACCCAAAGGATTTTTTTTCTAATCCATTAGCCATTGTCCCTTTTCTAAGTGGCTTCACCCCATGGTTTTGAAAAGTGGGAATCTGATTGGAGAAGCATCGACTGTGACTGATCCAACTGATTCCAGATGATCCACTCCGATTTTAGCATTTATTTAGTTAATTCTGATTGTTTCCAACCGATTCCGGCCAAGTTGAATCAGAATCGGCTGTGCCCCATTCCATCTCCGATTCCTTTTTTTAAAATCCATGCTTTTACCCTATTTTCATCGTTATCCGCAGCTAATCAAGATAACTAAGAAGCTGCTTTTTGGAAAAGATTACTGTTTGGTTTTCGCTCTTAGATCAAGATTATTCGTTGATCGGACGGTCAAAATTAAACCCGAGATCAATAGGTATAGAGTGGAGTCAGTGGACCGATGGAGTCATTATGATGATTGATTAACTTTTCTAGACATGCCGCGCAGTAACTATGACCCCACACCTTTCGTTCTCTCCCATCAGTATAGATCAAAAAAACCGTCGATTGCCGAATCGATGGTGTATAAAAATGCAGCTTTTATCTTGACTAGTAGCTCATGTAAAGGGAATTAGGAAAAGGAACATTCCCATTGGGAGTATGAAATTTTCGTCTTCCAAAGCCTAAAATGATACGTGGCTGACAAGGGATGTGGTCCCACATGATACCTTTATCAGAAGGTTAGAAATTTCGTCCTCGCTTCGGTCACAATACGATGCCACGATATGACTATATAAAACAACACGTCAAAGGTAGACAGGTCCTCCGTTTCTCGCTCTCTTCTCGTTCAGTCTCTCTCTTGTATTTTCTCGGCCATTTCTCCATAAAAAGCCATGGCCGACACCCCACCTCAGCCAACCGTATCGGATCCGCAGCAACAGCAGCAGCCTCCTTCACAATACTGGTGCTACCACTGCAACAAGCGAGTCTCCGTCGAAACCCTAACAGACATAACCGACCTGGTCTGCTGCGAATGCCAGAATGGCTTCGTCGAGTCTTTAACGGCCGCCTCCGCCCCTACAGCGTCGCCTCCAACACCTCCGGCTAACCGTCACGGCGAAGACCCCTCCTTTAGCCTACAATTTCTTCAGGTCTTACGGTTAATTGCTCAATCTTCGCGTGACGAAGAAGCGCCGCCTCCTGCTCCTCCTCCTCAGCCTCAGCCTCCGGATTCTGCCTCAGATACTCCGCCCCAAGGCGATGACTTCCTTCGTATTGAGCTCGATGGATGGGACAACGACGATGAAGATGATGAAGACGAACTTGAATTCAGCAACATCGATGCAGATCGCTCAGATGATGATGAAATTGGGGAGGAAGAAGACGAAGATCCCGATCGGGAGGAAAATGAGGGAGATCGCCGTCGAAGGCGCCGTGATATCCTTCGGCTCCGCATCAGGGATTTTGCTTCTCGTGCCATGATCGGAGAGAACCGGAATCGGATCTTGGACTGGTCCGAGATCCTGATGGGGTTGGAAGACAACTCGATCGAATTGCGAGTGGAAATACCTGAATCGGACGGTTATATAGGGAATCCTGAGGATTATGTAGATGCTGCGGGTTACGAGTCGTTGTTGCAGAACCTGGCAGACAGCGATGGTGGAGTGAGGAGAGGGGCACCACCCGCGGCAAGATTGGCAGTATCGGCGTTAGAGACTCTGCAAATTACGCTGGAGGCGGAGGTTTTGGTGTGCGCGATCTGTAAGGAATCCGTGCCAGTTGGTGAAACAGCGAAGAAATTGCCGTGTGGGCATGGGTACCATGAGGACTGCATTGTGCCATGGTTAGGGTCGAGGAATTCTTGCCCTGTCTGCAGATTTGAGCTGCCGACGGACGATCCCGAGTATGAGGAGGAGAGAAAGAAGAGATCGACGGCCATTGCCTCTGTTGGACCGTCAGGTTCCGGTAGCAATAATAATGAATCTGGTTAATGGATACGGTATGTTTGCAATATCTCCTGTTCGCTTCCTTTCTCTCTCTCTTCTTCTGCTTTTCCTTTTTTTTCCCCTCTTTTCCAAAGTTTTTTGGTGGACGAAAGGAGAGAGATCCAGAAACCATATGTTTGATTTTCTTATTGATGTATAAATATTTCCACTTCAAATCTCAATTCCCCTGTTTGATAATAATTCTTGAAGGAAGGACACACTTTGAAAACATCTTATACTTTTCTTTTGCCAATTTTCTTTCTTTTGTTGTGTCTTTTGCCTTCTGGTTCTCGGTGCGAATGCCTTTGGAGTTTGGAGCTGACGGAGGCGCAATATACATTAGAAAGAGCTCGTCCTTGTCTTAGTCCTTTTTTTCAAGTAACTGGAATCTCTATAGTCTCTACTCTGTGTATAATCTTGTCTGGAAGTTGTCAACAGTAACAATTCAAAAGAAAATTTTGAACTTTTTTATTGAAAGCGGTGGTGTCACTAACCACAATATTGAAATTTGAGATTTGTCATTTGCTATTTGTTTCCTTCTATTCCCCTGCTATTTCGAGTTCACTGATGTGGACAGGATTGGTGAAGAATTAAGTGGATTCCATGTGCGGATCAGGCATTTTTGTACAAAGACCTGATCCGTTCTCGTCATTGAATATGATTCGTTATCAACTAATGGAAAATAGATAAACACACTAGCATTGTAATGGAATTTTGTGTTGCGTCTTTGGAGAATGAACAAATCGAGAATGGAAATTTATCGCCCCACCCCTGAAAAATGTCACAATGATAAGATCACTGTTTTACCAAATTTTTCTCAGACGATCTACCGTCAATCACCGTTAAGGAATATATTATTGTAGCTGATGTCAATATTTTATTTTAAATACTAAAATGCGCTTATGAAATATGATGTACCAAAAATACCTTTAACATTGGTTAATATTTCCTTTTTGATCTTTCTATTCTTACTTCAAAAGAAATTCCAGAGATTGAAGAATTATTGGGATCAAAATCAATTAAAACAAAGATAAGTGAAAGAGAATCTTAATTTGCATACCTTGTACTTATCCTGAGAGTAGTTGATCCCAATTTTAATGGAGTTGTTCTCGATTTGCTTTGCCTTTTGGTGGTCTCGACTCGTAAAATGATCGGAGGCAGTAGTCAAACCCTTTCGGTTGTCGGCTGTGGCTGCGGCTGCATAGAAGCCATGGATTGTAAGGTGAGTGAGGAGAAGGAGGAAGAAGAGGAACATCACTTAATTTGGAGAATAACTCCACCGGACTTGTTAAGTGTGTATTTTGCTTTGACTTTAGAAGGACTTGAAATGGAGAAGATTGGAATTTCCGGTCACAATATATAAAGGAGTGGTTGGTTTTTAGTAAGCTTTTACATCGTTTCTCCATTTGTCGAAGAGTCAAAAAAACGGAGATCTCTCTCAGGGAAGAGAGAGAAAGATAGCTTAGAAATTCTCTCTTTCTCTCTCAACAACCTTAGCTCTGAGTATCTTCTGATGCGAGAAGATCTAGTGAGAGTGAGATCGAACGAAGCATAGCTTTCTCTCTCTTCCTCTTCCTGTTTCTCTCTCTAACATTCTCCATTTCACTCAGTCTGCAACTTTAAAGGTGGATCACCAATTATAGAAAAATAAGTTTTTTTACTGTTTTGCTTTTGCTTTTCCTTTTAATTGGTTGTTGTTGATTGTCATAAATTGTGGCAATTTCAAATGATTACAAATTTTGCTTTGTCAGATAAAGTTTGGGTTACTGAATCGGGGTTTATGTTTCGCACCTTTTTTCTTTTTTGGCTTTTGTATGATTTGGATGATCAGAGTAGATCTATAGGGTTCTGAGTTGGATGAAGAGGTGGTTGGCTTATTTTTTGAATTCTTGGACGATCGGGAGGGATTAGACGGAGGGGACGATAATAGAATATGTTGAGAGATGAAGCTTCAGTATAGGAGAGATGGGGTGTGTGCTTGGAAGAGAGATTTCATCCGTGGTAGGTTCGGAGGTGAGGGAGAAGGAGAAGGAGGTTGAGAGGGAGAAGGAAAGGACCTTGTCTGTTCCATTGGGGAAGAAATTGCAGGTATCGTTGTCAACGATCGAGACCATTGAGGTTCAGAATGGGGAGAACTAGAAAGAGGAGAACCAGAAATGGACAAGAATTATTCTCCAGGTTTTTTTGGTATAATGGTTAAAACAAGAGTTTTTTAATGGTAAGGGTATAATGGTCATTTTAACTCTACACTTAACATTAACTGACAGTAAGGGGTCTGAGAATAATTTGGTGAAACAGAGAGGGTGGTCTTTTCATTGTGGCATTCTCCAGGGGGTGGTTCGGTAAATTTCCCAATCGAGAAATGACAATAGGATATAAATGAGCTTCGATTGATCCATGTGGCCCCGGCATCGTTGCATTCCTCTCTCCTCCATACTGCGTCTTCCTCTTTTGCATCAAATTTGAGTGTCCCAGCTTCTCAGCGAATGAGATACGAAAAGGATTTTGAGTGCAAATGACAAAGATTGGTGTGTTGGGTCCCTCGCTAAAGCAATAATGGCACCCTCTAGCTTTTGAGATTGAGTTTTACAGACCTCTTAATAACTCCAGACTTAGGTATTTGGGTATTCTCTCCTTAAGTATTCAAATGATAATAGTTTGATTCACTATTCCTTTCCATGTTAGTCAGCATTTGGTAGTCTCCCATTTAAAAATTGATAGTGTTCTTCGGCAAAGGTTGGTGTCACTCTCAAGATTTTTTGTTTGCTCATCCCCATGTCCCTTCCCTTACCATTTTTCCATTTCAAAGTTTAAACTTCATAGACACCAACCTTCACTCCTTGTTCGCCACTCTTCCAGTGTAATTTGCAGTCTTGCAGGGTCTCATAAAAATGAGAGGATTTGCATTTTATTTTCTCTGTAGCTCTGTCTCCTATCAGGGAAGGGGGAGAGCCGAAGGTTGCCAGAAGGTGGAGGGGTTGGGGCAAGGATAGAGGACGAGTGTAGCAATAGTGGAGAGAATAAATTGCAACAAAAGATGGATTGAACAACTAAGAAGACTAAGATGCAAGGAGGAGGATCTTACGAAGCTATGATGCATGAGATGCTAGCTTGTAAAATTCTAGGGAAAATTACATGATTACCCACTTTTGGGTTTTTCTTTACAAAACTAGTCATTTTATGTTTTAGTTAAAAAAAATATACTAGGTAGGTTTAGGTTTACAAAACTACCCAAAACGATTACCATTTTTACCTCCAAGGACCCTCCAACTTCCCCTACTCGGATCACCTTCCTTGTAACCACTCCGGCCAGCCCTACTTCTATTTAGAGAACTTGAAACAGGTCTCTGTAATCCCTGGAGAATTAAAAAATTCTGGTTATTTTTCAAGCCCAACAAGGAGCAGATCAAGATTTTGCGAAGTGGAGTCATGTATCAAGATTCACAAATCAACAGGATTTAAAGCGGAAGTGGGTCTTCAGCCATATCCGACACAGAATTTCCCTTGTATTAGATTTAGATCTCGATTTGAATCCATCTTATTGCCGGGGGGAGGGGGGGTGGGGTTACTATTATTTACTGACATATTTTTTGCCATGAATCGTGTAAGGAGAGATCTGAAGAGATCGTTGAAATTGGAAGCCAAATACTTCCAAGAGGATTCAGGGAATTTGGTTCTTAATGCTTTTTTGGAAACGTGTAAAGTGACACATTTCTGATTTGGGATTCTGGATGATGTCATGAGAAAGTTGTTGGGCTTCCGTTAATTTTGAACCTTGAACGAAACACATGATGAGCACACAGTGCAGCATTTCCATATCTCCATCCCGCCCCACCTCTTGCAACCCTTCCTCACACCCTCCTCTTCCCTGCTCGCACCATCTTGTGTTCTTCCTCCTGCCCTCCACCCGTTTGAAATCGATAGCGCCTCCAATGAAGGCAGGCCCATAGATTAGTGAAAGGAAGAGAAATAGGACAGCAGCAAATGTTGCTGGTAATGGGCACCGTCGACAAGGACAGGAAGCAGGGTAAGGCGGGGGCAAGAGAGAGGGGTTGAAATCGTCTGCAATTCCGATCTTGTACAATTCCGTGCAATACCATCTTCAGATAGTAGAGGTAGGTGTAAAAATGGAAAAATGAAGTTACTAGGGTAGTTTTTTAAACCCAAACAATAACTGAGTAATTTAGTAATGAGAAACCCTAACTAGGTAGTCTTCCCAAAAATTTATTAGACACCATTAGCCCTTATTTTTTATTTTTTATTTTATTTATTTATTTTTTTTTTT
>NC_056559.1:12547545-12559192 GCF_013358625.1 Macadamia integrifolia | reverse complement strand
TTTTGGGGTATTATAAATCCCAATCCCTTATTATTGTAGGTGGAATTTCAATCCACTACACTTACATTCATCTGGACATATATGTGAGGATCTAATACATGTTCCACTTCCTACCATTACACGGGTGAAGATACATATGTATATGAAAGTAAAAGGGACACGTGTTGGATCCTCACATGTGAGTCCAAAGTGAAAGTGTGCAACGGATCCAAATTCTAGTAGGTGCGTGCATCGTCTAGATTAGAATATGCATTCTATTTTATGGAGAAAAGGACGTTAGCCTAGTCAATTGTGCACTTTTGAACTTATAGACATGGATGGCTAAATTACCATCCTACCCCTCCCCATTAGATGCTTGGTTGCATGCTCCCATTGATCCATGCTGACATAAGGGCCATGTGAACCAAGTAACTTTCTCTCTCCCCTCTTTGATATATCTAGTTTTATTCAAAATCTATTTCGGGCCTATAAAAGCTGGTGTGGTTATTGGTTAATAAAGTGAAGGGAAACTATTTTCTATAAAATGGAAGGTTGGACTACACTAGTTTAGTCAATGGAGAGGCATAATTCCACGGTCCATATCTGATCCCCTAACCATCTGATATACAACAAAACGGTGTCTTCAGTGGGGCATAAATAGAATATAACGCTACTGAAGCTAGAAAAGGGAAATAGTTCTCAAGTTACTAGGGTAGGGTACACTAGCACCTTTGTTTCCCTCTTTCTCTCTTCTCTCAAATTAGGTGATTTTGCTGCCCTCTAATCTATGATACCATTTGTGACTTCCTCTATAATACTAACTCAAAGAACCCACGCCCTTTTTCAAATTATTAGATAATAATAATAATAATAACTACTGTATAAAAATTTCACTGATTAAATTGATTTTTTTTTTTAATTTTATATAGGAGAGGATTTTTTAGCAAACTTCACAAAGGAGCACACCAATGAAGATTGCAAAGAAAGTCATTTTCATGAGGAGAAAGAGTGTGTATTTGTTTTATATCGGTTTTCTTTATCATTTTTTATTTTTTATTTTTTATTTTTGGGTGTTGGGGGGTGGAGAATTGAAATGGATTCAATTCAATATGATTTAATCTCTTATAACTTTCATCTATGAGAAAATGATAAACATCACTGCTAGTCCTCCTTAGTCATGTGGATTCCCACTATATGCGAAGTCTTAAAACTTGGGAAAAGTCATGAGATTGGTCAAGGTCAATACCATTTTGATATCAATCCAGATCAACCTATGTTAGATTGTATTGGACAAATTTATCCCTGATTTTTTTTTTTTAAATCAATTTTTATTATTAATTTATCATTGGATCATACATGTGTATTAGGATTAGAAAGGTTAGGATCGAAGATCAATCAAGGCCAATACCATTTCGATATGACTAATGTTGATCGATCCAATCTGAGTTTTAACACCATGCATGTATGCGACTTGTGAGGCAGTCGTGAGGCACTCTCTCCCATGTGTTCATTAACTTAGGGAAGAGAAAGAGGTGTGAGAGATGCTAATACACACAGGATATATAGATCCTGGATCCAGCTCCTCTCCTGAGCACTGGTCGTCCAAGTTAGCCCATAGCTACCTAGGTGATCGACATGTGTCCAAATGATGATCCAACAGTTGTGCTTCTATCGACCAGAACAAAGGCGTCGCATCGAGAGTCGTTGAATCACTGTTTAAACACATGTCAATCACCCAAATAGCTATGGACAAGACCTGAACAATCAACGCTTTGGAGAGGATCCCAATCCATAGATCCCCCTCATTTCATTTATTTATACATTTTTTCTTAACTCTAAGTCGGCTTCTCTTTTTTTTCTCCGAAGAAGCTATATACCCATACCTCTTTTATAAATTCGAGGATAACATTGAGTAGTTCTACTTTCATTTGGTTGCAAAAGAAATAAACAAAGAAAAATCAAATCAAATCAATATTAAAGTAAAAAAAAAAAGTTATCTTTATTGTGGAAATTCAAGAGCCATCCCAAGTTTCAACTTTTCATGTGGAAACTTCGTGAGGGATTTCCACTATGGATGGAATAGGTCATTTCCTAAGCATCAATGTGTGTTTTATTCTATTGAAATAGAAACTAATTGCCATTTGTTCATATCTTGCTCTTTCACTAAAATATTATGGGCAGCAGGAATATTGGGGGTTTGAGAGTTGAATGCCTCCAAGTTACTTCTCTTGCAAATCTGATTCCTAATTTATTCAATTCATCTAGTTTATCAAGAATGGATCTTTCTCTTTCTTAATCTCTGTTTTCTCTATTACCAGTTATTTCATTTGGTCTGTTAGAAATCATTGTCATATCGAAATGCCAACCATAAGAATTTTGGGAAATTTTAATAATGGATCTTATTTACACATCTTGACCTTCTCCTTTAGCCTAACTGAATACTATGAGCTTCTCCGTAATGGGGTCAATGTTGTTATATGTGATGGAAGTCTTAACTTAGAAACATCTGAAACAGGTTGGGCCTCAATAATTGTTTCTATTGAATTTTGGTTATATTGGGAGTGCACAAGAATCAAAATCAAGGAGATTTCTACAAGGAATTCAAAAGGAAAGAGATTTGGGAGTTGAAGCTGTAGAAGTCTAGACGGACTTTCAAAATTTGGTGGATTGGGTTGCATAGGATATGGATGATAAAAAATTAACTAACTAATGATTTTGAGGGTTCTTGAACTTTAAACAGGTTCTAGAGAATGAGGAAAAGAGCTAAGAAAATTGAGAGACATCAATTGAGAGTAAATTGTATCTGCTTGAGGGAGGAGGTCTGATTTACACAAGTTAGGGATGTAAACAGACAGTTGAAAATCCGAATATGATTTGCATCAGAATTTGTATCCATTCAGGGAATATCTAGATCTGATCACATCCAATCAGTATCCAATTCTTTTTTGATCCGTTTACATCTCTAGTTTTGTTGGGTGGGACTGTGGGAGTGCCGGAGTGGGGTTGGGGATTCCAGAAAATCTTTCAGTTGGGACTTTCTTCATACACCCAGATGATTCAAACCCTTCTACACCAGAAAATGTATGAACATCAAAGCTATGACACTGATTACTTCTGTACTGTAAAAACTAGCTAAAAGTTGAATACAGGCCCTCAAAAAGGCCAATTTTAATTTCTGCATATAGGCTCAGAAACATTACCAACCTCTTTTATTTTTTAGATCACAGATTTCATTTTAGGCTGTAACAAAGAACACCAATTTCATCATATTCCAACATTTGTTAGAAAACAAAAGAATGCCCTCCTCTCAAGGCTTGATGATCACATCTTCCATAACAATTCATTGGCCAAAAAAGCTACTTAATCTCTTCAAACTGATGACCAGAATGCTAGAAGTCCAAATAGAAGATACTGCAAAACCAACATTGTTTTAACCCTTCAATGAACTGTATCTTTTTCCCAAACAAATGATATTTTTAAGCATAAAGTGCATAGTGCAGAGGCAGGGAAATCTTTTGGATGAACTTGTTTTCCTGTTACTGGTAAAGTTCCTGAGATTTCCTACAGAGGTAGGGAAATTTTTTAAGGTTTCCCCAAGATTTAAAAACATAAATTAAGTTTCCTCTTAAACTTAAAATGAAGAATACAAAGGTAAAATCAGGGACATTTTCATGTCAAGTAAATAAAATGCTTAATCAAACCTTTATTACAGGCTTTTCTTTCAAAATAATAGTTACCCAGCCGGCGTAAGGTAGAAACCTACAAGACATAGCCTAAATCAGAATAAAAGACCCAAAATACAAGAATATATACGACAAAAGATGTTAGAGAGAAAGAGAGTAAATCAGAATTCAAGTTGAGCTTGACAGCTACCATCTGAAATTCTGAACTGCTTTTTAAATGAACAAAATCAATGAGTTGGTCAATCAGAGTACTTAAATGAGCTTAAGGCCAATAGTTAACCAATCAACCTCAGCTAAATCATATACATAAGCTGCAGGATCAACAATTCTGTGCATATAAGCAATAAGTTCAGTAGTTCCACATGAAGTTATTCACCAGCATTCAATGTGAATTTTGCAAGCAGACTCTTTTCTTACCCCACAACTCTTCCAATAATATGATGGTGTTGAAGCCATTGTTGACCACTGGCATATATTCCATTTCTGTCATCACCTTTATTATTATCACCTAGGTAGAGCAGCACCAAAACAGGGCACAAATTACCTATAATAAGCTTTAATGAAAAAAAATAAAAGGCGTAAGTAAGCTTTTAATCTAAAGAGATCATGGGAGATCAAGTGGTTTTCTGAACTATCAATACTCTGAATGTGATCTGGCTGACAAGTCCCACAATAAACAAGGATACAAGATTAAATGGATCATGACCCTATAACATGCTGTGAGGCTATTGAGATAAAGATTAGGCATGATATCCAAAGCATTAAAGGTGACCATGGTTATCATATTCCATACTTGTATAGGCATGTATTAATAATGACAAAATGATATTAAAGTCTAGAACATAGATTTGGAAATCCCTTTTTCTTGATTGCAAAATGGTCCCCAAAGTCATTTATTTGGACTAACTAGTGGGTTGTGCAACTCAATTCATTGACCATTAGCCCAAACACTCCACTAAGATCATGAATTGAGTTTCAACATTCCGGACCAACCAGTGGATGCCATTTTCTGAATTCTGAAATCATTACAACTGGACCATCCTAACAGTTAAACTTGAAGCTGTGACATGCTGGTAACTGGAAGCATTGGGATAAAGTAGAGAGAAAATTGTTGGGGTTCCATGTGAAAGCAATTGATCCCACATTGGATGTGAGAATCCTGATGTGAAGGCTTATATAGGTACTTGGGAACCCTCTCCTTAACGGATAGCTTTTAAGGATGAGTTCTACCAAAGTCCCGTCCTTAAACTAGTGTTATCCAAAATATAGTCTTCAAGAACTGTTTTAAGTACATGATTACTTCTAAGAGAAATGGAAATGGTTATAACAGAACAACTACCTTTCGTGAGGAAGTTGATTTCACCAGTGCCCCGTCGTTCATGGACCTATAAGAGAGACAATTTGGTGGGATTAGGGAATAACATCTGCTTTAGTCATTATTTTTATTTCACTTTGCATAGATTGTTAGTCAAATTAAATAGATAGAGATTGCAAGAAGACCATATGTAGATCCAGAAACTGAAAGAAAATGAGATACTACCGTAATTACACGATGGACAATTGGAATATCCCGTCCCTGAAATGAAATGAGAAACAATGATAAGAACATACGTCGATAGACCTTGACATCTGAAAGAAAACAGAAAATTTGGGAGAAGTATTTGAAGATCTTAATGAACAAAATGCATTGAAAGATGAATTAAAGTTCATATCTTTCCACATGACATGGAAAAGATGAGTCCCCTTGATGGAGTTAGAAAGAAGAATACCTCAACATTAAAGACAACAATGTCTCCAGAATGAATAGGAGATTTGCTCATGTGTACAAACAATATATCACCCTATTAGAAACAGAGGAGAGATACTAGTTAGTTCACTGAGTGGTCCACTGACATGGCTAACACAAAGCTTCATCTACAAGTTGGACGGTCAAGATTGGCCACATCATCTGTCCATGTCACACTGAAAAGGATGAGTTTTGTAGCAGGATTTGATCAATTCAGATTTCAGCATAAAAGTCTATATTTCACAACCAAATCAACCATTTCTAGCTATTTAATTTACAAATAATTAATGAGATATCATCACATGAACTGACGGAAGGTGATTTACCCTTCTGAAGCCTGGTTCCATGCTTTCACTGAGTACAACTGTGACTGGTGACTCACTTCCACTCAAGCATATTAATAGTTTCCATATCATTAGTGCCATTGTCATCACCATTCCTGAAAATTTGTTGCATCTAATTAGAGTCCCCTTTGTCCACTAGGGAAAAACATTGTTGCCCAGTTGATGATACTCTGAACTAATTCTATAAACAGAAATAGGTATCGAAGGATATTATTTAGGAATTACCCTCGCACTCTATTTGTACTGCAATTTAAACACTAATTAACGGTGCTTTTGGTATGATTTCTTAGAATGCAATATAGAGCTAGAATTTATTCCAAGAATGAGTACCAAATACTGCTCTAGCTTTTCATTCACAATGCTTAATTTTTAAATTCTGGGGTTTTAAAAGCCCTTGAGAGCAATCATACTCAAAAGGTTTCGTCTGTATTTTCTCCAGTCCTAATTTATTGAAACAGTGTTTGGTATGCATTCATAGAATAGATTCTGGGTCTAGAACGCTTCCTAAGCAAGAAAATAGAGAAGAACCAGGATTTAAAATGCCTACTAGACCCCATAATCTATTCCGAGAATGTATACCATATACAGCTTAAACATATACTATTGAAATGTGAAGTTTTCTTATGATTCTGGACAACTCATCGGACAAACAGTGCCTTATGAAACCAGTCAGAAAGATTTAGATAAGAAAATCTTCAATTGAATCTTCATACCCAGAAGAAAAATAAAAAAACCAACTGAAAATTGAAGAGAGAGAGACAGATACCGAGACTGATGGCTTGCGCTATAAAACGCCTTGTTCTTCCCATCCTTTTGTCTTCTTTGGTTGTATCAATCGCCCTTTCTTTATTCCAGTTCTCCTATTGCCACTGTTTTTGCGTAAAAGCTCTCAACGGTTGAAAGTTCAGATTTATAGTGTTAAAAGAGGGGAATGGAGAACATCAGGTTTGACCTTTCAACATGACAGATAACAGTCAACATGAACCAACATCATATTAGCTTTCTTTTGGCACTTGGCAACCAATAGATTAGGAACTTTATTTTAGTAACCTAATATCTCAAATTCCTATTGGTCCGATTTGTTGTCCTAATCGCAGTTCAGCGGTCTGTTGTAATCTTCTTCTTAAAAACAAAAAAAAAATCCCTAGTCATGCCTTTTTTTTTCTTCTCCTTCTTCTTTCCTTTTGGTGGGATGGAGTGGTTGTCAATACATACAAGTATGGTTCCAAGTACTGATATTGGATTGATGATTCTATTGTATCAAGTTGACCGAGATGATGTTGATCAGTTATCAGTATCGTTTCAGGGTAAAACAATAAAGCACATGTACATTTTTCAAAAAATAAGGACAAAAGTGACCAATATTTGGACCAATATCAATAACTAATCCTTGAATACAAAACAATACAACATTTTGACAAGAGTAGAGTTTTCTAAATTTCTTCAATCTAATACCCAAAAAAAAAAAAAACATTTCAATTGTGGAGAATAAAAAATCCACTCACCAATGGTGATTTTGACCTTATGATTGGATTCTTATTTTATTAGAAATTCTTACTCTTTATTATACATGGTCAAAAACATCATTTTTTAATTTTTACCATTTTTTAGTCCAATCAAATAGGATCTTTCCATTGATTCCCTCTCCTTTCCCTTTTTATTGTCTCACCCCACTACTCCCCGTGTTTCCCACTTCATAAACCCTAGCAAGCAAATGAGGCCCAATGGCCAATGGGTCTGAGACTCTTAAGTATAGTTGGAAGATTATGTTGAATCAAGTGCCCTAATTGCCAAAAATATGATGGGAGCAGCAAATGATCTTGTAGATGCCACTAATGGTGGAGCAAAAAAAAAAGGGTCGAAGTGGATCTTCAGACTCTGATTGATAACAATACTGCTCCCTTTTTTCTTAATTCTAGATGGATTTTTCTATTATTATTATATTTTATTTCATGATTTTGTTGAGCAAAAATGTCGCTTGCTTGGTAAACATCTTTGAAATTGATTAAAAATATCGTTTTATGTTGAAAGTAACTGAAAACATGGAATGTTACAGACTTCTCCAAAAAAATAACGGATTGTGACAGACGCTGATTAACAAACAAATTTGCCTCTCAGCAAATCCCAACACAACAAACATCTCTTTGCACATATCTCATACCAGGTCCATTCAATCGAAATCTTACAACTTTTACCGACATGAGATGTGAATGACTAGACTTTCCCCAACCACTAAGAGTTCTCAACGAATGTACATTAATAATAATAACTATCATATTAAGTGAGATATATATCATATGACAGGGAGGTCAAGATGGAAGAACAATAAAATAGTCTAAGACAAAAGTTTAATCCAAACGAAACATGTAGAGAGAGAGAGAGAGAGAGAGAGAGAGAGAGAGAGATATGCTGAGAGGTTATCGTCATCAACTGATTCAGTCATAGTCTTATACCCAAAATTTAAAAACCTTAAGCTTCTTAGAAAATAATTACAAGCAGAGTATATAAGACTTATATGGATATGTTGTAATTGCATCGGATGGTATATAAATTTACAACATCGTTGTAATCCTTCTTCTTGAATCAGGAGCAAACAAAATTTGAATTTAGTCGTATCAGAGATACTATCCTTAAGGTTTTTAAATGCCCCTAATTGTGCAACTGGGTTGACCATTTGCTTTTACATTTCGAAGATAAAAACAACTCCTAATCACATAAGGCGCATTCCAATATGTAATGACATACGGAACTCCAAAGGCTATACTCATTATTAGACACAAAGAGACTTGGAAGAATAGAACATAGAGTGGGAACAATAAAAACACCTATTTTAAAATCTCTTATATAATTTTTAGACCATCTATAGAATATATAGACAAAGTACATTTTCACGTATGGATGTATTTGTTCATATATAGATGTGTTTGTACATGCAGAAACATCCTTGTACACTTGCCTATATGTGTATAAATGTCTTCATATACATACAAGAATATTTGTACACTCGCAAATAAATGTAGATCACACTCACACCCATCCTTGGCACGAGAAATATTTAAAAACTTTGACATTAAATATAAATAAATCCAACATGTAATAGACTCAACACCATTTCCTGGCAAAAGAAAAACTGTTATTCTATTAGCCAATGAAGACACAAAATTAACTTACCCAAGATATAAACTTGATGTTGCAGATTCTCGTTTAGCCAATTCTACACAAAGAGATCAAAAGAGGGGTGACCTGAGGGAGCTCTGGTAGGGGGACTCTCCAGAGCAAAGTGGACTATAGTATACTGAACTTATGAATGGACTCAACCTACTTTTGGAATTAAGAGACACATGATTTTTCCATATAATTGTGTTTCTTCTAAAAGCACACTTCATTATATTATTTATTCAATTATCAATGATCCTGTAATAACCCCGCAATTATGAGGAACATTGACTTAATTCTTTAGGAAAAAATCACAAATATGTAATCTCTCTCTTATAATTTTATCAACAAAAAATCATATTTCTATTGTAACTAAAATCCTATCCCTATTGTAAAAATCTTATTTCACATAAACACACTCTAAGAAAAATATTCTACAACACGTGCATTTACACGTGTGTTTAATTGTTTTAGAAATAAGGATGCACATTTGGAGGACATAAAAAATAACTTTGGATGTATACCAAAAGTTGAACCATGCAAATTGTCTCTTTTTTTATGTGTGTTTTGTATTTGTTTTATTTACTATTATTGTCTCTTGCTTTCTGGAATACCAAATATTGATCATTGATAAACCAGTTATAACAAATTGATATCATAACTAATCGGTGTTTTAAGTATAATTTCTAAGATAATGACGAAATTCAAGATCAAAAAATTTGATAGTAAAATCAGATGCATCCTTTAACGCATGAAAATGTTATTGATAATCTTATTGTTATGAATTATCAAGTACGACTAGATGATGATAAGTGACTATTATGGGTTTTATCAGTTCCGTAAGTGTATATTCTTATGGGATGCTCGTCATACTGAGAAATTTTCTCAATATCCATTACCAACCCATGAATTTGTTATTAGATGAAGCATTCCAATCAATTTTGAGTAAAATATTATTACATATGATAAGAAAAACTCTTGCAAATTGAAAAGAAAATTTTACCTTACGGATGTTGTTTTTTACATTCCTTTGGTAACTAACGATAAAACTCGATATAAAATGTCATATGGGAAGACCCCTAAAATAGATTTTCAGCGTTATATAAGATTAAATTGGAACGAATTGATAGGTGTTACTAATATAGGCCAGAAGGAACCAAGTAAATCATTACAAAATGATTTGTTATTTGATCATCGTCCTTTGAAATTGAATGAAGATGATTATCAATAGGTTTGTTATATTCTAAAAGAAAACGCTGCAAACTTTAAGAATCATCCTAGCATCGTCCTTTAAAATTAAATGAAGATGATCAACGGGTTTGTTATATTCTAAAGAAAAATGATCCAAACTTTATGAATCATCCTAGTATACTGGTTCATCCGAATAACAAAAGAGTGTGATCCATCTATTGAAAGGGTATATATACTTTCAAGAAAGCTTTTAGTACCTGATTATGTAATGACTTTTGTCAGAGGTTCATCATCTAAGTTTTTTTTATCAATTATAATGGGATAAAATTATAACAATAGTTGTTACTAGGGACAAACCCCACAATCAAGTATTGTTACATTGACAGTAAGATAAAGTGCTAACAATTTGTGAAAATGCACGTCTGCAAAGATTCTCAGATTTCTACTAGCTTTGTATACTTACCAAAGAAAGATATATTTAAGTAGAAAATTTGTTGAAGATAATTATCAATAGATTTGTCATATTCTAAATGAAAATAGTGTAAGCTTTAGGAATCACCATCCTGGTATGTTGGTTCATCCAGATAACAGACGAGTATGACCCATCTATTGAAATGGTGTATCTACCTTCAGGAAAGCCTTTGGTACCTGATTTGTATCTACCTTCAGGAAAGTCTTTAGTACCTGATTATGTAATAGTTTTTATCCGAGGCTCGTCCTCTAAGCTATTTGGTCAATTGTGGTAGGATAAAACTATAGCAACAATTGTTACTAGGGTCAAGCCATAGTAACCCATGGGTAATGGAGACGGAAGCAGACAAGTACTTTAAGGTTTAAACAAATGTAAACAAAACACTTGGGCATACTACCAGAAGTAAAAGCATGCTTTAAACAGATGGAAGCAGAACACTTAAGCATACTACCAAAGGTAAAAGCCTATAATCGAGATTTTACTTGTGAAAGCCAATTTATGAGAAAACATCTATATCTTTAGTATTGACATCATCAACAAGAACAACAAACAAAAAAGAACTCAAGAGATTCACAAAATGGAGTAAAAATCCAAGTTTTATGATTATGAGCCACTATACAAACTATACGCAAAGAAGGTAATACAAATAGAAATTTAAGAAATTTTTAACTTCACTATTTCCACCCTAACCATTCAGAGAGATAAAATACAAAAATACAAAACCAGAGGCATATAGAGGTACACTTGCACACCATATCTAAATTATCAAATTTGTTTTTAAGTGGTCACAACTATCTCAGATCTCCATAATTTAGTGATCCCAAGAGAGAAATAGAAGGCTTTCAGGCCAGCACTGTTTAACCTTACTCTACCTCAATCTTCTTTCTGATCTAACATACCCATCGTGGAACGCTTCTTGTAAGTCGCAAAGTTTCTTTGTGCTTTTGACAGCTTTGAGCTTCTTAGGAGCTTTTTGAGAGAGAGAGAGAGAGAGAGAGAGAGAGAGAGAGAGAGAGAGAGAGAGAGGGATAAAACA
>NC_056559.1:12532529-12547525 GCF_013358625.1 Macadamia integrifolia | reverse complement strand
ATACAACATTTTGACAAGAGTAGAGTTTTCCACATTTCTTCAATCTAATACCCAAAAAAAAAAAAAAAAGGAGAATGGGAGGGAGAGAAAGAGTTTTAGGGAATTAAAAAAAGAAAAGAGAGAGTTTTAGTAAAGAAAAGGAAGTAGTTTTAATTAAAAAAGGAAATTGGATAAAATATTGTGAGAGTGGGAGGGAGAGAGAGTTTTAGTAAAAAAATGAAAGTGGATAATAGGCAAAATCATGTGAAAGTAGGAGGGAGAGAGAGAGAGAGAGAGAGAGAGAGAGAGAAATAGTATTTAAGTATTATAATTATAATACAAAAATATAATAATGTAAAAGGTACCAACAATTTAAGAAAGAAAAAATAAAGACTAAAAAGAAGATATAATAAAGAAGAAAGGACAAAATTGTCAAGTGAAAAATTTACTGCTTTTATATAATAATAATAAATATAGTATGATAGTATAATATGCTCTTTAAAATATGATTTGGGAATATATTTTGGGACGGTCTGATTTTTGAGATTATGAAATCTGGCTGATGTAGCCAAGCATAATTCCAATCTCAATCTCTCTTTTGAAACAAAATCTCTAGAATAAGGAATTGGGAGTTTTATCAATCAGATGTTCCTACCGAAGAGGAAGAGGAAGAGCAAGAGAAAGAGGAAGAGGAAGAGGGAGAGATGAAACTTTCTTACTTTTGTGGATCAATTTTAAATATTTTAAAAAAATTCATTAAATTTTAAACGATTTGGGTCAATTTCGATTCAGGCATAAAAAAAGGCCTGAAGAACCGATTCGAATCCGCTTTGGATCGATTCGATCCTGATTCCGGTTCTTAAAACCCAGACCAAAACCCATTCTCCTTAAACCCCAACAAGCAAAGTTCCTCCTCATTCTACACTTCCTCGTCTCGTCTGGTTGTTTTTTGCTCCATTATGGATGCAAGCTTCGCATTCGAGGCTCCTAGCGACGAGGAATACGAAAGCGAAGAAGAAGTGGAAGAGGAGAACGGAGCTCAAAAATCTCAGTCTCCGTGGGAGTTCGCTGCATATTCTGAATCCGTCGCTGAAGAACACGCTCGAAGAAGCACAACTTCTATAGATCTCAAGATTTCCAAAGCTCTCAAAGAACGCGCATTCCAGATTTCTAATCACAGCGATGAAGAAGACGTTGAATTTGAACCTCACAAACAAGTGAGGTCTTCTCCATTTGATCAATCAGTAGAATAAATTGAAGATTTCGGATTTTCACAAGAAATTTTGTTGATTTCTAGGAAAATTATCAACCTGAAGAAGGTGACAATGAGAAGACTGGCGGAGACAGTAAATCGTTCTTTGCTCCGTCTGATGGGACTTCGTTTCATGCGAACTCTTTCATGGAACTGAATCTTTCTCGTCCATTGCTTCGAGCTTGTGAAGCTCTGGGGTACCAAAAGCCAACACCTATATAGGTTTTAACATACATACTCGATTTGCTCTGAATATGGGTAGATAGTTTTTCAAATTTTTTTTTTTAATTAGCTATAGTGTTCTCAATTTTAGGCAGCGTGCATACCATTAGCTTTAACTGGGCGCGATATCTGTGGGAGTGCCATTACTGGTTCCGGAAAGGTATGCTTGTATGATAAGCAACTCGCTTACTATTTTACAGAACACAGCAGAGCACTGTCGAACAGTATTGGGCTTTTTGCTAGAGTTTTTTGGTAGATAATACGCTTTTTCTATTTTTTATTTATAATTTATTTTCCCATTCAGACGGCTGCTTTCACCTTACCTGTGCTGGAGAGGTTACTCTTCCGTCCTAAGCGTATACATGCAATAAGGGTCCTAGTGCTTACTCCAACTAGGGAACTGGCTGTGCAGTGAGTTATTTTACATTTTCATTTTCATTTGATTTATATTTTGTTATGCACTTATGCTTTACTTCATCTTATTATATGTGGACTTTCTTATGTTCCTTTACCTTCTTAGGGTTCTTTTCAGTTTGTTTGTTGCGGGGAAAGCATGATAATGTAACGACTGGCCATACAAAGATCAAGAAATTTATTACATATACAACGATACACAAACAAAATTCTTCTGGTTCATTCACGACAGAGATATGACCACATGTAAGAAAATCAGTAAGAATTTTCACTAAACAATGTGATTAAAGCAGCCAACTGATTGCACAAGGTCAGTAACAATGGTTATGGCAACAACTGAGATGGGCTACATCCCTGTTCCTAATTCTTGGACAAGGGTCACTCTGCTCATTTATCTGAAAGAAACCTTTTCCCTAAGGGAAACACTCTCCGGCCCCTTACATTGGGTACTGTGGAATACTATGCTGTAGGTGTATTTATATATTTACGAGATTCCCCATTGTATTTAAAGAAAAACTTGTAGAAACGATAGTTATACTAGAAATAGGAGATATCCAGTCTTTAAGTGATTCTATTGGGCCAAATCCTGCAGCAGACTAATCTTGATAAGAAATTTTCCATACAGTGATTTGCTGTGTGGCTTTACCAAATCTTGGCTTCTAACTTAAGCCACAAAACAAATTGCTTGCTCTGTCATAACTGTTAAGTTATAGGTATAATTGAACCCTTGTACTCTTGAAGGACAGATTTCTATCAAAATGTAGGAATGAGATGTTTAAGTGAAATACTTGAGCTATCAATATCTATTCATGTACTCAGTCAGAGACCTAATTGATTTCTCATACTCTTTAGGAAGAAATTTCTTTCAAATTAAGGAATGAGAAAACTTCAGTAAGAAGGAAGATGATACGGAAAATCTGGCAGCCTGGTCGATTGTGTGCAGGCTAGAAATTTTTAGTGTAAATAGGGAACGCTCAAGGCGAGGGCCTGCTTGAACATATTCTGGCTGCTTCTGTTCCCGAAAAGATTTAAGAAACATGTGTTCTTTCTGTCTGATTTCATAATGAAGATGCTTTTTGGTATTGTGCCAGGAACATGCATACCTCTGTTTTGAATATCTGGCTAGTTGGCTAAGACAGGTGAACCTGGCTCTCACGGAAGAACAGATTGGGCCTTTCGAGCATTGGTGCACCAAATTAATATCTCTGAAGTTGTGAGTGTCATTAGAAGTGTGGATGGATATGAATGTCATTTAGTAGAATAGAGTCCTTAATGTACTGGATTAGGAATCCTAGGTGGACAAGGAATTGAAAAGTGAATACTTAGTTCCATAAGATTGGGAAATTGTAATCCTAATCCAACTGGTACTAGGGAAGAGTATCCCTACTCAAACTAGGAGTTGGAGAGAAAATGAATGATACAGAAAAGAACTTAATGGGATTTTGGCCAAGTGATGTTAGTAAGGAAGGAGGTTGGAGAGATGTATTTCTTCAGGGTTTAGCAGGTGCAAATGGTCAGGGGGAGGTCTGCTGGACTGTAAATCCTGTATGGATTGGCTGTTGCTGAAAATTTCTGGGAGGATATTATGATAATAAATTGCTGAAAATTGAAACAAAACAGGAATGAATTCTGTAATTCATTAGAAGATGATTTGTGGAATTCAGAAAACTGAACTATTACTCACGTTAACCTGGATTGCAGAGTATTGAAGAAAATAAGTAGTAGTAATATCAGCATTTACGGTAGAAAACAAATAAGGAACCAACAATAGAGCTAATTGAACCTGGTTGTGACCTATGCCTAACAGTGCCTACTTGAATCTCAAAATCAATACCCAAAAACTCAACTGGAGACTAGCCATCTTGACATATTCCTACTGGCGGTAAAAATACTGTGACTTTATTTAGGACTCTGATGCTTTAAATGATTTCCTACCTGAGTTCAATCTCTCGACTTCTAATTGGACTGAATAAAATAATCAATGAGTAAACACAACTGATGCAAAATTATTGTGACCCACTTAACCATAATTGGGACTTGATAGAACGTTCCAGTACAACATAAATCCATTCCAAGACCCAGTAGACACCAACCCAAGTGACCATACTTAAATCAAACCTCCTTTTTCTTCAAATGTAGACTGGTCCATGAACTAGGATAGTTAGGAATGAGATGAGCTTAAAAAATAATGTGAACTAGCACTACTTTGGTCAACTGCATACTACGATTAAGAAGAAAATAGGGAGAAGCAGCAGCTGCGACTACCCCCTGGAAAGGTTGCAGCGTCAGCCACCGACACCCCCGTCCACTGCCCTCAAGAAGAAGAAAAAAGAAGACCCTCTCAATTTATAAGTAAAAGGGAAAGAATTCATTATTTTACCATAAGTTCCATGTAAAATTAAAACTAATAGGACATAAGTTTAGTGTTTTACACGACCCTCCCGCTTATATAACATGAATTGACCACATGGACCCCGCCTAGGCTTGCCTTACCGTTATGACTACTCATTTCATATCTGCTTTATGTTTGTAGAGTCCCGATTGAAACAATAGAACTTACTTCTTTTTAATTTTTTTGACAGAGTCCACAGTATGATAAAGAAACTTGCGCAGTTCACTGATATAAGATGTTGCCTCATTGTTGGTGGCCTTTCAACAAAGGTTTGTTCAGAATTTCTCCCCCCACCCTGGGTTATGGATTTAGAGGTGCCAAGGTCGGAATACTGTCTTGTTGATTGTATCCTAGTTTTTCTTCTCTTCTTTCTGATTCATGTGAGTGTCTCTGACTGTTCAGTGGAATGATATTCGACTCAGGTCCATCTAACATTGTTTATGTAGATACCGAGTTATCTTTTCGTGAACACCTGAGTTGCTTCTACAATTCAAAAATGTCGTGAATTGCTCTAGGAGTTCAAACTTTTATCTTTCAATTTGATTTGATATTCTTGATGTAAAATATTGGCATGTTCTTTAGGAGCTACTTTTTCCCTTATTTCTTTTCATTCTCTTCCCCTACATCCTTAGCTTGCTTTCCTACAGATGAATATTTTTACTGTAACCTATGTCCTCTTTTCCTAAAACCCTGATTCTTCATATAAATGTACCCACCTTTCCTGACCAATCCTCTCTCTCTCTCTCTTTTATTGAAAACAAGAGAATAATAAAAAGATTTAATTCCTAATTGAGATAATCGATGGCCTAAAGTCTTACTTCTATATACCAATTACTTTACCTTGTAGTTCATGGCTAGAAACCTGAATCTCCTAGGCTGTTCCAACTCCGTGCTTGTCTGACAAGTAATTATCTTGAAAATGTGACTTTTTTTCCCCATGCATAAACTCTTCAAATGGTAAATGCCAACATTTTCCAGAGCAAACATTTTCTTCCGCTGGAAGTTTTGTTCCACCCAGTGGTGTGGTCAAGACCAGTGATATGAAAGTGGTCAATTATTCAATGTTATATTATTCTTGCTTCAGACGTGCTTCTTTTGTAGCTTCTTTATTTATTTATTTATTTTTTTGGATGAATAGAGGTTTTATATATTCAACAAAGCCCAAAAAAATCACAGAGCCGACTCCCTAGGAAAGGAGCCCAAAAGAGGAAGAAAAAATAAATTACAGATGAACCATTCAGGCATCCCATCCTTAGATTGGATGAGATGCCCTCACAGAAATTTGAACATTCAAATCCCAAGACCTAACAATCAATCTATTCCTCCGAGCATTTGTAACTGTTCCAGTCACATTGACTACTTTGCCACAAATCTAAAAGGTGATCGTGTCCCAAATTTTCTGATTTTTTTCTTGATGTCTGAGCCTATCTTCGCAAGTTCCTCTCCATCCACACATGATAGACAGTTGCACAAAATAGCAGCTTCCCTACCAAATCACATTGGAAAGGCTTGTGATGTGTTCTTATACCATTGTTACTTTTGCTTATTGCTCCTGTTTTAGTAAAATTTCACTCTAATGTTATTGTCGGTTCAGACGCAAGAGGTAGCCTTGAGATCAATGCCAGATATTGTTGTGGCCACTCCAGGGCGTATGATAGATCATTTACGAAATTCACAGTCAGTGGGGTTGGAAGATCTTGCAGTTCTCATTCTTGACGAGGCAGATCGCCTTCTGGAACTTGGATTTAGTGCCGAAATTCATGAGCTGGTAACTTTTCGCCCTTTAAGTGCAAATGCTTATTTTATATGTTTTCTGTATTCATATATATGAGTGTATATATCTAGTGTTCCTAAAGGCATTCAAGGTGTACATGTTCTGAAGTGCATAGGCTAGTGTAATGAAAAAGCCCCGAGGTGCATTCCGAGGCAATAAGACAAAAGTGAGGTGGCCTTATGATGAGACATGAGCCTCTTCCACACCTCAAGCTGGAGATATCTACCGCTTGCCTTTATGTCCCAAGACAATGGATCTATTGTAGTAATTTAAGCTGTGCCCAATAAAACTGCTGATTCAGTTTATATGCTAGTTTCCGCAGCCATGATTTTAAGCAAAGATGTGACACTAGGACTTCCCTTGCTCATTTTTTCCCCATCAGTTTTGACTAATGGGCTTACATCCTCCATCTAAATGCACTCAATGTAGACTTAGCATATCCCTGATATTTTCTCCCCAATTACAACAAGAGATCCATGGAATATGATCCTCATATGCGGAACTTGTCTAGGAGCAATTTGCTTGTTGGCCTGCTAAGACTGTCTATTCTGTATACAAAACATCTACAACACATTCTCTCTCTCTGCCTGTTCTTGAGAAAAGAAACTGTTGGCTAACTGGATTTAGGGTTGTCATTGTTGGCAACTATTTGGCGATGTTTGGAGGTGTTCCAGTGATGCACAGGTGTTTTGGCAGCTCTAGAATCTACACAGCATGTCACCAATGTAGACAGGTCAGTTTTAGTGCAGACAGTATTTGGCAGTGTTACTAAGGATTCGGGTGTGTATGATGACGTTTGGCAGTGGTCTTACATGGTTATACAGTCACTAGCAACATGTGGCAGCATCAGGTGAAGGTTCCTCGTAGTTTGATTAAAGATTTCATAGGTTGTGTAGTTGCATCCACTTTGGAGCAAATTTAGGCAGCCTGGATGGAAGAATTGGAAAGAGGAATATGCTGAAATTTGTAGTGCTTCATGTTATCTTTCCAACGGTACTGGAATCGCGTCATTTTGATGCCAAATGTTAAAGGAGGTAAGGAGAAGAGGATGATAGACACAACAGGTTTAACGTGGTTAGGTTTTAGAAAACTTACGTCCACGATGGTAATGTGTTTTTCACTCTATGATTTGTTTTGAGATACAATTCTTATTTGAGGTTGACCTTTGGGATAATTGAGGAGTAGTTCCTCCATACATGGAATGAAGAGGAGTATTCTTATCGGCGTCGGAGAAGGTGGACAGTTGCATCTTGGTCTGTCGTTCAAATAGAATCCATGATCTGCCGTGGCCTTGAGGTATCTAAGAATTTGTTTGACAGCGGCCCAATGATCAGTTGTGGGGCGGTGCATAAATTGACATACCTTATTGACTGCAGTTTGGATGGATAGGCGGGTGACAGTGGCATACTGAAGAGCACCAACAGTGCTTATATAGATAGTGGGATCAGCCATTAGAGGACCAGAAAGCTGAGAGAGACAAGTGGAGGTGGTGAGTGGAGTGGAGCTTGGCTTGCATGCACCCATCTTAGCTTTGGCCTGGATATCACGTATGTACTGCTATTGGGAGAAGGGTAACCCCCTTGGCAGCATGAATGACATTAATGCCAAGAAAGTAGTGTAGGGGGGGCCCAGATCTTTGATGGAAAATATGGCTGCGATGGTGCGAATGAAGTTAGTGAGAAAAGCACTGCAACTACCAGTAATAATAATATCATCAACGCATATTAAAACGTAAATAGTGATGCTGCCCATATGATAGATAAAGAGAGAAGTATCTGTTTTTGAACCAAAAAATCCATTTTCAAGGAGAAAGGAACTTAACTTCTCAAACCAAGCGCAGGGGGCTTGCTTGAGGCCATATAGATATTTATGAAGCTTGCAAACATGACCAGGAAATTGTGGGTCAATAAACCCTGGAGGTTGACACATGAACACTTCCTCATTGAGCCGATGAAGAAATGCATTTTGCACGTCAAGTTGGCAAATGGGCCATGACCGTGAGAGAGCAATGGAGAGCACTAGGCAGATTGTTGTGGGTGTTACAACCTGGCTGAAGGTCTCATTATAGTCTAGGCCTTCTTGTTGATTGTAGCCCTTAGCGACAAGGGGAGCTTTGTATCTGTCAAGGGTACCATCTGCCTTACGCTTAATGCAATACACCCACCCTACTATCTTCAAAGAAGATTGTGGCAGAACAAGAGTCCATAGTCACATTTTTCATGAGGGCTGTAAATTCACAGTCCATTGCTTGGCGCCATTGTTGGGAGCGGCTAGCAACAGCGGACGATGGTTCAGTGGGGTTGGATGGGTTGGGGGATGTTGTTGCAACCAGGATTTTAGGGCGGCGAGTGCCATCCTAATGGCGGGTAATCATGGGATGACGGTTGACAGCTGCAGAGGGAGAGGCGGCGGGGAGGTCAACGACAAGATCGATGGTGAGGTTTGTGGAAGATGTAGAGGGGGAGGCTAGGGTGGTGGTGGGTAGGGGCAACGGAACTGAGGGTGGGGAGGTGGAGGCCGCATGGGAAGAGTTGGTGCGGCTGGGAGAGGGCAGTACCTGGGGACGCTGTAATAGGGGAGGGAAGCCATTGAAGTATTGGGTGGTGGTCCAAGGATGGATGGCTGGGGAGAGGGAGTGGGTGAGGTAGTATCAAGTAAGGCATCTCGAAAGGGAAAACGGTCTTCATCGAAGACCACATAACATGAGATGATGATGCGTTTGGTAGTATTCTCAAAGAAAATATAGCCTCGGTGACGCGAACTGTAGGCCTAAGAAAGTATGAATGCCTAACTGGTAATCCAATTTGTGATGATTATACGGTCATAATAATGGATAACAGGCGTAGCCAAAAATGCGCAGGTGATCATATGTTGGATGGGTGCCATGGAGTCAAAATAAGGGGGGAGATATTGCCAATTATACGTGTTGGCAGCTGATTGATCAAGAATACAGCCGTTTCAAAAGCATGTTGCCAAAACCGTCAAGGAACGATGTATGAGCAAGTAGTGTGTATGAAGCCAGTTTCAACGATATGCGTATGGTGTCGCTTAGCAAAACCATTTTGCTCATGTGTACAAGGACATGAGACGCAATGTTAATACCTGACTGTTACAGAAAATGAGAAATGGTGCGATATTCACCACCCCTGCCACTGAAACCGTTTGATTTTACGATCAAATAAATTCTCAACTACTAATTTAAATTTCTTGAAGACACCAGAAACTTCAAATTTAAGAGTCAGCGGGTCCATTCGTTTATTGGGTGAACTTCTGGATGTGAGTGAGTCCAACAAGATTTCTAGGAAATAATCCATTCGAGAGAAGGAACTTGGAACTAATTGTGCTTCTGGATGTGATTCCAACAAAGATTTATAGGAAATAATCCATTCAAGAGAAGGAACTTTGGAACAGGTTTCCTTGCCACAGAGCACAATTAGTTCCAGTGACTATTTGAAGATGAATCAAACCAGTGGGAGTAATGGGGCTTCAAGTCGCACTGCCGTGCTCTCTCTCTCTCTCTCTCTCCCCCCTACCTTGCTCTGTTTCTCTCTCTCCCTCTGCCACTGCCGTGCCGCAACCCATCTCTTTGTGTGTGATAGATAGATGGATATACAGAGAGAGAGAGAGAGAGTGGGTACCGTATCAGTACGTTTCAATTTTGTACACAAATTTCTTATGTATCAGTTCTGTATTGTATCAACATGGCCAATCTCTATAAGTTGGTCCGTATTGTATCAATGATACAATGCTATGGCCTTTTTGTATGATTATATCTAATGTATTTGAATATTTGTTCTATTGTTCTTATTAACACTCAACTTAACTAAGATTTGTCCCAAGTAGGGTTTGGCTACATGAATCTTGTTTTCAAGATTCCACCCTATGTATTTCTACATTTTCTGTTAAATCATTTTCATTCATGCCTTTTCTCAACACTTGTATCAAAGTCATTTTGAGGCTTGTTGACTAAGAATAGTGAAAAACTACATAGCTAGCTGCTTCTGCGTGGTTGATTTGAGGAATTTAATTATGATTCTTGATATGCTGGTGAAATATTGAACTTTCTCCATTTTCATTATTTTTTGCAGGTTCGTCTCTGTCCTAAAGGAAGACAGACCTTGCTATTTTCAGCTACAATGACTGAAGAAGTTGATGAGCTTGTCAAGCTTTCTTTAACTAGACCCTTGCGTCTTTCAGCTGATCCATCTGCAAAAAGACCTGCAAGATTGACTGAGGAGTAATTTCTCCATGATCCTTTTAATCCTCTGGGTTTGATTCAGTAGAATTTTGTGCCTGTGATAGTCATGGTGCCATGCCCACTATACCTTAGTCTTCTATTGCACCTTTAAGATCTTATTGATAAATTCTACCCATGAATCATCAATACCTAAACAGACAGAAAAAATTAAAGACCAGAATCATCATAAATGGATTTCCTTCATATAACTTTCTGCTAGGATGACTCCACTGCTAGGGAATTGGGAGAATTATTACTGTGTCCAAACAATATGTTTGTTGAAGCAGCAATCTTTTTAACTATCATAGACACGGTTGTACTAAGTCGACCATTTTCTTGTAAGTGTATTTTATTGATTATTAGTAATATGCAAATCTACAATGGGCTCTGCTCTACATTGGATGAAGTAATCTGATTGTAAAATGGTAGGTTCTATGGGTATGGAAGCACCTTTCATTTCCCTCCTTCACACTAAAAATACTGCTACTGTTTTTTTTTTGGGTGCTGGTGGTGGGGGGGGGGGGGGGAGCACATTTTTATAATATATATGTGTGTGTGTGTGTGTGTGTGAATTACTCTTGTTTTATCAATCCACGTGTCTTCATTTAGCTTCTCCTAAATTATGATAATTCCTGTGCAGGGTGGTTAGGATTCGTCGTATGCGCGAAGCAAATCAAGAGGCAGTTCTTCTTTCACTATGCTGTAAAACATTCACATCAAAAGTGATAATCTTCAGGTTTATTGTTATTATAAATCACAATGACAATGATCTGCACCATAAATCTCAATAAGTAATTTCTTTTATATTCACAAGAGTTGTTTCCAGAAAGTTATCCATGTCCCTTCATTCCTCCCAGGGGAATGTATTGAAATGGATGTGTACAATAATATAGTGGATGAACAAAACTACTGTAGGCGTTAGGCTTGAGTGAATTTGTGTCATTATATTATGTTTTTTTCTATCAAATCTGCCACTCTGACTTAATGATTTTGGTGGCAGTGGAACAAAACTAGCTGCACATAGGTTGAAGATTTTATTTGGATTAGTTGGTTTAACAGCTGCTGAGCTTCATGGCAATCTTACCCAAGTGCAGCGTCTTGATGTGAGCAATCCTGTTCTCTATGAAGTTTTTGCTTCATTTCCCTCCATAACATCCATTTATGAAACATCGGTCTTCCATCAAGTTCCAGGATGGTGTTACTTTTTATCATTTTTCTTATCAAAAGTATCGCTTGTTTGGACCTTTAACACCTGCCAGAGATTTCTTATATTGTATTAAACTGACATGTGGAGCGCAAAATGATTTTCTGTATGAACCAACACTTTGAAATTTGTGAGAACATATTTCTTCCGTTGCAGGTTATTTACTTTATTTCTTAATGGTTTTAATTGTCGTGGTCTTGATTTTTTTAATATTGCTTACATTCTTCATTGGTGTTATTTAATTTATTTTCTCAATTGTCAACTGTCCATAATTTGATTGTGAGACATTTCTTTTTATTTTTCTATTTAAATTGTATATATTTTCTGCTTCTTAAGGCCTTCCAAAATTATTGTTCAATTCCTTTTAGTGAACATTTGCAGCTCTGACAGGAAATTGCACTTGAATAAATTTTTTTTTTACCTCACTTCAATATATGGTTATCGGTTATGAGCTGAAATCATGCAAATATATTCCGTCATTAGATTATTTATCTTTTTATTGATAAATAAATTGTTAATTGTACCCAATATTTTTAGCTCTATTACTTATTAATGCAGGCTTTGTCATCATTATCATGTGTAACTAGTGTTTTTCTGGTCTTATGTAGGCTTTGGATCTGTTCAGGAAACAGCAAGTGGATTTTCTCATTGCAACTGATGTCGCTGCTCGTGTAAGCATGTTCTCATTACAGTGTTCTCGTCTAACTTCTTCTGTTTGGAATGCTGCATTCGAGCACACACTATTTTGTTTGTTTGTGTTTGCACTCGGGTGAATGTGAATTTGGTTTGGGAATTGGCATCCAAAAAATTTTAGCAATATTAATTCAACTATTTGAAACATTCCAGGGTAATCCTTAGGTTTATTGTCATTTTCTGTAGGGACTTGACATAATTGGTGTTCAAACAGTTATAAACTTCTCATGCCCTCGTGATCTTACTAGGTGAGTATGACTTCCTGTTCTCTGCTATTACATTCCTAGTGGGTAATTTGTTCAATTCTTTGAATGTCAAGGTTGTCTCCTCCTTACGATAACTGCCACAGATCTTAATGCTGTAGAGGATGGAACCTAATTTGGACACACCCATTTCTACATCACTTTAAATGGACACCATGTTTGGCACACTGGTCTAACCAACATAGAAAGCCAATATTCATTTCTTGTTTATCATGAGATGCATCCCCCGAGTAATTTAGTTCATTTAAATGCGTAAGTTAGAATTTATGTGCTTAAAATGTTCTGATATACATTTTTTAGTAGTTAAAATAATTTCCATTGATAAAAGTAGGAAGTATTATTCGAAGTGGAAGTTTTGATATTCCACAGGACGATTCCTTCAGGCAGGGATGGGTGGATCCTTTCTCTGAAAACAGGCACAACAGGTGTCCTCTTCGCCTTTAAATATGGTCATTAAAAAATCATTACACCTGCATTCTGGTGGAAAATTTGACCACTGAAAAGGTCTTTACTTTGAGTGAGAAAAGTGCCATTAAGGGAGAAACATCTTCGTGGGGATTATCACAAAGTCTCCTTGGAGAATGGCGTTCCCTAATTCATTAGAAAAAATAAATCAGATAAGATTTCCATGGATGAAGGAACATATGCTCTAAACGGTCAAAAGAAAAAAAAGTATAGGATCACTGATTAGAATATTCTATTTCTGAGAAGTTAGTGAAATTGTATATTGTAAGACTGGGTAAAGATATGAACATTGAAGGACAAATACTCAAATTTTGTGCATCACATTTCAGTTCCTCCATGATGATTGTCTCCAGAACTTCTAGATATTTGTTGCCTTATGATGCTCTAACATGGTGGCTAAAATAGTCAGGATGCATTGAGCCCATCTCTATTTCACTTAATAACTTTAATCATTCTCCATTTAGTTGGTTTACGATGTTTTCACCTAGTGCTTTTTTTTCCTCTCATTTTTGCATTCATTTTCCCGTGAAATGTATTACAGGGAAAGTTTTCTCATGCTTTGCAGTCATTGGTTCACTGTTAGCGGTTTGCAAATAAAATTGCGCTTGTCGTCTATGGTTCACATCCAGTGATGCTTATATTTTATATTTTCCCTCTCTTTGTTTTTCTATGCAGTCATTGGGTTCACAGTTAGCAGTTTGCAAATAAAATTGGGCTTGTCGTCTATTGTTCACATTCCAGTGATGCTTATATTTTATAGTTTCCCTCTCTTTGTTTTTCTATGCAGCTATGTTCATCGAGTGGGTCGTACTGCAAGAGCTGGGCGAGAAGGATATGCTGTTACATTCGTCACGGATAATGACCGATCTGTTTTAAAAGCTATCGTGAGCAATATATTTCTTGCTCATATTTGAACAATCCTTGATTCTTTCTGTTTTCATTTTGAGTAGACGATTTAATTTATCCAGCGAGCATGATTCAATGTGGTAGGCAAAGAGAGCTGGATCAAAGCTGAAGAGTCGAATGGTTGCAGAACAATCAATTACTAAGTGGTCTCAAATAATTGAACAAACAGAAGATCAAATTGCTGCAATTTTCCAAGAGGAGAGGTTCTTATTGAATTTCACATATTAAGTTCTTCCTTCTAAATACATTTCTGAACATCTTGATAAGAATTGCTGTTCTGTGCAGTGAAGAGAGAGCCCTTAGAAAAGCTGAAATGGAAGCAACAAAGGTTCGGAGTTCTTTGTCCTGATCCATGTGTTTGTGCTTGGAATTTCTTTAACACCTGGTTATAATTTGTTTTCTCTGTGGTCAGATGCACGGTTTAAAGTATCTCCGATATGATACGATACCCTTCCCATATGTATCTTAAATTTAACCGGCCGATACGACAACCGATACCGATACTTTAATCCTTGATCTTCGTATCTCCGATATGATATGATAGCCTTTCTCCGATATGATATGATAGCCTTTGATACGTATCTTAAATTTATCCAACCGATACGGCGACCGATACCGATACTTTAATCCTTGGTCAGATGTCAAATGGTAACCTTCATTTGTTTGTAGTTGAAGCTTCTAGCTTGGAGGAACATGATGCGATAGATCTAGTAACTGATCTCAGGATCTTCTTGCATGCTAGCATCTAGGATACTAGGACTAACATCATATATTAATTCTCATACCATCTGGGCTTTGATACCTGTCTGCTTGCTTGAAAAGATTGCTGTTTAAGTTTGGATTGCTAAATACGAATTTTCTGTATTTGCATGACATTGGCAGGCAGAAAATATGATTGCACATAAGGATGAAATCAATTCACGTCCTAAAAGAACCTGGTTTGCAACTGAAAAGGAGAAGAAACTTCTTGCGAAGTCTGCTAAGGTAATTTTCTATAAAATGGTTGTTTGTCTCTCTCTTTAATGTTCAGACATTGAGCTAGAGTTTTGTATCCTCGGTGCACACCAAGTCGTGAGTATCTTCATAGTACTACCTACAAGTATTGTTGTTTTGGCTATTGATATTCTTAAATGTCATTCCCTCTTTTGTTTTGTTTTGTTTTTTTTTTTTGTTTTTTGTTTGTTTTTTTTTTTTT
>NC_056559.1:12519993-12532509 GCF_013358625.1 Macadamia integrifolia | reverse complement strand
TTTTTTGAGGGTTAATTTGTGGGGAAAGAATTACAGTTTTACTCGATCAATTTGCTAGAGCTTACTTCAAGTGGGTTCTGTGAATACAAGGAAGAGAGATGGGGCTGTAGTAGAGTTGATGCCCCCCGTCCATACCCAGGGTTTGAACCTGTGCAAATAGCATTCGCTATGCAAGTCTGGTCAATGATCTTAGTAATGATATCGTTAATAGGTCTAAATGCTTGATGCATCATATATATTATCTCTATCTTTTCTTGTGGATAGCTCCCAAAGTTGAGGTTTTCTTGGTACATCCATGCTTTGACTCTGGATCCATAGGTTTATTGTTGCATTCTAAGTTAGACATTTATGTAAGAAAGGAGTGCAAGAAATGAAGGTGGGAGGGTGAAACAGGGATATATTGAGTTGTAAGGGCAGTAACCCGGTGCAAGTCCTGCTTTTGCAGGCTCCCAGAAATGGTGGAGTAGGTTCAGTACTTGCAGCATTTTTTGCACAGTGACTGTCCTCAGTCTTGAACCTGCATATTGGCCACGTTATCAGCTCTCATTCTGAAAAGTTAAGATTAATGCAATTTGTCTGGATTGGTTGAAATTTCAAATTCTGTCCAACTGTTGAATATCCATGGGGTCTGGCAGTGCAATCTATCCAGTGGTTGGTTTGTAGAGTTGAGTCCTCCACGTGGCTCAGAAAAGGGTGACCGTGAAGTCGAGGAAAACCATCTTCATTAATGTTTTAAGTTAGTTCTCTTTCATTTAAGTGTTTAAGTTTGGTATAAATGGGTTCATTTAGTGGAAATAAGCTTTGGGTTGGGTTATGTATGTGTTGGCCTTTGATCCTATGGGTTTTTGTTGTAATGGGCAAATTTTAATGGGCCTATAATATGGGTGTAGGCTACGCATACGGGATTAGTTAAGTTGTATGGTTTTTATTTTTATTTTTTATTTTTTTATTTCAGTTTCCTAATCAGTTTTATGGTACCTTATTAATTAAGGATTGGGTTAGGTCTTTCCTTTTTAGTGTGGGAGTCTATTTTTGGGTCTTCTATGTAAGTTTGTAAGAGGGCCTAGCATTGTACACAAAAATTGATTAAATGAAAAACTTTTGTTGTTCCTCTTCCCCATTGAAGATATTTTGTGTTTGATCAAGAAACCACTTGTGTGTGATGAAGGAAAGAGATTAGTGTTTGATCCAATTGACACCTTGCGTGAGAAGCTCAGGTGGATCATCTTGTGGTTAGGTTCTTATGCTACTGCTGTTTTCTGGTTTACTTCTCTTATTCTTTGTTCACTGCCATTAACAAGTAAGTTCTAACCTAAAATTCTGCGACTAGAACCCTTGCTTCTAGATCATATGGATCCCTTTCTGAGATTAAGCAAACTAACCATCAGATCTGGCCCAAATTTTGATCGAATCTCAGAAATCCTATTTGGGAAACTCAATTCAAAATTCATGCCATTCTGACCAGCCAATTGACTGATATTGTGAAACCTCTGTTTTGCCGTTTTCTCCATTAGAACCCTAATTGATACTTGAATTGAATTCTGATTTTCTGAACTTGTTTAGCTACTGATTATATGCCTATATTCGGGAGTGAATCCATCAACTTTCTTCAATTTCTAAACCCTTATTTACTGTTTTACCCCTAGTCCTAATGATATTAAGACTCACCCATAACTGCGAATCTGACCACCCGTTTAGGACATTATCCTTCCTATTTAATAAACTCAACCTTAGTTTCAACCCCATCCTACTATCTGATTTTTTATTATCCATTATTCTATAATCTGAACTGTTCTGAAAGACATTACTATTTGGCTACTGTTTTGAGTCTTCAAACCAGTAATACATTACCTGATCTCAAAGGGATTTTACTGTGTAAAATGACCAGTTAAGTTCTACTTTTCATTTGGGATTGTCTCTCAAAGAAAAGTGTATACCAAGCTTGTAATGTTTTGATTGTGATATTATATTGAGACTTCTATCTCTTGATGACAGTCTTCCGTGGAGAATGGTAAAAGTTCTACAAATGAGGTTATCAGCGCCCAGCACGCCGAAGACTTGAAGATGAAGGAAAAGAGAAGGCAGGAGCGCGAGGTATCTATTTTCTTCTCACGCTTCAAAATTACTCTTTCTTTTAAAATGGAACTTCCTTTGCAATTAAAGATATGATGTTCACATATTTCTGGTGCCTCAGAAAAATTTGCCACGAAATAAGCGTCGGAGACTGGAAGCAGCTCGAGAGAGATTGGAGGATGAAGATGAAGATGACAAGGAGCTAGAACAGGTTTGTATCTGCATCTGTGCATCTATTGGTCATTCTCTGAGATTATTGCCAGAACTAACTGCAACTTATGAATGAGCAAGGGGGTGGGAGATTTGTCCTTTCTACTGCACCATATAAAATTCCTGGAACAGAAGTTGATCTTGTTGGTTGTTTGTTGTCATCATTGTCTGATTACAGTCCAAAGGAATCTGCTGAATAGTTATGTTTATGCACTCTGTTATTTTTGGTGTAAATTACCTAGTTCATCTATCTAATTCTTAGACCCTGATCATCATTTGTGCTGGCCATTTATGATATAGACGGTATATGACTCAAGAGTTTACATTTTCCCCTGTTGATTTTCATCCAAAAATACTGTGTAGAATCCATTTCTTTTCTCTGTAAAAAACCCTGCTCTTGTGAAGCATTTACAATATTAAAATTATTTCAAGACTTTTGTGTGATGGTCTATGAATAATGTGTGGCATTCGTGTCATATCATTTGTTTATATTTAACCAAATAGATATTTTGCATATATTCATGGTCGTGGAATATGCATTGCTCACAGAAGTTTTTATCCCTCTATATTTTAACAGAATATATATTTTCATGCCAGGGACGTGGAAGTGGTAAGGGGAAAGAAGGAAAATTACTGGTTGATCTTGCTTATCAGCGGGCAAAAGCAGCAAAGGCTATGACTAAGGCGCAAATTGCTGGCAAGATTGTGAAAAGGGCTGGGAAAACATCAAAACGTCCCCAAAGAACTCAGTCAAGGACAGAAGAGATGCGTGAATTATTCCAGGTTGATATGAGTGAAAGGAAACAAAAAAGCAATCATGCAGCTGGAAAGAAAAAGTCTAAGCAATTCAAGAGCAAATCACGGTATGGATCAGATACATAGTTTGGACTCAAAATCTGTCTGTGCTTTAGAGGATTTTTTGCTGAATTGTTAAAACTTTCTGAGAATATGTTTTGATACCACCAACTGTGGTTATGGGCATCTTTATAACCAAACCTGTTATCCACTAATGCTGCTTATCCGCAACTTAAAGTGAAATATAACTACAGTTATTACACCAATTAATGGTGAGGAAATACTAGACCTAGTTGCCGAAATGAATGAATATTATGGAAGCTTTTCATGAAAATTGTCTAGTTTCTCCATGGCAGAGCATTAGGACCTGATGGAGAATTCAGCATTACAGTTTTATGGCCTATATTTTGGCCTTTTCTTTGTGACATTTGCCTTTCCATTTTTCCAACTTTGCAGAAGTAGAAGGATACACTATGTTGATTTCTATTTTTGCCTTTTTCTTTTAGTATGTGTTGTCTCGGTATTATTGATGACAATTGCTAGAAATTTAGAGAACAATTTGGATGTCAGAACCAGCATGTCAATTTGTATGGAAATTTCTTATATATCAAACTGAACATGATTGGATCATTCATAGGTCATCCTCTATGAATGAGAGCAAAACCAGTAATGGTCTACAACATGTCTGAGATTCAATAATTAAATGTCGATATGTAACTTGTGTTTGAACCATTGGGTGAGTGACAAGGAAGTTTTTGACATCAGTTGATCTACTTCAGGGTTCAGATTGAGCCCCTATCTTATTGCATTCATCATGTATGAGTTACTAAGACAGAGACAGGTTGAAGGCTCATAATGTATCCTGTTTGTGGATCTTTTAAGAGCCAATCATAATATGGATCATCCATGAACTATGGGGTTTTTGGATCTTTCTCAATGCCTTCAATCTTATTTCATATTAATGACCTTAGAAGGTCGTGGAAAATGCTTATGATGTTAGTTTTGCTAATTCATGGGGTTGTGTCATTTGTAAACACCCTGATGCTTCCTACAATCATTTGAGGTTTGATCAGGTGGCATTAACTTGGGAGAAATGTTAAAGGTGGATTTCTAGTCCTTTTGGTCGAACTTTATCAAGTTCACTGATTCTTAATTTATTGTAAATGCCATTACCCACCTATTTGTGAAGTCACAAAAGTTCCACTGAAATCATGGTTTGTGGCTTGTTCCTGTTTGATACTTCTGGGTGTGCTCCAGCCTCTGTGCTTATCGACGAGTTACTAGAAAAAGAATCTCTTAAGCACTCTGTTTGAACTTGTGCAGGTATAAACGGAAATAAAATAACAAGTTGGCAACTTACATGCTGGAGCAGTCTCCAGTCGGCAACTCAGTGGGTAGGGGTGCCTGCTTCAACGTTGAATGCCAGCTCTTTCCATCCTTATCTTTCCTCAATTTTTTTGGGGTAATATTTACTATAGGATCTGGAATTGTGGATTATACAAGAGTAATCAGGTATGTTCTTACATAGTTATACCTGTTCCATAGGCTCAATTGTAATCTATTCATTTTACACGTTTTATTTTACAAATCTCCCATTTTGTTTTGGGGAGAAGAAACTGTAACAAATTTATTGGAATAGACTATAGTTGGAAAAAGAAGAAAAATGTAAAAACAAACCCAAATAAAAAGAATGTTAATTTAAGTAGTACGTGTTTCTACCCAAAAAAAAATTAAGTTGTACGTGTTTGTTATACTGTCAAATATGTTGCGGTGGATTATGCTCACATTTAATGCTTACGGGAAAGAAGAAAAAATTCAATTTAAAGCATGTTAATTTAAATTAATTTGTTCTCATAAATAAATTTAAATTAATTTGTATTATCATTTTATGTGCAATATGTTGTCTTAAGCTTAGGTTTTAAAGTGGACATTCTGTTCATAAGGTTGTCACATTGTATATTTTTGGAATGTGATTTAAAAATATAATGGAGAAAAGAATGCTACCCGGTTGTGCACTCCTACGCCTAGACACAGGAATGTTGAAATGACCATCCTGTATCCCTTGTTGGATGCTTGGGTGCACGTTCCATTGATCTCCATATTGGCACAAGGGCCAACCGACCAGGCAATGCTCTCTCTACCAAATATAAAAGTGAGCAATCATATAGTCATATGTATGTTTGTTGAATGTGATCATATTAAGAGTCCTGTATAGATCATGCATCAAACCGTTGGATGGGCATGATCGTATGCAATACACAACCCTTCATTCCATCCAGCGATTTGGTGTCATATGATCATGCATCATGCATAGTCATGCACAAAATCTTTTTCCACAGGCTCTGTTTGGTTGCAAGGGGAATTAAAAGAAAGGGAAGTGAAATTTTAATACTTAAAAAAGAAAAAAATGTTTGCAATCATTACCCCATTGATTCCAATTCAAATGGAATCAAAAGATGATTAGATCTCTAAAAATTGGAATTGAAAGAAGCAAAGATTTTTGGATTTTTTTTTACTATTTACTGCATAAAAGAAGAAAAATTGAACAAAAATTAAGATCGAAGAGAACTCAAGGTTGATTCCAAAAATAGGTTACAAGATTTGCCATTTTATCAAAATTGTTGTGAGTCCGTTTCTAATTTGAGTTGACCAATTCAAATTTCAATCAACATATTCAAATTCGATTCTTAGAGCCACGTTACGAAGTATTCACCATATACGAATAGGTTAACTCAATGCAACTCAACCTTATCCCAGCTCAATGAGACTGGTTACATGGATTTTATTTGTCCAATAGTTCTATTCAAATCCGTACAAGATTCTAATCCTAAGCTATACTTGTCTTTTCTGACCACTTCTTCTATGTTTATTTTAAGCCTACTTCTAGCTTTTTTAGCTCATTCGATTTGCGATAAATCATTTCATTGTAATAGAGCATTCGAAGGCCTCTGTTGCACATGTCCATGCCACCTTAAACAAGTCTCTCAAAACTTATCCTAAATAGGGGCAACGCCTAGATTGGCTCTAATTTATTCATTCTTTGTTTTATCGTTTTTAGTTTTACCACTCATCCATCACAACATCCCCATTTCACCACATTAAGTTTGTTAATTTTTTTTTTTTTTTTTTACCCAACATTCAATCCCCATATGTCATTGCTAGTCATATAATCATTCTATAGAATTATTTTTTTAAGGGTATACGCCATTTTTTTTTTTTTTTTGTGATAGAAAAAATCTCCTGCATTCAAATCATTCAAAGGAAAATCAATTATAATAGTAACCTCCCTGCTTAAAATCAAAATGAGTCAGGTGTCATTACAAGGAAACTCAATTACACTGGAAGAAGAAAGTGCCCTGCGACAAAAAGAGTGAGCAAGAATGTTTGTTTCACTGCGGCTAAAATAGAAGTTGCACTCCATAAACGAAGAAGAAAGGAGGATTATGTCATCCACAACTGAACAAATATTAGTATAGAAGCTTCTAGAGTTGATAGACGAGATGAGCTATTGAAAATCACTCTCGAAGATCATTGAAGGCCAACCTTCAGAGGCTACGCGAAGCATCGCTGATCGAAGAGCAATTGACTCAACAATCAAGGAAGAGGAAAACAAGATAGGTTCAGAGACTGCAACCAAAACCTCCGTAGAAGAACCTCTTGCCACAAAACCAATCCCAGCCTTTTAACAACTTTTAAAGACAGCTGCATCAGAGTTGATTTTAATCATACCTGAGGGGGGGGGGAGACCAAGCATCATAACTTTGAGGAGAAGGATGCTAAAATTGGTGAAGTGGGACTGTTGTGGCTTGAAGGAAGTCGTCAAAGGAGGTTTGGGCCTTATGAATAACCTCCTGAGGGGAGAAGACCACCCTGTTGTGAACCAAAGCATTTCTCACCTACCAAATTTGCCGGCATAAAAAGGAGGCAAGGCCAGCAATCAACTTAGCCTGGGCCTGGGAAGATGGGGGCAAACTTTGCCAAGAGTCAATCCAGCCCTCCGAGCTGTTAGGAGGGACCACATCGGCTCGAATTGACAGTAGAGAATCAAACCAAACTGCCTTAGCGAAAGGGCAAGAGACAAGGACATGAAAGGTATACGTCGATCACATAACACTCCAGATGCACCCTTTCATTTTATCTATTCTATTTTAATTCTTTATAAATATCATCTTCTATTTCTCCTTTTTTATTAATAAACAAACCTTGGTATCTAAAGTTAATGAAGAAAGTTTTTTATCTAGAAGCCTGGCTCCCATGCCAACACCTTTGTGTCTATTTCTCTCCCTTCTTCTATGTAAAATGACCTTTCTATCCCTTATAAATTAACAAAAAAAAAAAAAAAAAACTCTGAATAAATCTAAATATAGGAAATATGCTCCCAAACATAAAACACTTCCAGGCATAGTTGCATCCTTTCTCTCTGTTCTCTTCACATGCAAAATGACATGCTTCCCTTCCAAGTAGTAAAAAACTGTTCCATAAGATGCACTCTGCAGTGTCTCTAGCTCAAAGAACTGTTGAGAGTGTCACCTACAACAGTAATCCCGTGACTTTCTCTCTCCTCCCCTATGAAAAGATGTCACTCCCCGGGGTGAGGGGTGAGGGGTGAGGGGTGAGTGGTGGTGGACTTGTGGGTGTCCCTATGCTTGATGACTGCCTCCAAATTAGCTTTTGGCGTTAAAAAGCAAAAGACCAGGAAAGGTCTGCACGTCATTCCACTCCCCGTTAGCATATATTATCATAAACACATTTAATGAGGGCTCCACATACCATCCCTCACACGTGGCGTCCCTTTCATCACCTTGAGTGTCTCCAACACCCAAACCCCCGGGCCCCACACAACTCATCAGTTATCCCACTTTCCATTTTTAATAAAGCTCCCCGCTAGTCAAGGACTGATAACTGATTCATCAATTAACCCCACCATAAGAAAATGATCCAAGTAAAATGCCAGCACAGTGATACCAACCTGAAAACAACCATCAGATCAGAATCAAAACCACTATAATCCCTAAGATGCTTATCCAACTGTCAATATCTGCACCACCTGCCATCATTATTCGTTCTTAATCACTGTTTTGTGATCTGACCCTTCTGTCGGTAAATTAAACTGTAAAGACAAGAATGGAAAAAGCATAAAGACCCATCCAGTTATTAAATATCTCTGCCTGCTTTGTATTGTCCTCTGGGACGGTCACGTTCACTTGACTCGTCACTGGAAAGTAATAATGGAACTTCAAAACTTTGAATCATTATAAAACTCACACTCTCCACTCTCCACTCTCCACTCTCCACTGTGACTCACTTAACAAACTCTCCTTCCAAGTTCAAAACCCTTCTCTCATGGCTGTGCCTACACGTCTCTGCAAATCTTTGCTTCTTTTTCTCGTTTTAACGTTCTTGATTCTTCCTTTGGAAACCCTTTCAAAATCAACTGATGATAATATCATCAAGACCTTCATCTTTCGCGTTGACGAGCAGTCAAAACCCTCCATCTTCTCCTCTCATTACCATTGGTACAGCTCTGCCTTTGCTGAACCTGTTCAAATCCTTCATGTTTATGACACCGTCTTTCATGGATTCTCTGCTACCCTAACTCCCAACCAGGCTGCTTCCGTGCTTAGACACCCATCTGTGCTTGCCGTCTTCGAAGATCATCGTCGCCAGCTTCACACCACTCGTTCTCCCCAATTTCTCGGCCTACGTAATCAGCAGGGTCTCTGGTCTGGATCTGATTACGGCTCCGATGTAATCGTTGGTGTTCTCGACACTGGAGTCTGGCCTGAGCGCCGGAGTTTTTCTGATCATAATCTCAGTCCTGTGCCAACTCGGTGGAAAGGTATCTGCGAGTCCGGAGTTCAGTTTACGCAAGCTCATTGTAATCGGAAGCTTATTGGGGCTAGGTTTTTTGCCAGAGGCCATGAAGCGGCTGCGAGATTGAATGGGGCTAGTGATATGGAATTGGTTAACGCCACTGTTGAATACCGATCGCCGAGAGATGCAGACGGCCATGGAACACATACTGCTTCTACAGCTGCGGGTCGTTACGTGTTCCAGGCGAGCATGGCTGGTTACGCTCCTGGGGTCGCCAAGGGTGTCGCTCCGAAAGCTAGATTAGCTGTCTACAAGGTCTGTTGGAAAGGCTCAGGTTGCTTCGACTCTGACATTCTCGCGGCATTTGATCGTGCTGTGGCTGACGGTGTAGACGTGATTTCGATATCCATAGGAGGTAATGGTGTTTCCGCTCCCTACTATCTCGACCCAATTGCAATCGGAGCTTATGGAGCCGTTTCGAAAGGGGTATTCGTATCTTCTTCCGCTGGTAATGATGGCCCGAACGGTATGACTGTAACTAACCTCGCACCATGGCTCACTACTGTCGCAGCTGGAACTATCGATCGCAATTTTCCGGCCGATGTAATCCTCGGCGACGGTCGGAAAATCTCTGGTGTATCTCTCTACTCTGGTAAGCCTCTGTACGGAAAAATGTTCCCTCTAGTATACCCTGGAAAATCGGGGATGCTCTCTGCCTCGCTCTGTATGGAGAATTCTCTGGATCCAAAGCTCGTGAGAGGCAAGATCGTAATCTGTGATCGCGGGAGTAATCCGAGAGTCGCAAAGGGCTTGGTCGTCAAGAAAGCTGGGGGTGTCGGAATGATTCTCACCAATGGAATCTCCAATGGCGAGGGTCTTGTAGGCGACGCTCACCTTATCCCTGCCTGTGCAGTGGGATCCAAAGAAGGGGATAAATTGAAAGCTTACGTTTCATCTTCTGCAAATCCAACGACGACAATTGTCTTCCGCGGCACCATCATTGGCGTGAAGCCAGCACCGGTGGTGGCCTCCTTCTCCGGTCGAGGACCCAACGGCGTGAACCCGGAGATCCTCAAGCCGGACCTGATCGCACCTGGTGTCAACATTCTAGCCGCCTGGACTGACGCGTTTGGACCAACCGGCTTAGATTCCGATACTCGCAAAACCGAATTCAACATCCTCTCCGGGACTTCCATGGCTTGTCCCCATGTGAGCGGCGCCGCTGCGTTACTCAAATCGGCCCACCCGGATTGGAGCCCGGCCGCAATCCGGTCTGCCATGATGACAACAGCTAACATTGTGGACAACCGTCTCCAACTCATGACCGATGAAGCCACTGGTAACCCATCGACGCCTTACGATTTCGGCTCCGGCCATCTTAATCTCGGTCGTGCAATGGACCCTGGACTCGTCTACGACATCACAAGCCAAGATTATGTGAGCTTCTTGTGCTCAATCGGTTACGGGAAAAATACGATACAAGTGATCACGAAGACACCTGCGAGTTGCCCTCCGAGGAAACCATTGCCGGAGAATCTAAATTACCCGTCAATCACGGCGTTGTTTGATTCATCGGCGCGTGGAGTTTCGAGCAAGAAAATGATTCGAACAGTCACGAATGTCGGACCGGCAAACTCTGTTTATAGAGTTTCGGTGAACGCGCCGCCGAAAGGGGTTTCGGTGACAGTGAAACCGTCGAAGCTGGTGTTTTCCGAGGCGGTGAAGAAGCGGAGCTACGCTGTGACGGTATTGATTGACAGTAGGAATCTGGTCTTGGATGAAAATACGGGTGCGGTTTTCACATCTCTGTCGTGGTCGGATGGGAAGCATGTGGTTCGGAGCCCCATAACGATCACGCAGTTACAGACATTGTGATTATATATATGATGTGGTGGTGGTGGTTAGTAATTTGACTGTTGGATTGGGATCTTAGTGGAGAGTCTCATGGAGGTTAGGTGTAGCGGCGGAGTATGGTAGCAAACTCAGCTACCCATCCTTTTTGAGGTCGCGTTTGCTGTGATATTCGTATCCCCTCGGCAAGCGAAGGGATGGTTTTGTTAAGTGTCTTTTTTAGTTATTAAACCACTTTCTTAATTAAGTGGATATATGTATTTATGTGCTCGTTTTGTCAATTAAACGAAGATCTTGTTGTAATTAAGGTTGCATATGATTAAGAGAGGTATGTGGCTGAAATCATCTTAAGACATACCCCTTGTCCCCTTCCTTGCTGTATCAAGGAGTAGACCATTCTTGGGGCTTGAAATGATGGATACTGGTGGGGTTCCCCATGCCCCCCATCCGCATGGGGTTTTGGTCCACTGACTTATCTTTGTGTCAAGTTTCAACCATTAGACTCTAATGGCAAAATTCTTAGCTGCATACGAACTATAATGGCAGGATATACCCGCTGCTGGTATCAGATCTATATCTATCTCTCCACTTCTGGAGAAAATTCTCCATGCCGTTTCCATCACAGCCTCCCGAATTTACGGGTGTCGAAAAAGCCTGAAGCCGCCCTAGCTGGTCTTGAGTTCGAACGGGGCTTATGTTGAGTTGAGATCTCAGTCTATGGGGTGGGTTACTGTTGAGAATTTAGGCTTGAGGTCGGGTTAGGTTAAATCTAGATTAAGATTTTCAATTTGACTCAAGTCAACCCAATCTTATATATTAAGTACATAATAATATAAATAATACTTATAGAAAAAGGTCACACCCATATGTGGGTTATCTAGATGGTTATGGCAAACAGGGGATTGTATGGATAGACGTACGGTTTCAAGTTAGATTCTCTATATGTGCATCAGTGATTTAAGTGGAGATCGTTCCGTACTCGAATTTTATGTGCAGTTTTCAAATAATATTATTTTTTAGGATTTTAAAAGTTAATAATCCGTCTCCCCTTAGGAAAGGGTTACCTGTCGCTACATAGAGACATTAGAGCTAGGGGGTTGACCACATCGATTTTAAAAGAGATTTGATGTGGGTTCATATGATCTTGCGTTCTCTCACTTTGTAAGCTAATTTATGGGGTTGAGTTCTTCAACGATATAGAGGGACAATAAGAGTTAGAGATTGAGGTTATGTTTAGAAGCCAAGAAGAGAGAGAGAGAGAGAGAGAGAGAGAGAGAGAGAGAGAGAGAGAGAGTCATTGTATACCTAAGGCTTGAGAGAGGATAATTAATTGAGAAGAGAAGGGGAGATAAAACAAAGATTTCCGACTATTAAAATAATATTTGGATTTCGAAATATAAGTAAATAGGGAAAAAGAAGCCTAAAAGACAATGTGACACCTATGCCCAACATAGTTGGGGACTTAGGGCTGAAATGACTGCCCCACTCCTCATGAAAGGTGAAAATCCCACTCCCTCTTGTTGTTTTACTAATACTTTTTATTAACCCATGCATTGGTCTAAGGTCACACTTTCTTTTAAGGTATCATCTCTCCAAATAATATTAAATGAAATTATCCATTCTAGGGGAGGAGGAGAAGAAAATAAAATCCTCCTTAAAAGAAATTAGGTGCAACGGAAAATAAGATTTTTAAGGGAAAAGGTTGGATCAGCAAGAGATTTTTTTTCGGTGAAAGAAATTGTTTGGAATTCTCAAAATTTTTTTTTTTTTTTT
>NC_056559.1:12507330-12519973 GCF_013358625.1 Macadamia integrifolia | reverse complement strand
TTTTTTTAAAATTTTTTTTTTTTTTGATAAGTAGAATTCTCAAAATTATGTGACTAAACTTAACGGAATAGGGATTTGAAAGTTGAGACTCTTAACGGTAACAATCAAATCAATCACTGCGTGGAGTGCGGAATCCATGAACAAAGAAGTAAGAAGGTTTTTCCTTTATAATGCTTTTTCCCTTTCCTGTGGACCTTAAGAAACCCTTTTAGAATTTCAACTTGCTCCCTTGCTGCCCTTTTTGTTGACTGCCAATGACTGTTGTTGATATTAGGGGGAGATGTGGGAGAGTTTGTGACCTTTACAACTCTAAGCTAACGGTTCTTTGCTCTCTCTCTCTCTCTCTCTCTCTCTCTCTCTCTCAAGCTGCTTTTCTTTGTAGAACACACAAAAGTCTTTGGAAAATGGTGAATAGGAGCCAGAGATGATTATGAAGTATGAACCCTAATCTGTCCTTTGCAACTGTTGACAATTAATACAACACAAATAACAAAGTCGATCTATACAGAAGATTGCCGGCGTGTGAAAGTGTAAAGACTAAAAATATCTTCTTTCTAAGATTGAATCTCTAATGTCCTGTTTTTTTTTTATAGAATCTAATCTCTTTTTTTCCTCTCATAAAAGTCAGGATAGTTCCAATTTTTTGTATTTCATGGGTTGCGTACCTGAAAAAATGAGGATGATCTTGGTCTTTGTAGCGTTAAAGAGTCTAATATTAGTCAAGTTTATTTGGAAAATTATTTCTAGAATATTTGGGTTAATTGGGTATAATTCAGATACCTTAAATTTGATTCGATCTAGATTGTTCCCTTGCCCTATGGATGTTTCTTGAGCCCAGAGGAAAATTCTCAAATTTAGGCATCCTGTGTATAAAAATATCAAGTCCACCATTGATAATGGCTCTGACACTTTTTTTGGATTGACAATTGGAATCCTGACGGTATGCTTATTTTGAAATATAGTGATAGAATCATATACGATACCAGTTTTGATAGACTTATTAAGGTTTTCTCTATTTTGAGTAATAAAATTTAGGTTCTTGGCCCTAGTAGTTCCCTCTATCACATTGAAGTTTGGAGTAAATAGTGATTTGGTACAATGGGTTGCTAACTCTTCTAATAATTTATCCTCTACTACTGCTTGGAACTTGGTGCATTCTAAAGCTTCTAATGTCCTTTGGTTTAGGACTGTTTGGTTTAGTTTTTTCATCCCTATGCCTCACTTTCCACACGAGTTTTTTCTTTGTAGAAATCTGTCTATCCTAATTGTTACTTTTGTTGGAACTCCTTGAAAACTGTGGATCAATTTTTCTTTTCCTGTTACCGTTTTCAAGTCTATCCGGGTTGGTAATCTTTTAAAATGTTGGCATATTCCTAAAGTTATTCCTCCTTTTGACAAAGAATGCATGTGGATTTCAAAAGCTTTTAAGGGCAAATCTTTGTGTGATATACTTGGTTAGTTGGTTTTTAGTATAATGATTCACCATATTTTATGTGAAAGAAATAAAAAGATATGGTCTTCCTCTTCACGTATAATTGAGCAAATTTGGAGCAATATTACTTTTGAGATTAGAAAAGTCTTGGTTATGTTAGAAATATGCATCTGGCATTGGTTTGGGATCTTCCTCTTGTTTCTCCCCCTCTTTAGTTTTGATGTCCCCCCTTGGTTGATTGTAATTTTTCACTTCCCTGACTTTTGTTGTATTCACCCAAAATTATTCCCGGCTAAGGATAGGACCGAACATCCTATTCATATGGTTATTACATTGTATGTTACCAAGGATGTGATTCTGATACATAAGTATAAATACACATACTGTGTGTGTATATAAAAGAATTTGATAAGAATCTCACATGTATTACTGTCAGTTGTGCGAGGACAAGATTCGTATCTGTCACTTAACCTTTGACCTAAGAAATCTTATTTGTCATAGTGTGTTGTATCATATGTTTTGGTAAACCAAATGGTTGACGTCTAATGGACTATATATCAGTACACTGGATACATGGTCTCACATTGTTAATAAGCGATGTCAACATGGGATCCATTGTTCTTAATTAGGAAATATTGAGGAGAGAGAATGTATGTGCTTGATCGGACAAAAATCTAGTACCAATGTCATTTTTTTAAAAAACTATTTACAAAGTTATTAATATGAAAAATAATTTTTATTTTATTAAATTTTATTTAAATATTTTTTTTGATGTTCGATCATGTTCATAGAATCTCTAAAATAGACATGTCAATGAATTGGAGTTAGACATTATTAAATTACATGTCCTATAACTCATTATGAGATATTCAAAAAGTGAAAGGTCTTATGTGCAAATTAAGAGTTAATATTGCATGACGGTATTTGAGAATATTAAATGATTAATTATTTTTTTTATTTATAATAGTTAATCAAATTTAATTTGATTATATTATCACCCATAATAAGAAATATAATAATACTTTTTAAATTCTACATCTTCCCACTTTAGAAGCAAAGTTATTCAATTTTGGAAACTATTCTTTATCATCAAGATTCAGCCTTCTTTGTTTAGAAACAAAGATTAGACCAAACAAAACTTAGTCTGAACCGATAAAATCGATCGAAACTGACTGATAAAACTTGAACCAAACCAAACCGATCCTTATTGGATTGGTTTTGGACTGAGATATGTTGGGGCTAACTAAAAATCGGTCCAAACCGAACAGATCAATAACCAAACCGAATAAAATAGATAAGAAAATAAATGATTATGAGATTATAAATTGGTGAATTGATTATCCATTTTTTTATAATATCAGTGAGAATATTTTTTATTGTAAGAGAAATTATTACAAATCATTGAATATTAGGGTATGAATAGAGAATTTGATTTGTAAATTGTAATAATGCTTCCATTGATTTCCTTGTTCACTATACAAAACTAGTTGGATAGTTAAATGAATGATTTGATGGGTTCATTTTGTGATTTCAATATTAATTATATTCTTAGTAATTTGTTATCCATTGGTTTCAATATTAATTATCTTTTTTACAATGATAAACCATGATTTAATCATAAATTTAAAGTGTTTTTTTGGTCAATTTTTGTCACTATAAGTTATGAATGTAAAATTTCATTATGGTTCAAGCCCAATAATAAATTGATCTAAACCGGTACTAACACGAAATTGAAAATTCAAAATAAATCGAAACCAAATCAGACCAAAGCGGAAACTGATCGAGAACCGAAGTTCCTTAATGGATTGGTTCTTAGACCGAAACCGATTTAACTTGATCAAAACCGAATCGAACCAAACCGATTGATTGACACCCCTGGATTAGAAGAGAAAATCCTAAACTGTGCTTTACTATACCAGGGACAAGGCGGAGAGATTCATAGCTTTTTGGAATTTTCTCTCTCCTCTCCCATGTTTTCTCTTCCTCCCTTCTCTCCTTTGTTAGTGTGAGTGTGAGTGCGTGTATGTGTGAAAGAGAAAGTAGGGTTTATAAAATCCTAGACAAAATCGTGGATTGTTCTTCTCTAATTAGACGTGGATCATAATTTCAAAGTGTTGAAAAGATTCGATCTCTACGGCTACTCAAATGTGAAAAAATTATTATCTAGAGAAAAAAATTTGATTTCAAATCTAAGGTAAACTGTTACGTTTCTAAGTAATTGAATTTTGTATGATGATTTCGAACGTAAGAAATCTCAATCCGATCTCTTCCACTACGCGATTGAATTCCCATCAATACTTTTCATATAAATATTAGTCTCTCATCCCCAAAACTCCAAAAAAAAAAAGACTTTACACACAATAGATAACAATTTCTTAATACCATTCTAAACCCAAAAGTCATTATTGGGTTGGAATAAAGAATCCAAAAGATATCGATTTCGGAAATATATATTTTGAAGCACTTCAGCCCAGAGAGAGTTGGGTTGGTTGAGTAGTCTTCAAAATTAACTTCACAATAAAAAGCTTGATTATGAATAGAATACTGAACCTAAAGCCTAATCCACCAATAGATAAAAGATGACAAATGGAAGACTAGGAAAGAGGAATTAATTTATTTTCTCCAAACTGTTTACCATGTCAAAAGAAATAATAAATGGAACCAAGTTATTTACAAATTTAATTTGGAAAAATAAAACAAGAGAAGAGAAGTTGGAATGGCACTAAGAATTGATTGAACAATGGCTGACATACTAGCATGTGTTGGGAAATGAATCTTCCAACTATCATGGAAAGATTTAACTTTACTAATAAATGGGAAAGAATTTGTGATTTCGACCTAAGAAAATAAACATGTGTATCAAAGTAAACAAGATTAGGCTCAATATAATGAGTTCAGAAAATTTTATTTATTATTATTATTATTATTATTATTATTATTATTATTATTATTATTATTTTGGTAAATATTTACAAAGGACTTAGCATCTTGATCCATAGATTTACTAAATATCACTTCACTTTTTTCAATTTTAACCTATTGGCCAAATAGATCTTGAAATAAAGCAAAAATCACTTTTAAGGTAGTTATATCATTCATATTAGTTCGGAAAAAAAAAAGTGTCATTAGCAAATAATAAATGAGTGATTTCAAGACAGAATTTATTCAATCGAACTATGAAATAGATTCATATCTTTGTATACATTAAGGAGTTTAGACATACCTTCCATGGCAATGAGACACAAGAGAAGACTAAGAGGTGTAGAAAAATGTGAATTTAAAAGGATGCAAAATAAAATGAAAATTTCAAACAAACAATCACATAGCACACAAAGATTAGCATGGTCTAGGAAGATTGCCTACGTCTATAGTGAATGAGATCTACCTCACTATCAATAGAGAATAGAATTATAGTGTCTTGTCCTCACACCTCTCTCAAATTGATTATAGAGAAATAATTCTAGCTATAAATATATAGTGAAACCCTGTACAAGTAATTTATTAAAATATCCATATAGCCCTAAAAAATATTTTTGCTCCCAAACCCCCACCATAAACCCACTAGTTTGCTAAGGCCACCAATAACAAAGATAACATGTAAGGTGAGACGATTCCTCCGAGCCTCGGACGCTCAACCTCTTAATGGCCCATTGGTGGCGGAATACAAGACATCATACTTTCAACAAGATGACAGTTTTGTCGAATAGTTGAATCAATATACCCAAAACAACTCTCTTTCAATTTAATGGCATAAGTATAAGAAAGTTACTAACCCAATCACATTCCTCTGACCCTTGGACACTCAACCTCTTAATGGCCCATTGGTGATGGAATACAAGACATCATACATTCAACAAGATGACAGTTTTGTCGAATAGTTGAATCAATATACTCAAAACAAACTCCCTTTCAATTTAATGGAATAAGTATAAGAAAGTTACTAACCCAATCACACGATATAGAACTAAAACATGAGAATACGAAAATACCTCATAGATAGCTCCATTTTAGACCATCATATACCTTGGACATATTTACTTGCCTTAATCACAACTGTGATACAAAAATTTTCTTAAAGATCTAGTGATACAAAATTTTTCTATTGTAGATCTTTAAGGGAGTTAAGAGTTAGGATTTGGAATAATGGAATGAAGAGTCTAAACTGCCATCTTTTTTGTATTAGTTATTGAGAGTGCGAGAGCTATGAGAGGACAATATATGTGGGGAGTATGGTTTAAACTTATGCTTTAATGAATCAGATCAGAATTGATGAAATCGCCCGATTTGATTCTGTATTAGCTGACCCAGATTACTGTCGATTCTCTCATCTTATCTTAGAATGGGCTATGGATGCCTTTTGATCATTTTTTTTCTTAATAATTTTTATTTATTAACTATTAGATAATCAGTAAAACTTACTTCATGTTGGGTGTCAAAATCAAATCAAAATCATTTACTGAAATCGAACCTAGCTGTTTACACTGTACCCGTGAAACGGCTAAATAAATAGTTTGTTTCGGTTTTAACCATTTAAATTGATTAAAGTTTTTTATTTATATATTAAATAAATAACATCATCTCAAATCTTCGACATCTTCATGGTCTCATCCCACATTGATGAAATTGTTTATGTATTTTCTAAAAGAAAGCAATCAAAATTAAAAACGATGAGTGGGTTTATATTAAATATTTTTTTCATGCCTTTTTATATGAGAGTAAGTTTATATTAAATAATTTTTATAAATTTTTAATCAATTACTTGGACACCCCCTGTACTTGACACCCCAAAATTTGAAAAGTTTATTTGAATACCCCTTGCATTTTAAATTTATTACAATTACCCTGTCTGTTAGACAGTTATGTTTAGTGATGACATCATGGTTGAAAATCCTAAATGCTCAAACTATCATGTAGTGAAAAGACCATTTTACCCTTCAACTGAAAAAACTCCCTCTCCTCCCACAAACCCTTATTGAAACTGGTTTCTAGGTTAAAGTTTTGTACAATGGCGAGGTGGATATGGAAATTGAGATTCTTGGCTGATTGGTGGTTCATGAAAGGGTTTTTCATAACAGTAATTTTTGTTACAATTCGGTCAACTAGATATTGAAGATGATTCTCCACCCTCCTCTTCTCTCTTCTTCTCCATTCTTCCTCTAGCCAAATCCTCATCTCTTATCTTCATCATCTCTAGCTCTCCTTTTTTTCCCCATAAACCATGGCCACAAACCCTTCTTTTCCTATTCTTGTAGTAACATTTCTTGTCCTTCAACCCACCTTTAACAATGGCCGAAACCCTTCTAATCAAACCTAGCCACAACTATCTCCCTGTTGGTTGTCTTCTTGGCTGAGAAACCCCCTCCGTCTGCCTTCGTTTGTTTCATCTTTTTTGTTGAGGGTGGTTGCTCTTGCTACCAATTTGGTTGAAGCATCTTGAGATGGAAGATGGGTGAAAGGGGAATCCTTTCACCTACTACTTAAATCAATTTGGATTTTTTAGGTTGAATCACTCATAAGGGTAAAATAGTCTTATCATTCAACCACTAACAACGAACTAACACCCTTAGGTCTCATGGGGCTTCAAGTAATAGTTTCAAATTTTGATGTCTCAAGCTAAGGGTGAAAGTTTGGCTCTGACAGCCTGAACCCGCCCTGATCCCGAACAGGGCTTGGGCCAAGTTTTTTGACCTTGAGGGCAGGTTAGGGTTGAAAAACCCCAACCCTAGGTCGGGGTTGGATAGGGCCCGGGTTGAGTTCTAGGCCCGGCCCAACCCGACCCTAACTTTTAACCCTAAGTCCCTAATTATATAATACATATTATTATAATATACACATTATAACATATGTTATAATATAATATATTATGATGTTCCATGCATACACCGCTCACATTTTTACTTTAAAAATCCCAATACATAACATACTATAAAGTATAAACTCATCACCCACTTTTGATTTTAATAAAACTGTTGGAATGATTTCTTGGCATTAGGTGTATGTTAAGAAAAAAAAAACAGGGAAAGATGGAACCCGACCCAACCCGGCCCGACCTGCCCTAAGGGTGGGTTAAGGTTGAATTTTTTCAGGCCTTGTCAGGGTTGGGCTTGGGTTTTAAGAAACATGGCCCAACCCGACCACGTGTCACCCCTATCTCAAGCTATCTAACACCAGTATGAGACTAGGTTTTTTTTTTGTTGTGACATTTTCTATGTATTCGTTTGGAAACCATATAACCATTTAAGTAACTATTTGATTTTGGTTTTCATTATATGAAACAATAAACAATTCTGATTTAGTTTCTACCTTCGAAACCATGAACTGAACCAAACCATGCTGTTTAACTGAAATCGTACTATTTTTTTTTTGGTAATGAAATCGTAATAATTAACACCCTTAAATTCATGTAACAAAATCCTTAAAACTTTCAAATAAAAAGCTCAAAAAAATATTCCCATATATTCATGAAAATATTTATTCCTTCACTGTCGAATCGAAATCCCAGGTCAGTCCGGATTTATTAACCTCGGTAGGAAGTGCGGCATCTATATCCAGATGGACCAGATTGATACGATATCCCTCAATTCTCCCTTAAATTCTTAAACGCTGAAGCGAACACACCATTGACCGCTTAACCTAGTCCCACTCCAAACCACGGTTCAAGGAATGAGGTCAGAGATCAGCAGATTCCTGACCAATATGATATTGATTGTACCTGATGCACGTCTCTCACATGTGTGAGGTCCAATGAAGTGAGAACTACATAATCTTACCTTGAAAATGTTGAGAAGCTATTTCGATCATTTGATCATCAAATTATAACATTCGTACTTTTATCAGTTTTGATACAAGGGTACAAGTAAAAACAAAACCCATTTTTTCATTGAAAATGAGGAGAAAATCTATCCAATCCCGACCAATTTAGGCTGATCTGGAACGAAATCATATTGGTATCAACGATCAAGACCATTACGGTATCTGATGCGACAAGATTGACTGGGCGATCTTCCCTGTAGTTCCTGGTGCTTTGGCCAACCTGCACAGAAGAGATGACAGGAGAGAGCCGGGCTAACCCGACGGGGGACTCTCCGATGCCTAAGTTAGATCTTTCCACAGTAGATGCTCAAGAGAGTTTTTTCAGTAAAAGAAGTGAGTGATCGATCCCCCATGATGGAGGCTTACCTTGGTATTTATAGGCTGGTGATGGAGAGAGAAGGAGGGCGTTTGTGGAGAGTCCGGTTCAGGCGTAGAGTCTTTGAGGGGAGTGGCTCCGTGATTCTGGGAATATTCTGGGTTCCAGGGTATATTCTAGGAATATTCTCCATTGATATCGGAGGTGCAAGTCATGAGAGGGGTGGACGCCTCTGATGACGTGCAGTGGATAGAGTCCTTCCCCCGTGATCAGGGATCACGTTCCTTGAATGTAGGAGTGGATGCGTGCACGTTTCTTGGTGCCTTACTTGACTGTGCTGAGCCGAGGTGATAGGTCGGCTGAGTCGAGCTGACTGGTCGGCGTGAGAAGGCCCCGAGGTGGCTGCTCAGCCTGATGGAGGGCCAAGGTGGCAGCACGGCCTGATGGAGGGCTGATGTAGCAGCACAACCTGATGGAGGGCCGAGGTGGTAACACAGCCTGATGAGATGCTGTGGTGGAAGCATGACCTGATGGAGGGCGATGTGGCAGCATGGCCTGATGGAGGCCGAGGTGGCAGCAAGGCCTGATGGAGGCCGAGGTGGAAGCACGACCTGATGAGGGCCGAGGTGGTAGCACGACGTGATGGAGGGCCAAGGTAGTGGGTCATTCTTGGTCGAGTTTGCATACACGCTTCAGCCGTGCTGAGGAAGGGGACATATTTTACCTCATCACCAGCCCTCCGCTCTAGCAGTTCGAATCGAAGTGCTAGAACATTTAATTCGATGCGAAACGTGCTGCTCCACTTTCTCAATCGAGGCTACTCAACGGTTCGAAGACATGGCTGTCGCTTGTTCAAAGGCGAAGGAGGCAAAGCTCCTTCATGGGGAGCCGCACAAGATCACAGGCCAACTGGAGGTTTGAGAAGAAAATGGCCCGATCTGAGGAGGTCCGTGCTAATGATGTCGAGTAGATAACTAGAGAGTTGGAACAGGAGGTTGCTAAGTAGCTCAATGCCAACAACAACTTGATGAAGGAGAATGATGCTCTCTAGGATGAGTTGTCCGAGACTCAAGGCGCTGGCAATAAGGAAGAGATTGCAACTAGGGTTGGTAAGCTGGAAAGGCAACACCAGGTTGAGCTGGAGGCCAACGAGGTGGTTTTGAACCCCTAGGCCTATTAGAAGTGGTTGGATGACATTAATATTGTTTCATTTTAGGTCGGCTTAGACGATGCCATCCGGTTCATCTTGAGTAAGGTGCCAGGCTATAATTTGAAGGACTATGAGTAGCGAGTTCCCACCCCTGTTACTTCGGTGCAGCTCGATGGCTCAATCGGTGAAGAGGTGACCCGACTCGAACGATAGCCAAGTGAAGAGCTAGGCCCGTGGATTAGCCCCCCGAGATTAGCCTTATATATATATATATGTAGATGTCTCCCTCGGGAGTGATGTACTTTGAGGGCTTTTTTCCCTTTTTTGATGAATGAAAATTTTGTTTTGATGTCTTCATCTCTCAGCATTCTTGTGTTTCTTTTCTTTATTTTCTTGTACTTCCAGCGTGGCTCAGAATGAGTAACTTGTTGGAAGAATAAGGACCAGTACAGTTGTCTGAGTGTGGCCCCATTCTCTAGCTGAGCTTGGAATTGATCTTCCATGTCTAGTTTATGAGCTCTTGAGGTGCCAAGCCTGGGCCTAGCCATAGGGGTGCCGAGCTGGGGCTCGATCTTAGAGAATGCCGAGCTTAGGCTCGGTCTGAGGGTGCCGAGCTTGGGCTTGGTCTTTGAGAATGTCGAGTTTGGGCTTGGTCTTTGAGAATGATGAGCTTGGGCTCAGTCTTTTGAGGTGCCAAACCTGGGTTTGGTCTTGGCAGTGCCAAGCTTGGGCTCAATCTTTTGAGGTGCCTTGTGTTAAGGTCTTTTGTAGTGCCGAACCGGGGCTTGGGCTTGCAAGCCTTAGTGCGTAAGGGCTTGAGGTTCTGAGCTGGGACACAATCCGAGAATGCCGAGCTTGGGCTCAGTCTTAGAGGGTGCCCAGCTTATGGTCGGTCTTTTGAGGTGCCTTGTGTTAAGGTCTTGAAGTTACCGAGCCATGCTTGCTTTCATGCCTTGATGCGTAAGGGCTTAAGGTGTTGAGTCGTGCTTTGGCTTGAGTGCCTTGATGCGTAAGGGCTTGAAATGTTGAGTCGTGCTCTGACTTGCGTGCCTTGATGCGTAAGGGCTTGAGGTGATGAGTCGTGCTCAGGCTTGCGTGCCTTAGTTAAGGTGTCAATCCGTCCTGGGTCTTGTGTGCCTTAGTGCGTAAGGACTTAAGTTGCCGAGCTGGGGCTCAGGCTTGCATGCCTTAATGCGTAGGGGCTTTATGGTGCCGAGCTGGGGCTCGGGCTTGCATGCCTTAATGCGTAAGGGCTTGATGTGCCGAGAGGCCCGAGACAGGGCTCGGGCTTACATGCCTTAGTGCGTAAGGGCTTAAGGTGCCGAGCTGGGGCTCGGGCTTACATGCCTTAATGCGTAAGGGCTTGAAGTGCCGAGCCGGGGCTCGGGCTTGCATGCCTTAGTGCGTAAGGGCTTGAGGTGCCGAGCCAGGGCTCGGGCTTGCATGCCTTAGTGCGTAAGGGCTTGAGGTGCCGAGCCAGGGCTCAGGCTTGAATGCCTTAATGCGTAAGGACTTGATGTGCCGAGACAGGGCTCGGCTTACGTGCCTTAGTGTGTAAGGGCTTAAGGAGCCGAGTTGGGGCTCGGGCTTGCATGCCTTAATGCATGAGGGCTTAAGGTGCCGATCCGGGGCTCGGTCTTGTATGCCGTAGTGATTAAGGGCCTGATGGAGGGCGATGTGGCAGCACAACCTAATGGACGGTTGATGTGGCAGCACGACCTGATGGAGGGCCGAGGTGGCAGCACGGCCTGATGGAGGGCCGAGGTGGTAGCACGACCTGATGGAGGCCAAGGTGGAAACATGGCATGATGGAGGCCGAGGTGGAAGCACGGCTTGATGAGGGCCGAGGTGGTAGCACAGTGTGATGGTGGGCCGAGGTAGTGGGTCAGTCTTGTTTGAGTTTGCATACACGCTTCAGCCGTGCTGAGTAAGGGGACATATTTTGCCTCATCACCAGCCCCCCGCTCTAGCAATTCGAATCGAAATGCTAGAGCATTTAATTCGATGCAAAACGTGCTGCTCCACTTTCTCAATCGAGGCTACTCAAAGGTTCGAGGACGTGGCTGTCGCTTGTTCAAAGGCGAAGGAGGCAAAGCTCCTTCATGGAGAGCTGCACAAGATCACAGGCCAACTGGAGGTTTGAGAAGAAAATGGCCCGATCTGAGGAGGTCCGTGCTAATGATGTTGAGTAGATAACTAGAGAGTTGGAACAGGAGGTTGCTAAGCAGCTCAATGCCAACAACAACTTGATGAAAGAGAATGATGCTCTCTAGGATGAGTTGTCCGAGACTCAAGGCGCTGGCAATAAGGAGGAGATTGCAACTTCGGTTGGTAAGCTGGAAAGGCAACACCAGGTTGAGCTGGAGGCAAACGAGGTGGTTGATCCCCTAGGCCTGTTAGAAGTGGTTGGATGACATTAACATTGTTTCATTTTAGGTCGTCTTAGACGATGCCATCCGGTTCATCCTGAGTAAGGTGCCAGGCTACAATTTGAAGGACTATGAGTAGCGCGTTCCCACCCCTGTTATTTCGGTGCAGCTCGATGGCTCAATCGACGCTGGTGAAGAGGTGACCCTACCGAACGATAGCCAAGTGAAGAGCTAGGCCCGTGGATTAGCACCCCCGAGATTAGCCTTATATATATATATATGTAGATGTCTCCCTCGGGAGTGATGTACTTTGAGGGCTTTTTTCCCTTTTTTGATGAATGGAAATTTTGTTTTGATGTCTTCATCTCTCAGCATTCTTGTGCTTCTTTTCTTAATTTTCTTGTACTTCCAGCGTGGCTCAAAATGAGTAACTTATTGGAAGAATAAGGACCAGTACAGTTGTCTGAGTGTGGCCCCATTCTCTAGCTGAGCTTGGAATTGATCTTCCATGTCTAGTTTATGAGCTCTTGAGGTGCCAAGCCTGGGCCTAGCCATAGGGGTGC
>NC_056559.1:12504915-12505006 GCF_013358625.1 Macadamia integrifolia | reverse complement strand
TATGCTTCATACTTGCTTGGAAACGTGTGAGGAATGCTCTCGTCAGCTCTTCATAGCTACAGATGGACCGTGGCCGTAAGTTCGACATCCA
>NC_056559.1:12443019-12502889 GCF_013358625.1 Macadamia integrifolia | reverse complement strand
TGCCCTCGTGATCAGGGATCACGTCCCTTGAATGTAGGAGTGGATGTGTGCACGTTTCTGGGTGCCTTACTTGACTGTGCCGAGCCAAGGTGATAGGTCGGCCGAGCCAAGCTGACTGATCAACGTGAGAAGGCCCCGAGGTGGCTGCTCAGCCTAATGGAGGGCCGAGGTGGCAGCACGACCTGATGGAGGGCCGAGGTGGCAGCACAGCCTGATGGAGGGCCGAGGTAATAGCATGACCTGATGGAGGGCTGAGGTGGCAGCACGGCCTGATGGAGGGCCGAGGTGGTAGCACGGCCTGATGAGATGCTGTGGTGGAAGCACGGCCTGATGGAGGGCGATGTGGCAGCAGGCCTGATGGAGGGCCGAGGTGGCAGCACGGCTTAATGGAGGCCGATGTGGCAGTATGGCTTGATGGAGGGCCGAAGTGGCAGCATGGCCTGATGGAGGCCGAGGTGGAAGCACGGCATGATGGAGGCCGAGGTGGAAGCATGGCCTGATGAGGGGGAGGTGGTAGCACGGCGTGATAGAGGGCCGAGGTAGTGGGTTAGTCCTGTTCGGATTTGCATACACGCTTCAACCGTGCTGAGGAATGAGACATATTTTGCCCCATCAGTATCCAATATAACAATTACTAAACCCTACTCTAAACCCCACCAAACAGTAGATGTATTCTTCACTCTAGCCCAGAATTGCCCGCTCCACCACCCACTCAAGGTGCAGTTTCATTTTGGTTTTGCTAAGGAGATGAACCTAAACTAGAATTGACAGCTTGCCCTTCAAAACCATTATAGTATCATAATGAATTGATATCGGATTATCCATATTATACAGAAATACCCTGATTTTTCTTAATTTTATTTTTTTTTTTTGGCAAATTTTTTTGCCCCTGATCTGTACCGTGTTCAATTGATACGTTATCAATCAAGTATTGGGATTGGAGACTTGCAAAACCGATGCTTAGAACCATTGGCTTTACATCTAATAGGACAAAAAGCAAAGCCCTCATGACTCATGATTCAGGACTCATGACGTGCCCACCTCAATGATCCCATTGAGATTACTACTCCTGGGAAAGTATAAACTAAGGAAACGGGCAGAACAACATCCCCTACCCCCATTCCCCAGTAACTGCAGCCTGCATCAAATTTTATTGGGCCCCTCACGCACCCCCACCAATCCGAGCTTCATGCATGGTTCAAAAACTCACCAAAATCTTGAATATGTTGATTTTTTGAAATTGAAGCAAAATGTCTTAAGAAACGTAAAAATACAAAATCTCAATCATATTTCGAACATTTTAGTATTATTATATTTTGATCATTTCGTTTCGAAATTTTGAGACCTGAAAAATGCATTGTTTGAAAAAATTTTGACCATCTCAATTATTTTATCTCTCATTTCTGCCAATTCAGTCATTTAACTCTCAAAATGACCAAGCAAAATACATGGAAAAAGTAAACTGTTTACGCAAAATTTTGCTGAATTTTTTATGATTTTAAAACCACCAAAATAAAACGAGTTCTTGAAGCTTTGGATATGTAAAAAAAAAGCCTGAATCTGTACAGAACACCTAACCAGTCAGGGAAGCCAAATATTTAACTGAACCCGCAAATCATGCGGAGAAGGGTACACTGCAACATCACCATGGGTTCCCTTAATCGTCCCAAAAAACTGAACCTCATGTTCTGTGAGAATTCTGAGCATTTTTTTCACTTCAGAGACAATCTGAACCCTTAAGGGGACCATTATAATTCTAAGACATGCAATAAAGCAGCTCGCAGGTTGAACGCCTAGAATCTTTGATATTTCCCATGAATGAATGTGACAGTCTGTACAATGAGTTGGCCTTAGGAGAGTTACATACACATGGCATAAACAGCAAAGCCCAAGTAAATGATACCCAATTCTTTCATTTCCTGTTGATATCTATGAGAGAGAGAAAGAGATCTACAGAGAGACATGGTGACCCAGCTATTCTTTCTTTCCCTTTCAGCTAAGAAAACCTGAAAATTAAACAAGAATAAAAATGAGAATAAAAATGAACAATCAAGCCTACACTAAAACCCTCCCCATATTCTCTCTCTCTGGCAATCCATCCATCCTCCAGCCTTATTCAGTTTAAACCACGTCCCTCCCACTTAAGCCAATGGGCTTCATCTATCTTCTGCGGCATCTCTGGTAATGTAAGCACCTTTTCTGTTATCCCTTCCTAAAAGGGAGCTCCTCCCAAAGGAGAAACCAGCCTTGGGTAAACAAAACAAAACTTTCTAATTCCACGGCGCTTGCCGTTTATAAGCAACCGGATATGGATCCCACCCACCATCTGGTTCCCTCCGCCTGACCCCCACCACTGAATTCAGAGGCAGCGAGGCAGACCTCATCTGCTCCTCCATAGACCCACCCTGGCCCTGAACAAATAGCTGCCTCAGACCCCCTGCTTCCCTGTTCACACTGTTCTCAACCATCATTACGCCTGAATTGAGATCAAAGCCAGATTGTGAAGGCCCAACCCCATTCAAACCTGATTGCATTCCTGTCATGTTTGTTGTGAAGAAAGACGCTCTGGAATAGGAAGGTGCATCAGTCGTTGGGGATCCCATTATCTGCAGCAAAACAGGGGCCCCTCTAGAATCTACCATGTAAGGGACATTGCTAGGCCCATACACTGCTGGGGAGACAGCTGTGGAGGGCCCTGCTGTGAGGCTGCCATACCCAAACAACCGAGAAGGCAAGGCTGTTTGAGTCATTGCTGAGGGTGCCACCACACTGCCTCCAGATCTTGCCATGCCAGCCTCCATGGATTCACCGACCTGACCATTTGGTATGAAGGAATGAGTTTGAGGTGCACAATCCTTTCGGTTGACCTCCACTTTCTTTCCCATAATTGAAATGAAATGATCATCCACCTGAAACCCTCCATGTGCATTCATGTCTTGGGAAGGCAATATACCAAGCCTATGCTGCTGGCCATAAGTATCATCAAAGAAAGACGGGCTGTCATTCAAATCGATGTTTCTCACTGGAGGTTGCCTTGACGATGACGATGAGGCTGGAGATGGGCTTCGATGCCCATTTCTGTCGTGGTAAAGGAACTGGCCTTCTGTCCTTGAATCAGACAATGGAGCATCTTCATTGTCACCAGAACGATTAAGGTCCAACATAAGCCTCCCAGCCCTTCTTGAACTCACCTCGACAGAAGATTCCCCAGAAGGGAGACTGGATGACTCTGGGATTTGTTTTGCCAAAGCTGGATCAGTGACACCATCATCATCAGCCCCAGCCACATTCAGATCGATATCAAGGACATCTTGCCTGCATTTGGAACTGTGGTTGCTTCCCTCAACTGAGAGAGTCTTCTCACCATCTGGAGTCCTGCGAGGAGCTGGTGGACGGAAGGCACTGTTAACAGCGGAGCCCTTCCATCCCAGATTCCCCCCAAAGTGCAAAGGAACCACAGGAGTTCCAGAAGCTGGCGCTTTTGTTGTGGCAACAGTGATGGGGACTGAGCTTGGAGTCGATGGGCTGGCCATTTCCTCTGAGCAGACTTCCTCGTTAAGATCAAAACCACATGGCTCCCTTTCACCGCTACCTGCTAGTTCTTGAGCGGCTTCAGTCAATTGGGAGGATTCCAGGTCTTGTTTACAGTTTTCTGGTTTTAAGTCTATATCCTTTGAGCTCCTTAAATGCTCCTCTCCCCTTGAAGAAGAGGCCCCACAAGAAAGATTTTGTCCAGCTGGCACATCATCAAGTGGATCTGTCATAAGTTGGTCCTTATCATTTATAGAATCAGGGCTACCAGGTTGAACAACACCTTCAGAATTTTTTTCAGAAGAGGAGCTGCAGAATGGTTCTCTGTTATCCACTACCTCTCTCTCCACTTCTTTAGCAACTTGCCAAGCCACTTCTAGTGCATCATCCACTCCATAATCAAGTTCCATTTCTAATTTTCTCTTTTCAATCTTCTCCGAGGTTTTCACATCCATCTCCAGTTTGGGGACATCAGCAGGGATTGCCAATTCCTCTCGTCTGCCTACCTTCGAACTTGACTCACCAGCAAGATCTTTAATATTGGATCCTGCTCCAACATCTTCAATCCTACAAAAAGAAGTCTCCAGGATTTTTTCCCTATTTAAGTTATGCCCATCACTAGTTAAGTCCTGCAAGTCATTAGAGAGGCATTCCGCACCTTGACCTGTAGTCTCAATTTCCCCTGTGCTTCTGGAAGGTTTTAGCGACTCATCATCACCAGACACACCCTTCACCTCAGAAACCAGTGTAACTTTAGCAGCAGTTTCCATCACAGACTGCAGATCACTAATGGTTGTGGAGATAGATTTGGGCGCCAATGAGGTAGAAACAGCAGATGTTTCTTCTCTACCAGATTTATCTTGGATACCTTTCACCCCATCTGTTTCTTTTGCATCCTCAGGGGCTTCTTTCAGCTCTGGAATATCCAAGGACTTACCCTCAGCATTAACATTCAGCAGAACTGGAGAACTGCATGTCCCAGTGGAGGCTGCACTTCCTGCAGGATCGGAAAGGGTTTCTTCCATAATAGATTGGCTTTGCAGAGGATATCCATGAGATCCATCTTCATCTTCCTGTTTTGAAGGTATAAGAGAGGTCTGCTGATTAGTAGACACATTAAACTTTACATCTTCAACACTACAAGAATGAGAACCATCTGAGCTTTGTGGACGCTGAAGTTCATCCCCAGATGGTTCTACTAAATGCTTATCCTCATCAGCACCTCCCATCAAAGGGAGAACACTGGCATCTGATTGTTCTGGGCACCCACTCTCTTGGTGATCTGCATCCTCAACCTCCGGGCATGCCCCATCTTTCTCAATATCTTGGTGATCTGCATCCTCTTCCCTTACTTGGTTCCAACCATCAAATAGAGTTCTTGCCCCATCTTGAACCATGGTGCTCTTGTGACCAAAAAGATCCTTCACAGTCGCATTGATGCCAGATGAAATTAGTCTATCCTTGTCTATAGGCAACTTCTCAAGTGCTGCTAAAAGTGCAGTGATTGACTCTTCTGCAAAACTATCACTGATGTCATCACTACACTTGTCCACCTCCTGAAGCCAGCGGCCAAGGTAGCAAAGTCCATCAAGCCGAACAAAGAGATCAAGACAGTCCTTACTCTCTGTCGCTGCTAAGGTACTTGCAACAGTGGACCACTGTCTTGCTGCCTCCACAACATTCTTGACAACAGAATCTTTCTCCTTCTGCATTATGGAGACTAATTCTTCAACCCTAGCAAGGGCGGTGAGCCCATCCTTCATCTCGGTCAAGGTAAAGAAGTCTTCCAGCTTCATACTGCTATCACAAACAGACAGGGTACTTGCAAGTTTTGGAGCAGTCCTTGTAGCATGCTAAAACTTCTCCCCTTCACTTTGTTGTTAGAACGAGGAGGTATATACACCAACACCCAGGTTATGCAGTTCTGTGCAACATATAACGTTGTAAGCTGGCTGAACAAATAATTGTTTTAAAGATTTTCTTAAACCGAAATAAATCACAATACATTCTAAAGCCAACGTATGTGCGATTAGATTATGCAACAGTACACTCAATTGGTGTTTCAGAAAAGAATAATCATTCAGTGTTGCATGAATGGACTGCATCTGATAAGAACACCTTGGATTGACCACATATCCAGCATCAGTCCACCTCAAACACATATCCTACTGCACATTGGACTCAAATATCACCAACTGCAGAAGTATGAGTGTGCTATAAAAGTTTCACATATTTTTAAATAAACAATACATTGACAAGATCATAGTAACTGAGTGCAATTACCAAAGCATTTCACATATAACCATGGAACATGAAACCTCAACCTAAAAGTTTAGACATAATCGGATAATCCTACATTAAACCATGTGCAGAGGTAAAAAAAGCATTCATTGGATGGAAAATGTCATTGACTTGTGAGAGCTTTTACCAACACACGTTCTGCACTCCTTAATGAACAATGTGCAGTAATAAAATCTTGGTCCTAGTATGGTAGATAGTATCAAAACCTTGTTTGAAGGTAACAAAAGGAGATGGGGAAAAAGCAGTAGCTACAAGATGTATGTTTGCATGCACAGATGTGACTATTAATCATAGCAGGAATGTTCAAGGCAATCAATCTTACAATCATGTAATGGTCAGCGTACATCTAAAATAAAGCAAAGAAGACAATATTTGAAATTACACCAAAGTTATAAACCTGAAGGATTAGATCTCTAGACCATTCTTTAGGTCACTAGGAAAATTTAACGAGGATCAAAAGCTAGACAAAACCATTTGATGTATGCTTTCTATGAAAGTGTGACCTGTCCACGTCACTATAAACCATCTTGAACAGTGCAAGAGATAGAATAGTTAAGAAGTTTGACAAAAGAAAATAAAACTAGAATCCAATAAGAAAAAGAAAAAATACCATCCAAGGAAAGAGGGGAAAAGGCTACACTCCTGGAAAAATTATCCTTTTGTGATGTAACTGAACACAAGTGGGTTAATCAAATGAAAGGATTATCAATCAATCCAAAAATTGCTGTTCCATTGGCCTGATATTCTCAGCGTTAAAAGGATCCAACCACACCATATCATTAATCAGGGCTCTATAACCCAACTGATTTGAGCACTTTTTATTGACCGGCCAGGTCGTGATGTGGACCCCAGGGTTCGAAAACCCTATTCAGTTTGCTTATGGGCCCAGCCAAAAAATAGTGCTCAATCAACCCCACATTAATCGCAATTTCGTAAATATATTGAGTTGCAAGGGATAATGGCAGACAAGTAAACAGTGTGAACAGTGTAGGGTCTCGTTTATGAGAAACACAATCAAGACTCAATGGGAAACAAGTGTTCAAATATGGGGTATTTCTGGAACCAATGATAAAATAAGGACAAAGTTGAATATATAAAGAAGGGAAGAGTATTTAAGGGAATTGCAAATAAGGGTTTAAGGAAAACAACTCATGAAAGGAGAAAAATTCTCTTCTGTTGTCTTCAACCTCTGGACTATCCTATGAGGCGGAAGAGCAGAAACACGAGAGGAGAAAAACTCCTTTAGATTCTGCCGATTGGGTCTGATATTCCAGGCTAAGAATTGCCACAACCTACCCTCCCAGGATCACCAAGATTACCAAGATTCAACTTGAAAGAAGATGCAACAGAAGTGTTCGGTAGACCTGAACCAGATCTGGCGGACAAACTCAAGAGCAGCTTGCTTGCTGCTTCATTTCCTCTCAACATAGGGTTTCTTTGGAGCTGAAACTCCGATGGGTAAGTCGTCCTAAGGTGTAGGACCTTTGGTCCAAATTTCAGGAAGAACCGAGAAGGATCGATTCGATCCGAAACTAATGGGAAGCAAACACCGCCCAAACAGAGCACAATGGAATAACTCCCGACGAAGCTGAATAGAATGCAGTAATAGGAAAAAGAAGAAGAGAAAAGAGAGATCACATACCAGAATGGGGGGTTCTCGCTGGGAAGGAGAAAATAAGAGAGGGGAGGGAGGGAGGGAGGGAGAGAGCACACACCAGGCCACGCAGGCACACACCACACAAACCAATCTTAATTCATTCTCAAATCTGTCTTTTAATCAGTACCAGCATACATTTAAATAAGAAAAGAAAAACCCTTATATGTAATCTAAAACAGAAATAGTAACATAGCAACTAGGAAAGTACCAAGTCACCTTCCTATGTATCCTATTCAAAATTAAAGATTATATAATATTTCCCAAAAAAATAAACCTCCCAAAAATCAATTACACCCGGGTTCTTCGTCTAGGTTCCCAAACAGGTTCCGGTCGATCCATGGAAGAGCTCCTGCATCAGGTTGTCCTGTTTGGGTTTTCTTCTATTTCATTCTTTACAAGCAATCATGCAACATGTTTAGCTTCCGAAATGGATAACCAGAAGTGTAAATGGGGAATACTTGGGGCAGGACATGGTGGGTAGGAGAATCCAGTCAACAATCTTTTGGCTTGACCAAGAAGTCTTTATGTCCTCCAAGTTGCACTGTATTTTAACTGGAAGAACTTCCTAAGCAATTCATGCCTCAGTTTTTATGGCAATCAACTGTTGTTTTATTTCCATTTCAATTTGTTCTCTGGACTTTTGAATCAATATGAGGTGATCCAAACATAGTATACAAGACTCATGGTTCAGGCACTATGCATATCTTGGTGGTGTTTCTTTATGGCTGAGTCCTTTCCTATTCTATTCATCAGAAGTATCCGGTAAGAAAACCTACTCTAAAAGGGTTTTAGAGCAACAATGGTCATGGATCAGATCCATATATTTTTTTTCTCTTATATAAGCAATAATCCAGAGGCATTGAGGCCAGAAAGCTAAACAGTGGAGTACCTTGCTATTATAACCTTCTTAAATTAGAACTGAGAAGCTTCAAAATAATTTGTTGGTGACAGTGCTCGTCGCATGCGGTTCATAGGGTCACTCAATTCTGTACATCATATAAAAAACGGAAGTGAGGATACAGCAAACCATATATCCACAATTTTCTCAAGGCATTCAACTAAAGAGTGCAAAAGCAACTGATTCAAAAGTTTCATTACAATCACAAGTCCAAGTTATTTGGGTCAGCAGCTGATTTAAACATGGAGTTATTAAACAATTTGGAAGCAGAGAAAACTGAAGGAATTGACCTAACCTTTCAAAGTATAAAACTTGATATTTTCACAAAAAGTGTGGGAATGCTCGTCAAGATAATAAAGAGAACTCTGTTTCAACTATGAGGCTGTGAGGAACTGTCCATCTGAAGCTTGTACAATGTTTGCTAACTGTAAGACTATGGGCTCAAAAGGAATATGGTCGAATATGGGAAGATATAGTTTCTCCCCCTAGGATCTCAAGGCAACTGCCCAGTAAGATAGTTGACCTCATTGCAAATTAATCTACATATGCACGGGGTGAACACCAAAGATTCAATGGAGCCTAAAATATAGCAACCTGGCAAACATCCTGAATGCAATCAAGCTAGTATAACACAATGGACTTCAATTAAGGGAAGACATTGTTGTTATTTCTCCTAGGATCTCCAGGTCACTTCCCACTATGTGGTAGATCTTATGGCAAGTTTACACCAAAGATTATATGGAAATTCAAAATAGAAGCAAATTGGCAGACATACTAAATGCAGTCAAACTAAATGTCACACAATGAGTTTCTACTTTCTATCACCTAGATATTAGATTATTTTCCCCGTTGTAATTGCAGCCATGCTTGCATGGAGAAAATATGTGGAGATGCTTATAATTCTACCCTCAAGATCAACTCTTGTCAGATCCATACCAAAGACAACAGTGAAGAAGAGGAAAAATCTATCTTCTTCAAGGCCTTAATTTTTATACGACATCCTACAATCTGCCTCTTAAGGTGGATAGATTCAAAAGTTTGTCATCATTATGGATAGAGAGTCTCACTAGGTCCACAAAAAACTTGCAAATATCAGGGATAAGATTAAAGATATCCAGGTTGGCGTACACATGAAAGCACTTACTAAATCACTTATTTACCTTTACCAAAAGAAACTGGTTTTAGACAGCCATTGTACAGTGAAATCTTCCCTAATCTTCCTTTAGGGTACTTCTAATTAAAGCAAATTGTTCATTTAAAGTAAATAATTGACACTAAAGGGAACAAGTGCATATGTCCAAACCAATTAAGGAAGCATTAATGGCAAAGAGCAGATATACTTCCCACCCCACCCCAACAGAACTTCAGTTCAGTCAGTATGAGTGAATCACCAGTCAAGTTACTCAACAATAGTTATCAGAATGAAACATCAAGCAAAAATAGAACAGGGATATCAACAAGGCAGTTTCAAATAGAAAAAAGAAGTGCACAGTTAAGAGGGTATGAATTGTACTTTTTTTTGGGGGGGGAGTGTTAAGAGGGAATTAACTAATTATAACCATGTGTACAATCTAAGGCCTCAGACTCACCTAGTGTGGAGAGCCAAGGAGAAAAAAGTGGTATGAATTGCACCTTCTTTTTTTTGGGTACGAATTGTACTTTAAATCAACCAAGAAATGCACGAATGAATCAGTGAGCCAACAATTTAATATATAAATATCCTCATCAAGTTCAAGTCATTTAAAACTGAGGTTCAGGATTCCAAACTCGCCATATCTCGGTTCTTAGCCTGGACGAAACCGAGACCTCAAACCTTGATCAGAACCAATATATCTTGAATCACTGCTGCTTATGTTTAGATGCCGCCAAACACTACTCAAATTGGGGTTACACCGTTAATAAAGTTAATCAACACCATCTTCCTCTTTTTCTTTTATTTACTCATTCTAAAGAAGCTAGGTCAACTACTTGTCAGTTCAACAAACATAATTAATAAAGGAACTATAGATTCACATGAGCTGTGGACTGACATATTGTAATGTACTTCCTGAGAGAAAACAGTGGCATGATGTCAGACAATGACAGTGATCATAACCACAACTATTACAAGTAAACAGAAGTAGTAACACAAGTAACAATAATAGGCTATGACCTGTCCCCCCCCCCCCAAAAAAAATTGTTCCTTTTTGGAAATACTGAAGGTTATATTACCCAAATTGTCCTCCACTAAACCTCCTCCATCTCATTAATGTAATTGATTCATTGACACGAGTCATGTGTGACACAATGTCATGAAACAAAATTCTTTTGGAACGATGATCATTGGCAATATTTACACCACCTATTGAAGGTCCATTTGCAGAGGTGACGTGGGTTGAAGTCATTTTATCTGGAGGACAGAGATACTGGATAAAGGCTCTCTAGTTAAAATTTCATTTATAAAACAGAAGATTCCAATCCAATGGTTTAAGACACACAAAAAATCCAATAACAAATTTATAGTTCAAGTGGGCGGGGTGTTCTGACTCACTATGTACCTTCCATATGGGAGATGTATCCTAATAATTGCCAACTTCCATTTGGGAGGTGTAACCAGACAATGGCTTCGTTAGATCACTTTGCAATCTGATCGACTGACTAATACTTCTTCCATCTTACATATGAAAAAACACAACTATTGAAGCAATCGACACTGACATTAACATCAAAAACATATTACACAATCCCCACTGAACTCCACTAACAAGGGGTGTACCAAGCATTTGATTGTCATTCTAGTAATTAGCTTTTCATTGTTAGTGTATACCTTTGCAAAAAGGCCATTTCTGAGATGACCTACGATGGAGAATTTAGTTTACTTGATGTTCTTACTCAATAAAGACGTCTCCCAGGACATGTGGAGCAAATGTCCAGTGATGCTTATCAGAAATGGGGAGCACCTGAATCAACTTTTCCTAATTATAACATAACTGCAGAAAATAATCCATTGACCTTGTGTAACAAAATGAGAATCAACAAGTTAAGAAACCAAATCAATAAAGTGTGTGTGTTTTTTTTTTTGTTAAGTCAACTAGCGAAACTTCAAATTTATGGTAGCTCATGTCTAATATTTTCTTACTATTCAAACTTCCAACAATCATTAGATTTCCAATTACATACTTTCATATTGAAAGATATCAAAATAGTTTAAAAAACTTTCGCCAATCATGATTGCATTCATATCAGGATTAATATGGCAACAGCAGAGATTTAATCATGATGATTGGGATCATCGGATCGCCCGCATTGGCTGATTTGACTTGGAATCAGCCGATACCAAACCCAGTCGACTCCCTGATCCAGATCCCCCCTCGAAATACGGTGAAACAGGCCAGGGACCAGTATTGTGCCCAAGTTTAGACCAATTCAACCGAAACTCAGCTGAGTTGACTTGGGATTGGCAATGGCTGATCAGATCTATGAATTCAGACTCTAAATCCTTTGTCTGCAGGCTTAAACCACAAAAGATAAGTCTGCTACAAAAAAATGTATGGATGTGTTATAAAATGCTTCAAATAGGAAACAGTCAAAAGAAAAAAGTAGTAGCAATGGCAGTGGAGATGGTGTTAATAATAGTTGTTGTAGAAATATAGTTGCAGGAAAACCAAATTAGTGAACAAGTATGAATGTCTTAAAGGTAGTCAAGCAGTCCATTTACAATAAATAGAAAATTAGTTATGACGACCTGAATTAGTTCATGAAATTTACTATATAGAGGAAATAGTAATGTTCATAACAACCAAAATTCCAGATACAGATCTTTTAACCTGAAAAGATAATAGTTTCATCAATACTTTCCACTTTCAAATGTATTCATGGAGAAACTAATCAGTCTAATCACAAAGGAGGTCAGCTTAAGATTGGGAACAGTTGCATCTGATAAAACTTAAAGAAAGAAAGAAAGAAACAGGTGAGGGGGGTTAAAAGAATTGTTTCTGACTTTAGATCAGCCTTGACTAACATCTTAAAGAGCCTCAACAGTCAACAGTATGCAGAAAACTCCGTCAGCAACAGTGAAATCAATCAAAAAACAAAAGAAAGAAGGAACTACAACAGTAGGAGTCTAACAAGGCAGACTCAGAAACTCAACAACATGAAAAGCTCCATGTGACAGATATCAACCAAGTGTCTTAGAACGGGTATAACATTGTGATGGATTCAATAATATTCAATAGTGTTCTTCAACTGAGATATACAATGTAGCACCATATTTACAAATGAATATCGTAGAACAATAGAGAGAGCACTAGCAAAGGCATTAAACCTGCTGCAACAATGAAGAAACCCCACCCCAAATTTCCTTTTTTCAATAACCCTTGTGTTTACCAGACACGGAAGCATCTACGGCAGGTATAATATGGAAATCAACAAGGAACGGACGAAAGAAAGAACATATTCTTAGTCTGGTAACTGTATCCTCGTTTCAGTTTACAAAACATTCTTTCTCAAAACTGGCCAGAACAACTGTTGTTATTGACCAGTAGAGGCACAACATCATAATTTATAAGGTCTTTAAACATGTTAAATAAACTTGTTAAAGGAAAAACTTCCAAGTCCTAAAATAACAATAGCAACAATGATTTCATACTTTTTCAAGACTATAATAGTATAATAAAAAAGTATGAAAAAAATATGAATAATCATAAGAGTATTTGTGCAAAACAATGTCAATGTAAATAGTAATCAACTAATTCAAGCCTATTGAATAAGTGATTTTATTCTAAAAAAGAGCCCTCAAGCAATCAAAAGTCAACACAAATGTTTATTATAAAGGATATCATCACAATTTACCTAGCGATAAATGTAACAGAACTTTGCTCAAAGATATTGGGTATTAGAAACCAATCATAGTCATTCTATAAGAATTGTCCTGGATGCATGCATGCAGGAATACAGAAATAACACATCGATCAACATTAACTTGAAGGTTTGATTCAGTCAAATCTAACAAGTTTCTTTCAATTTTGTCCAAACAAGATCCTTTTTTTTTTCCTTTCTAAAATAGTGAGGTCAATAAAATTACCGATCAAGAGATATTGGTAGTAACAATATGAGTATATGACAAGTGGATGACCCAATTAGAATCGGATTGGAATTGTTAAACGCATACAGTAATCAAGCAGCCCATGCCCACAAAATACATCATCTTATGTTTTCAATACCCATCAAGCAAATCATCCAAAACTAGTTTGTACTCAAGTTTCACAGCCATTGGACGCCAAGTAACAATACTGATCAAAATTTATAGTTGTACATTCTTTTTCCAATAAATGTAACTCTTGAACTTTCAACATTTACGCATGCATTCATGTCTCAACTTATATGTCATACATTCAAAAGAGAAAGGAAAACTGCTTACGGCAACAGGGATCAATTGGTTTATTATTTCTTTTCCCCTTTTTGGTTTCACTCCCATTTCTCATTCATACATATGATAAAATCAACCAGCATTTCAACAAGAAAAATGGTAAGATATAAATTAAAATGATAATTTTTTTAAATTGTAAATAAAATGCCATGCACATTTACGGTTAGTAATAGTAATTACAATCTTGATAGTGTGAAATATAGAGGGAAGAGGGCCTAAACTTAAGTGGTAACCAAGTAGGCAAAGCCTAAATACTATGCAACTTTACTCTTTTAAACAGACATTGAAGAAATCCATCAACACAATATCTAGAAGGTCAATACTACTATTGGTAGAAGCATGACAAAACATATATATATATATATATATCCACTCAAAGAGGCTACTACAGCAGCATATGGAAGTGTCGTTGCATGAATTCTTCGGAAATTTTAGATAAATTCATATTAATAAGTCGATCTTCACAAGTACATTTAGTTTGGACACAGAATCAATTACATGCAAGGCTATCAATAGCAGAAAAGGATGTAAATAAGTTACCTAACGTAAAAATTAACCAATGCCAGACCAAAAAATGCACGAGTTAAGAAAATGATACAAAAATTAAACAGTTTATAGTTATAAATTTACCTGTAAAAACCGAAAAATCTATGGATACGGCATGATTTGAATCTGCGGCCAATAATTACCGCATGAAGAATATTCGATTTCTGAAAACATCAAATGGAGCAATAAAAATCAACTACATAGAATGATAAACGAAGTTCAAATTAGTTAGAAAATATAATCTGATAAACTGCACTAAACTGAAAAGCCCACTAAATTGTGGACAACATAAAAATTATAAATAAAAAAAAAAAAAAGGGACCACCATAAACTGGTTGAACAAAATCAAATTTCTAGGGTGAAAATGAAACCTAATAGTAGCTTCAATCCTAAACAACTAAAACAAACAATCAGTACAGATATGCAAAGAAACCATTTCTAAATGGGAACTCAAAATTACATTACAGAAGACCGAACCTCAGAAACGTAAATTGGGATAAATAACTACGAGGAGAGCTGCTGAAGCAAAACCGAAAACCCTAGTTGATGATTTCCTCGAGGTGGAGTTGGTCAAATATATAACAGAAAATAGTGTAAAAGCCAGAAAATCCCCATAAATGCAAAAAAGGTAGAATATTGAGCACGCCTCGAACACAGTCCTAAAAATGGGAAATGAAATTGAAAACCATCTGCATGAGAGGCATAAAGGAACAATTGGCCAACCGGTGTGAACTTTACCTTCTTCTGGAGATTGACTGAAACCCTAACCGTTACGCATGGATTCGAAGGCAGAGGCTTAACCGCAACACCTCCACCGTCTCCTAAACTGTGCACCCACCCCCTTCCCGCCTTTCTTTCTTTCCCCTGTTTCTCTCTTTCTCTCTCTTCACAGAACCCTCGCCCTCCGTGGGCTGTTCGAACCAGAGAGCAACGTTTCTTTCTTCTTCGCACCGTTTTCCCTTTTTTTTTTTTTTTTTCCTTTTTTTCTTCTTCTTTTTATTTTTTGAATTTTTTTAAAAGCTTTAACTAAGGGTAATGATCGAAAACGAACAAAGCTCACGATATAATTGTTTTTAAAACCGTCCGATTAGAACCCGACTAAGACGCATGCCCTTTGTATTGACATATATGCCCCAATGGATACCAATCCAACGATTATACATATTGATAGCAACTGAAAAATTTCTTTCAAAATCGTTTGCACTAACTCTTACGTTTTAGTTAAGAGTGGGCACGTGCAACACGCACGCCAAACCTTGTGATGACGACATCTGACTGTGGCTCTATGAGGTTAAATCGAAACCTTTTTTGGTCGGTTCGACACCGACCGGGTTTTCTCGAATTTGCTTTCGACCATTTCTGACCGTTCGCTAATTATATTAGATTAATTTAGTCAGTAATGATGCTTAAAATTAATTTAGTAATCAAAGCCAGCTGCTCCTTTGAAGTCCAAAGTCTAAAGTCCAATTAAACACAAGAGTCCCAGTCTTCCAAGATGACTTGGCATTCTGAGGAAACGGTAAAGCTAGGAATCCGTACAATCTTAGAATCTAGTCTCACTTTGTGGATGCACACGTGCGAGAGCAATTTAAAATGCAAGGCAATAGTGTGAACTGCTAATCGGTTGGTTTGCTTCAGTTTGGTCTAGGTTGGGTTGGTTTTTATGTGAGAATGATGAAATCGATATTGAAATCGAAATCGAACCATTAAGAAAACTTTGGTTTCGATTCGGTTTGAATTCGATTTTTCATAGAAAATTATGCCAAAAAAAAAAGATTTTCTATGAGTTTTGGGCTGATATGGTTTGGTTTTGATTAGGGTTTTGAACTGGTTATAATTTGGTTTCAGGTTTGTTCATTTTGCGGTGTGATTTTGGGATCATAATACCCCAGCTTGAAACTGACGCAATAATACTTCATTTTGGTTCGATCTAGGTGATTTTGATATGGTTTTATTGATTCGGGCTAGGTTTTGGCACCTTTCATGTGAACGCATCTCTTTTTTTTTTTTTTTTTCCTTGGTGGAATTTGTTAACTGTTAAATCATTTGAGGAACTACTATAAACAGTTTTAATCAAATATGTAATATATGGTCCTACCCGAACTAAATTAAGTCTTTGTCTATTCATTGTATTGGTGCGAGTGGTTAATGATAATGGAGAAAGATTGTGGTTGTCGAAACAAAGACGAGAGAAGCTGATGATGTTGGTGGGACTTCCTTGATTATGGCTGTGTGACCTGACCCTACGGGCCAATTCAACACTCCAACTCTTTATGTTGATGTAGGTCAAGACTGAAGTTGTCTCAAGAGATTTACGAAAAAGAAAAAAAAATGGTTGTCTCAAGAGGTACATTGACATTGTAAATTATCCATAGGGAGTCCAACGGCAAGTTCATCGTTGATGACTTGACTTGATAATCTCCTACAAGTAGAAAGGGGGAACTAGTTTTAAAAAGAAAAATAGAGAATTTCCTAATCTATGAGATCTGACGCTTATTCCATCCAAAAAGAGGTATTTTGGACCTTTGACAATTGCAGATGGGAATTAAAAATGAGACTCGCTATTCCAAAAATCCAAATCATGATGTGTATATAGATTCTCTTTTCACTTTGGAGGACGAAAAATTTTTAAAATAAAGTTTTTGTAATCATGGTCCTGTAATATACCATAAACTCTTACTGTGTTGAGTAATTTTATTTTTTAAATGTAATCTTTATTTTACTTTTTAACTTCAAAGATTTAGTTACAAACAATAATTAGGGGTGTCAATCAGTCGGCTAGGCTGGTTTTGATCGGGCTTAATTGGGTTGCCCACTTTAAAATCTCACACATTGACCAGCCCGTTTAAGTAACCAGGCCGCATATGGTAGACATGGTCCTATTTATAAATGGTCAGTCAAGTACCAGTCTTAATCAAACGACCAATAATTGGGCTCATCGGGCTTTAAACGTGTCAAGCTAGTAATTGGTCGATCCCGATTCAGCGTCCACCAGGTTGCACCCTTGCATCAAGAATGACCGATTATAAATGGGTTGGGCTTGAGCCCGACTATTAATCAGGTCAAGCACGTTTAGCCTTGAAATGGTTGGGCTTACCGGGCCAAGCCTGAAATTGACACCCCTAACAACAACTCAACCATTTCACATTTAAATGGGGTCAGCTACATATATCCATGAGAGAGTAAAATAAAAATAAAGTAGAAAAAAGAGAAACAAAACAAACACCTCATGAACATCCCACCTAAATGAGGTTGGCTCTATGGATTATTTCCCTCCAAACAACTGTATTTGAGGTCATATTGGAGTCAAGACCTAGACTTTGTATGTCTTTCCTTACTACTTCTCATCCCAAGGGTTCTATTAAACATGGACATACCATCTTAAACGACTTTCTCAGAACTTGTTTAGAATCAAGGCAACTCCCAAATCAACTCTAATCCGGTCATTCCTTACCCTAGTATTGATTTAGTTTCACTTCTTTCCCCTTTATTCCCCTTTGCAATCGGATGGAGCATATGTAAAACGATGAATCATGATGAACAAAACATGAGGTAGTCTATGATTTGATCATTGTGTTCAAGGTGTTGTTAGTAGAATATAATGGTGATTTCTATATAACATCAAGTAAGAAAGAACGCTCATTGGGCATATGGCCCCTACAATATTACAGGGGGCCAATGAGAGAGCGCACACGGGCATCAACAAGGGTTGAGTTTTTTGTATTTCACATGGTGGGAGCATCATTTTCACCCCCTGTGTCTAGGTGCAAGGGCTGCATGACCAAGGAGAATTTTTTTCTCACAACACTATATGCAACAGTTCGCAAACCCATTGAGTTAATGATTGGTGTTTAATGAGTTAACAAGAGAACCTCTGAGCTTCAAGACTCGGTTTTAATAAAATTCATGGATGGTAATTCATATCATAATAGCTACATTTTTAATGAGTCGACATATAAACCTTGGTGGAACCAAGGATATATGGCCAATGAATGCCCCTCCAAGAAGTCCTCTAAAGAGGATTTTAGGAAGAAAAAGGCTATGAAAGCTATTTGGGATGATTATGGTAATAGTGATTCCAAGGAAGAGGATTCCAATGAGGATTGCAATATTTGTTCCCTAAGTATAGTAAATGCCAGTGATGAAGAGCAAGATGATAAGGTAAATGGAAGTCCCTCATATCAGGAGTTGTCCTCTACCTATGATGAGTTGAAGTTGGAATTCCAAAGAATGTGTAGGAGACATAAGGGTCTTAGAAAAAGCGCGTTAAACTTGAATTCCGGGAATGATTCTCTTAAGTTGGCCAATGGGGCTTTGATCCAAAAAGTTGTGGATTTGAAAAGCTCACGAATGGTAAAAAAGTTTGAACTTTGAAAAATGATCATATTTATCGTAGAGCTACCAAGACCATTAGAAAGGGTACTTCTATAGCATACTCTTCTCTAGGGGTGAACATTTGGCCCTGGCGGCCCGAATCCATCTTGGCCCGCCTTGAGCCCAAACAGAGTGTGGACTAAGATTTCTTACCCTAAGGGTGGGTTAGGGTTGAAAAACGCTGACCCTGTGTTAGGGCAGGCCCGGCCTGGGTTAAGACGCAGCCCAACCCAACCCAACGGACTCTTATTTTAACCCTGATTTTAGATAAGGGATAATCTATTGTAACTACACCTATTTGCCCATAGGCCCCACATTATACTATTTACAAAACTAAGTGAGATAAGAGTTTTCTCTTTAATTTCCCCCTTCCACTCCATTAGCAAAAAAATGACAAGCATGGTTAACCTGACCCTAGCAGAAATCAAGGCCAATCAAGGTCAACCCGGCCCAACCCAGCCCTGCCAGGGTCAATTAGAGCTGGGTTGGGTTGACATGAACCCGTCAGGGTTAGGCCTGGACTGGACATTAGCCCGGTAGGGTCAGGTTGGGCTCGGGTTGAGTTTTGAGGACCTATGATTGGACCAGAGTTGTTAGAAACCCAGCCCAAACCGGCCCATGTACAGCCCTACTCTTCTCTATTATTTATCATAGGTGTGGAAGAGTTGGACATGTAAAATTCAAGTGTCCACACACAACTAATCACTATGGACCCATACTTAGATGGGTACCAAAAGTTCCTAAAAGTTGTTTATTTGCTACATTGGTGCCTCAAATTCCAAAGACATCAAAGGTTCATCAAGAAAAGAGTTTGACAACCTCTCACAAGAGTAAAAAGATGGTGGTCAAGTACCAAGACAAGAGAATCAAAGGTAAGAGAAGGTATGATGCTACTTCTCCTTTCTTTAAATTAAACACAACTCAAAATTCTTGTCGCTTAATATTTGGGAAGGTTGGTGTTGGGACCTCTCTCAAACACACTAAGCTTTAACTCTTCCGTAGTTTAGGATTTTTGCATGTTTTTTATCTATTTTCTTCGCATGCAAGTTTAGTTCTCTTAGTTGGCCTATCTAGTCTTTTATCTCTTTCAATGTTTTTAAATGTTTTGGTCAGGCTTTGATTTGATGTTAAGATTTATGAACTCCATTGTCAAAGTCCTCTCATAAGCCAAATGGTAAGACTTAAGGACAATTAGTGACTTCTGCTTAAATCAGGATTTCATCTTTGCCAAATCACTAATGTATTTTCTTTGAGTGCTAACATGGCTTATGTATGTTAGTCCTCTACAAGATGGATTGATCCTTGGCATATCAGATTTGGGATTGGTTCAAATATGGTAAAAATGAAGTTTTGATAAATTTCAGAGAGAGAGAGAGAGAGAGAGAGAGAGAGAACATGCTCATCAAATATGTATGTACAATGCTTCCCCTTATGCATACATTATATAGTTTCATTGGACAGTAGTTAGATATATGCAGGTTTGAGACATCCAAATGGGCATTGAAAAAAGAGAAGAAGAAGGCCCCTCATATAATGAACCTTGCCAAATGTAGAACTTTTACGAGGTATTATCCTAAACAACCAACAGAAAGTCCAGCAATTTGGCACATGAGGGTGTCAGTTGTTGTTAGTCCAAGAGAAATTATCTCATACCTGAGTACTGATAATCTGCAAAGGGTGGGGAGCTAGCACGCACACCAATTTGCTCATCTGTCAATGCTGATCTGCGTTATATAATTTTTGCTTCTACTCCATGAGAAGCAAGTGATGTGCTTCTTATCCCATGGATTTGTTGAAGGCCCATCTAATAACCTTCATTCAGAAGATCCAGAATAGACAATTTCGGCATCCATATGAGCAATTTGATCCCTGGTTCTTTATCAAGTAAAATTAAATAAAACCTAACCAAAATCCGGTCGAAATCCTACAAGAAAACTCATTCCTGGATTCTTTATCAACCCCTTCCTCGTCATATTCAATCTCAAGACTTCGGCATCTTCATACCTCCCAACCGATGCATATATGTTCGAAAGAAGCACAGCATGACTTGACCCTTCCGATTCCAGCTCAAACACCTTGTCTGCAGCAAGTTTGGCCAGCATTGTTTTGCTATGAATACAACAACCACCAAGCAAAGCCCTCCATATGTTTGAACCTCCACCATCTGAGAAGATGCTAATAAAAGCACTGGCATCGGATAAACGCCCAGCTCGTGCAAGCATGTCAACCACACACCCACAATGTTCAGCAGTTGGCCTAATTCTCTTCTCTTCCACCATTTGTTTGAAAATCATTAACCCATCATCCACCAACCCAGAATGATCACAAGCACTGAGAACACTCAGATAGGTTATGCCGTCTGGATTTTCTTCACCTCTCTGCATCTCCTTAAAGAGAGCAATAGCATCTTCTCCATGGCCATTGATCCCATATCCAGATATAATTGTATTCCATGAGACTATATCTCGACAAAGCATCTCTTCAAATACCCGGTAAGCCAGCTCCACAAACCCACACTTTGCATATGCTGATACTAGACTATTCTGAACTAACCTGTCTTGGGCAAAGCCAGCATTGAAAACATGGCCATGGAGCTGCTTGCAAGGCTCTAAACCAGCAATTTCACCACAAGCTGTTAGCAAACTGGCCAACATCATTGGATCAATATTGAAATCCTCTTCCAGTCTCATTTTAGCCAGCAAATTCAGTGCATCCATGGAACCTCCATTCTGCACATAGCCTGATATCATAACTGTCCAAGAAATCAAGCTCTTCTCCAACATCTGGTTAAACACATTTCTAGAAGAATACACATCTCCACACTTGGCATACATTGCAATAATGGAGTTTGAAAGAGGGATATCACATCCAAACCCATTCACTATAGACTGAGCATGAATTGATTTACCCATCTTAAGGTCCCCCAACAGGGCACAAGCCCTTACAAGATTCATTAAAACTGTTGTATCCAGATTGAACCCAATACATCCCATTCTACAAAACAAATTAAGCGCCTCATGGGCATATTCAGTACGGACCAACAAACCAATCATTGTCGTCCAACTGATAATATCACTAGATTCCATATGCGTGAAAATTTTTGTAGCTGCCTCCAAGTCCTCCAGACAAGAATACATATTGAGAACGGAATTAGCCAGGGCAACATCTGAACAGAGCCCCCTCTTGACAACCATACCGTGGATTGACTCAGACAATATAAGCGTGCCTAAAGCAATACAAGCCTGGATAATACTCAACATAGTTACAGAATTTGGCCATAGACCAAACAACTGGAGTTGATTGAACACTGCAAATGCTTCTTCAAACAGTTCGTTGTGGATAAGTCCCCCGATCATTGCGTTGCAAGTGACCAAACTTGGGTTGTTCATCAGCTGAAAGAATTTATACGAATCCCTTATATTTCCGCATTTAGCATAAGTATGTAACATGGCAGTTCCCACAATCAGATTGGACTCCAATCCAGTTTTAACTATTAGTCCATGGAGAGATGTTCCAGCAACCGGATCCTGTATGCCCTTCAAGCCAACAAGAACTCCAACCATTGTGAAAGAATTTGGGATCCAACCTGATACCCGCATTTGGGAAAACATGTTGAGGGCTTCACGGTGAAACCCATTCTCTGCGTATCCGTAAATCATGATCGACCAGGAAACAGAGTTTTTGTGAGGAATTTCTTCAAACAGTTTCCTTGCATCTTCCACCCTTCCACGTTTAAAATACAAATCCAATAGTTTGGAAGTGTGAAATGGGTTGGTGATTGATAGAGGATTTTGGGATGAAAAAAACGATCTGTTTAGTTGCAGTTGTAGTAAATCATAAGAGATTACTCTCATCCCAAAAGTGATTTTGAATTTTTGGGTGATGAAATTCAAGTAATAGGCGCGCCAACTGGAATAACAATAGCTAATGGTGGTAACTTGTTATATTGCTGAAACTCCAACGATATACGGGTAAAGCAGCTTCCTAGTTTCTTTGAATCATTGAGATTTGGAAACCATGAAGCAGACAGTGAACCTAGCACTGTGTATCAGTATATCACTGGTCAATCGCCCCAATTACATCTGCATATGGTTACCACCACCCCACCGAAGGCTGTCTAACTGTCTATTAGGATCAGAACTGGAATTCGGATAGCAACCGACCCATCCATTAAATTATTAGTCCGGTTCTGAATTTTGGAATCGATTAGCAAAAGGGCTGGTCGGTTCTGGAACGGATCTTCCAACGGTTCTAGTAGAGGTGTCAATTTTCAGGCCCGCCCATGATCGAGAATGCCCGATTGATAAACGTGCTGGGCTCAAGCCCAGTCCGTTTATAATCGGTCATTCCTGGTGCATGGTGCAAGTCCCACGAGCACCCGACCAGCCCAATATGTTTAGCCTGACCGTGTATGATACTACTTTTTTTTTTTTTTTTTAGAATTAGGTATATAGTGATACTTTTACCAATTATTGAATGTAATTAAATGTAAGTTTTTTTTTTCTAAATTATTGATAATTTAATAAATATATTAAATTTTCTAAAATCTAAGACAATTAAACACATTTAAGGATTTAATGGTGTATCAATCCATTTAAGGTCCAATTAGCTCGATTAGTAGAAGCCTACTAGTGTTCTTTCTCTCAATAATATATTAGGTGTTGTTGAAGTGGATTTTGGAATTCCGCATTTACTGGTATACTTAATAATGGAGATTTCATTTTAAGTATTTTGATTCTTTTTTTTTTTATGTTTATGGAAGGATAATGTAGCAGTGCATGGTGGTTTTCCCCTTTTTTTTTTTTCCCTCTTCATGAGGATGTTTGGAAAGAATACGATAGAGGTGAGGTAGAAGAGAGGGGTAAGAAAAAAGTGTATGCGAGTGAAGGTGAGGCACTATTTTCGATTTTATTATTTCTATAAACATTATTATTGGATGGATAATTTTGTAAACCAAAACCCAATTCTAGGTAACCTGGTAATTCTCCCTAGATATTACTTATATTAAAGTAAAAAATTATGAGAAATTGAACATCGTGATAGTGCTCCGAACAAAATAGGAATCAGAACTGACCCATCGATTAATAAATGGTTTTGAAACTTAGGTTTGGAATCGATTAGATAAATGGGCCGGTTCTAGTCTTGACCCCCTTGAGATCTTAACTAATTAGGAGTTGAACCATTACCCAGAACCAAACATATTTACACAACAACTGCTATAGTCAAAGAAAGAAATAGTTGAAGAGGATTATAGTTAGCAAAAATAGGAAAGGCAAAAAAAGGGAAACGGACGATATGAGTTTTAAACTGTAAATTTTTTGAATCATATGTTCAAACAAACGGTCAAAATAATAGAGAATGGTAAAAATCGAAAAACAGACAATACAAGTTTTAAACGTCTAGATTTCAAACAACCGGGACGAAAAAATGGTAGTATACTCATATAAATTAAGGAATTATTATATGAATATTTGCATTTAGTCTTCAAAACAACTACAATATCTAACATTAATGCTTATACATCCCATGTCTCATTATAAATTTTATCATTGAATATCATCCAACACTAATTCTAAACTCAAACACTACATATACCCAAAGTCTTATTGAGCAATATAACTAGGTTATGGTGTTGTTCATTGTTGTCAACATAATCAACACACTCTCGAAGTGAAATATGTTCAGTTAGAGTTAGGAGTCATCACTTTATAAATATTTTTCATCAAATATGATAGTTATAGCTCAATTTTCGGGGTCCGTGAATTGAATTTGAGTTGAAGGTAATATCGTGAGAAATATAATCTATGGCGTTAGCTTCAAGTTGGTGAAATACTCAGGTCAATCAAAGTTCGGGAGAGAGATATATGGTTAATTAAGTAGACATTATGTTCAAAAATCAAGTCTTAAAAAAGGCCATAAAAATGGAAACGTGTTTTAAACGTGTTTAGAATGGGAATGCTTGAAGTTTACTATTTTTTTAAGTATTTTTGGGAAGCATAAGGTAAAACGTGTTTTTACTAACAATGAAGAGGATCCTCGACTAATCAAAAAAAAAAAAAGAGTCAGTCTCTGAATAAAAGGATTGTTTTGCTCCTGTGGTACCTTTCGCCTTCAGGAAGTTCTTCTCCTTTAATCTTCGCATCACCCTCTAGCTATAGATCAAGAGTGGAATGTGAGCGTACTTTCAAAGTGATGCATGAATTAGTGATCTTCTCCCCCTTACCCTCACCCGCAACCCAAAAGAAATTTCCAAATTATAGAAAACACCATGTCACAACCATGGTCTTAAAAATAACGTTATTGGGTACCGATACAGATTGGTTGTATCGGTATATAAGTATGGTATAGGTGTGTTGTCCAAGGTGGTACAAATATAGTAGTTACAACACAAAATTATTCCTTAACATCCCCCTCAAACTTAATGTGGAAGAGTCAAACTAACATGAGTTTTGAAATGACAATCACGATTTGATGTACGTTCCCCTCAAACTTAATACCAAAGAACAGAGTTTGTATAACTATTATTATGATTTATTGGCATTCCTCATATCAGTTTCTAATTCCACCATGTACCCTAACGCACATGAACCTTATCAAAGGTCAAGTAGATTAGAGCGAGACGGGGGTGGGTTGGTGAGCAAGTGAACCACTTCCCTCATCGTAGGCCTCTCGGGGCTATTTTCTTCAACACAAAGCATTGCCACCTTGAACAAATTGATCACCCCAGACAATGGGTATCCACTCAGCCTCGGATCCACCACTGCCAGCACGGCTGCCGCATCCGATGGATTTGATATCTCCGACATTGTCTTCTGCACCCACCTCACTATGTCCACGCCCTCCCCGAACTCTCCCACTGGCCTTCTCCCTGTGATTAGCTCTAGTAATACTACACCAAAGCTATACACATCGCTTTTCTCGTCCACTCGCAGTGTGTACGCATACTCTGTTTCGATTACACACAATTTAAATTCCATCAGCATAGTCACGACTCTCAAGGCCCATACAAATACAGGGCAGTAAAATCATTTTATATGAAAAATAAAAAAATAAAAGTATAGGCAACGAGAGATAGAATCATCTCTCCTCCCCCCTCCCCATCCGAAAAAAATTTGTCTGTTATCTGGAGAATCTTTTTTTTTTTTTTTAATTAAAAATGACAGCTGTGATAAGTGTGAGGCTGCGGCGTCTCCATATTCATGGGAGAGTAAAAGTATTCCCACGTGGGGACGGTGGGGACACATCCCCACCTTCATCCCAACACGTGTGTGAACTGTGATGAGCTTGCAGTTTGCAGTTTGCAGTTTCTCCTAATGCTCATGGACTCATGCGAGGATAGGAGTGTCTTTCATGTGTGGGCAGTGCGGATACATACCCACACACTCTGGGAAGGAGGGTGGGGATAAACCCCAAGTAGGGATGCGGGTCAAACTCTTACTAAACCCTCTTAAACCCTGTCGAGAAAAAGTCAACTACGTACTGGTGCAAAAACTAGAAAGGTGAAACCATCAGGTGATTCAGATAACGAACAAACCTGGTGCGATATAGCCGTAGGAGCCAGCAATGGAGGACATACACTCCGAAGCTCCGGAGGATTGCAAGAACTTGGCGAGCCCGAAGTCTGCAACATGAGCCTCCAAGTCCGAATCAAGCAAGATATTATTGGACTTCACATCTCTATGGATGATCAGAGGAGAGCAATCATGGTGAAGGTAACACAACCCCTTCGCTGCTTCCACTGCAATTTGATACCTCGTCTCCCACTGCAAATGCGCCCCTTTCGGACCATGAAGCATTTCTCCCAAGCTTCCATTCGGCATATACTTGTACAGTAATAGATTTGTGTCATTGTTCGAGACAAACCCTAGCAATCTCACGATGTTTCGGTGTCGAATCCTTCCCAGAGTCTGAATTTCAGCTGAGAAGCCATGATCGCTCCTCCCACTACTCCGACCAACAAGTCGCTTGATTGCGACATCCACTCCGTCCGGCATCGATCCTCTGTAAACGATCCCTGCACCTCCTTTGCCGATGATGTTCTCTTCTTTCAAGCATTCGATTACGTCTTCCACTTTAAAACCAAGTTTCTGGAATGGAGTCAGTTTCCAGGCCTTTGATTTGTGGTGTTCTTTCCAGTAACATTTGACCTTTAAAATGGCGGTGGTGAGAAGTAACACAGTTCCAATTACTGATACGATGATGACAATTATCTTCGAACATGACCTTCTCTGTTCAGAACCTGCTGGGGTTTGGATAGATGGACAGGGGGTGTGATGTAGTGGACTACAGAGATTGGGGTTTCCTATATAAGTGCTGCCGTTGAAAGCAAGGAATTGTCCCCCAACCGGAATTGTACCTGACAAGTTGTTGTAAGAGAGATCCAACGTTGTTAGGCTCGTCTGTGATCGAATTCCAGTCGGTATTTGGCCAGAAATTTGGTTTCTCGATAGGTTGAGAGTGCTGAGGATGTCCAGCTTTGCAATATCATTTGGAATCTCTCCGATTAGATTGTTTTGACTGAGATCAATCGATGTAAGAGAAGAACAGCGAGAGAGAGTGCTCGGAATCGAGCCTTTGAGATTATTACTGCTGATGTTTATCTTGGAAAGCGACTTGAGCTGGAACATCTCCGGTGGAATCTCGCCGGAAAACTGGTTTATGTCGAGGGAGAGTATCTGCAAATTGGCGAGCTTTCCGATAGATTTAGGAATTCTACCAGTAATCACGTTGTTGGACAGCGTCAAGAGACCAAGATTTTCGCCGGAAATCTCGTCGGGGAGTTCGCCACTGAAGTGGTTGTTGCTGAGTTCCAACATGTTAGCCAAAGGCAAGTTCAAGAACCCAGGTGGAATCGTTCCGTTTAAGAAATTCTTCGAAAGTCGGACCCGAATCAACGATTTGCACTCACCGAGTTCAGTTGGAATCGGTCCAAAGAAGAAATTTTTCATCACTATCAGCCTCTGCAACCTCTTCCCGGTACACAGACCTGGAGGTATCGTTCCGGTGAGATGATTCGATGTTACGTCAAGGTACTTGAGCTTTCCACTGAGGCCAAGATTAACCGGAAGTTCCAACGTAAAGTTGTTCTCCCATATCTCCAAGACCTCGAGATTAGGGAGATCCGCTATGAACGGTGGAACTGGGCCATGGAGATGGTTGCGGAACAGATTAAGCAACGTTAGATTCTTCAGCTCGGAGAAATTCTCCGGTATCTCTCCGGTGAGCTCATTGTTGGATAAATCGAGGGACATGAGACTGACGAGTCCAGAGAGTTCCGCCGGAATCTGTCCTGAAATTTTGTTCAGTTGCAGGAACAACGTGTCCAATAGTTTCAAACGTCCCAAACTCGTCGGAATTTCGCCGGTGAGTTGGCAGCTGCTGAGGTCAAGCCTCCGCAGAGAGGGAAAGGAGCCGAACTCAGGTGGGATTCCTCCTTCATAGGAATTGAAATACCCCATGTAAAGGTACTGAAGGTTCGATAGGCGGCTCAAATTCGCTGGAATCTTGCCAGTGAGGTTGTTAGCGTTCAAACCCAAGAATTCCAAACTCTGCATCTCAGAGTATATAGCAGGGATTTCACCGGAAAAATAATTGCCACCGAGACTCAGATGCTTGAGCCGCTTGAGCTTGACGATCTCCAGCGGTAGAATTCCTGTGAAGTTGTTGTTATAGACATCGAAAACCTCCAATTCAGGTAATCCTCCGGCGACTTCCTCGGGGATTTCATCGATCAGGCCATTGCCGGAGAGGTTAAGGAACTTGAGGGAAGTCAAGTTCGCAATCTCAATGGGAAGTGTTCCTGTGAGATTGGTTGAGGTGAGTGTCAGATTGACAAGCCTGTTTAACAATCCAATCTCCGGCGCAATGAAGCCAAAGAGGGGAACGAATGAGACGTTGAGGGAAATCACACGAGAATCATTGTCACATGAGACGCCTGAGAAAGAACAATGTGAGTTGGGAACAGAGGTGGGTTTCCAGTCATCGAGGCCAAAACCTTTTGCTCCGACGAGTGATGCTTTAACCTTCATTAGGATGTCAAGATCAATAGAAGATGTAGAAGTACTAGAAGAGATGGCAAATACAAGTAAGGTAAAGAGAAGATAACTGAAAAAGGCCCTTCTCATGTTTGTGGCTTTTGTTTCTCAGTTTCTTCTCTACGATTTCAGGATAAGGAGTGTTCAAATGAAGACAGTTGAGGTAGAGCTTTGTAGGAATAAGTACTGACTGCGCAAAAGCTCCAAAAGAATCGAACTCGTAGAATAAAGAAAAAATTGTGATAGTGAGAGAGAGAGAGAGAGTGGACATTGGAGGGGAAACCATTGGAGAAAGGCTATTAGTAATGGTAGCACTAGTGGTCCGCAACTGACTGTATAAGGGGAGCACTAACGGTTGAAACGAATATCAACTCTCTTACTGGTCTTGGCTTGACCCATTTGGATTTGGAAAAAAATCCTCTGTTTTTCTCATCTTTGTTTTTACTTGTTTTGCTACCTGCAGAACACGATATGTGGACAACTTTAAGATCAACACAGCAGATGTAATAATCCTCACTCAATCTTGACCGTTGATGTTAAAGTTGTCCACGTGTCGTGTTCTGTAGATAGCAAAACAAGGAAAAACAGGGATGAGAAAAACAGAGGATTTTCATCCTTTGGATTTGGGGCCATGCTCAAGGGTGACGTGGTATTAAAATCTATGCTTACCATCAAAGAAATAAAATAATTCATTTTTCTTCATAAATATCATTTTAGGTTTTCGAATTTTTTAAAATACCTATTGAAATTCTATTTTCTTGGTTGTGAGCACAGTCATCAACTAAATTTTGTCCGACCCATAATGGAGCAGCGATGACTCATTGATCATCTTGGGTCCCCCCACACTCCCTCTCTTGGGTCATTGCAGCCCATACTTGCAATCAAGTAGCTACCACCCATGCTGGCAACTGAAGAAATAAAATCTCAGAAGACTTTTTAAAAATACAAAAATCTAAAATGATATTTATGAACCCAGAGGAGCAACTCGGATAATAACAAAAAAATTCCTCTTTTTTTTTATATATATAATATTGGGTCCTCATATTTAGCAATTAAAGTCCAAAGTTTGTACTTGTATTCTTTTTTGTACTTGGATCCTTTGTGGTGCAACAAGGCGTCTGACTTGCATCCAATGCTCACAAATGTCTCCAACTGCGTGTGATCGCCTTAAGTTTTGTGCTTGAACATATTTAATCATTTAATGTACACGAGACTCCTTGTTGTGCCACAAAGGGATTCAATTTTTCTTTTTGTCATATTTGAGTCGTGAGAAGAAAGGTGTGTCCTTTTTTATTACAATTTTCGCTTTGGTTCCTAACTCAAATCATTATCTTTCCCTAATTTTTGTTTATTTGTTGTGTCTCTTCGGAAAAGCTTGTAATCATTTGTATTTTGAAGTATCTCAAATCCATGTATTAGGATTCCTTAACTCATGACCGTCCAATTTCCCAATACGCAAACACTCGCGAGAAATGCTTGTCATCATCATCATCTAAACAAGTAGCAACCCTCAGTTATCTTCTCCAATCCAGCCTTCCAGGTTCCACTGAACCCAGTTGTCATCATCTCTTCTCTCATGGTAAGAAAAACTTTCATTTAAAAAATATAAAAAAATGTAAGCAGATGCGATATTCCTAAGCCACATAAATTAAAAATAAATAAAATAAAATAAAGGAGGGGCATACACAAGATATGCTATGTGAGCCGTACACATAGTCTTAGTCATACGTGGTGTGGTCGAAGCATTTATTCCTTCTTCCCCACCAACATTAAATTCCACTAGCAGTGTCAGTGTGTGAGGAGAGCATATGCTTATTCTCTTCTCTAGTCTTCCCAGACAGTGAGTGATTTGAATTGGAGAATCCAAGAACGATATATATTATACTATATACATAAAAGTGTATAGAGTGATTTGGAGAATAACTACTCTTTGCATATCGGAGGTCAACTGGTCAAGTAGAAATGTGCTAGTTTGGGGAGCATCAGGGATAAAAGAGCTTAAGCCTCAAGCCTTGAGGCCTTAAAGCCTTAAAGCCTTAAAACTCATACAAATAAAAAATGATACCGTGAATCCACGATGGTGTGCATTTCATGTACTTCCAACAAATTAATTCTTCACATATTTTAGGTTGTCACAAAGGGGAAATAAATAAATAAAAAGAATGTTACCTGGTCGCATAACTTCTGCATCAAACATAGAATCATGTGAAATTATCATCACATTCACGTGAAATAAAAAATTCTATCCAACACTTACATGTGCTCTCATTGGCCCTCATGCTAGTGCAAGGACCACGCTACCAGATAGCAATCTCTTCCCCCACCCCCAAAAAAAATTGTGATTTTTCTTTTCACCCATGGTAAAGATGAATTCCTTTTTCATGGGCATCCAGATTGTCAGATGCCCAAGGGGAGGAGTACGCCCCCAAATTATAGGGGGTGAGAGTTTGTGATGGGACAAGAATCTAATCACATGCTGAAATTTCTTCATCCTCTCCACGGAAAAAAATTTAGTTAAAAAAAAAAAAATGAACGGAGCGGTAAGAGCGAACCAAGTTGTCGTCCTCCTCGTTATAGTCCACCTCGAACTCCCCTAGTGCTCTTCAACTTGTTGGAGAGGATGGATGGCACTTGATGATGAGCCAAGTCCAAATTACATGTGGTACACCTACCACAAATAACTGGTGAGGAAATCACCACTAGGGAAAAAGAAAGCTACCCAGTTGCGTGTGCCTACGTCTAGACACAGGAGGCCATGAAATACTATGCTGAATATCTCTTTGTGCGGCCTCCCATTGGTCTACTAGCTAGCGTGGCCGTGCAAGCGGGTAACATCCTCTTACCCATAAGTGTATCATTTTTTTTTAAGGAATAAAGAACGCTACTCATGAGTGTGTGTCTACGCCTAGACATAGTAGGTGTGAAAAAGACCACGCTGCCTCATGCCCTCCCATTGGTCGTGCTCGTTGGCGTGTACCAGTGCTTGTGAGTAGCTTCTCTTTCTTTTTTTTTTTTTTTTTTTATTATAATTTGGGAAAAAGAAGCCCAAAAGGCAATGTGACTTCTACATCCAAACTTACTCTATGAAAAACAGAAAACCCACCGTTGTTGATGCTTTTACATTTACTCTTATTGATCCCCGCGCTGATGCATGAGCCACATTACCTTTTAGGAAATTTTTTGGACATGAATCCTCTCCAATGCCCATGTGCCTAACGTGCATCGAACGACTGACAACACTCAGACATGACCCCTGGCCATCAGATGCGCACTAGGCACACTTGAGAGGATCTGGTTCCAAAAGGAAATGTTTCTGGATTACAGAAGACAATTATGACTTATGATCCATTTATTTTTATAATTTTTTTATTCTAAACATAATATTCTTGTTCAGACTTCAAAATTAAGAAAATACACAATAATGTTTAAAGTACTAGCATACATGCATAAACATAGATGTATTACCAGCATTTTTATCCTCGAAGTGTAGATGACAAGACTCTAGTAGATTTCCCTCCCTTCTTTTAGAGACACTTTACTGCTTTCTTGGTAAAGCCAACCACTTTCCAAGGAGAGGGGACTCAGGGAGTGATAAGACAAACACAGTGGGTGTTGTTAGTTACAAGTTTTAAATCGTATAGTTGATAAATTATTATTATTCTTCCCACTTCGTTGATGGATTGCTATTCGCTCGGCTGTGGTCCAACCGTCCTATAGCACAAATGCAAGTTGCAGTATCGTGAGGCTAAATTTCGAGTGCCTGTGTTGAAATTTCAAATTGATATATATATTGGCATCTGGCCACATGGTTCGTATGGATCAGAATCGAATCGGCCAGCTTCAAGTCCAATTTTTGTTGGAGTCAATCATTAATGTTTATTAATGTTCTTTGATGATCATTTTTATTCTTTTTATTATTAATAAAATATCAATGAATCATATTTCTTACAATAAGATCTACAAGTCTTTTGAATAAAACAAATTTAAGAAAAATTATAAATCTGTTAAAGTTTTTGTTTCTTTTTCTGATTCCAATTTCTAGTGTTTTGTTTGAATTCTTCTAGCCTATTCCAATTCAGCTCGAATAAGAATATATGAAGAATGATCTTATATCTACTAACCTAAAAGGATCTGGGTTTATAACCTTGCCTAACCATCAGAAGGTTGGACCAGCACTAAACTTCGGAATTGTTTGTTTCAAAAAAAGAAAAAACTCTAAAAAGATTGTCATGGTGCTCTTCTAGCATCTTGACTACATGTAAGCTTGCACGGGTGCAAATAGACTACATTAGGCCTAGGTTGGTTCAGTACTAAACTTTGGGGTTAGACCCAGGGGAAGAGTCTTGAGTGTCTGACATCTGATCACGAGGCCTCTCGGGCTTTCTTATGCTGTAGATGAAAGAGCCGATTTAGTAATGCAAGTGAAAAATAAACTTTAATGTGATCAATCCACCTAAGATGGGTCCTCATATTACTGTAGGGTATAAAAAAAAAAAATCAGTCATTGAAAAAGTAGAATAATTACCTTGAGTATCACATATGCAATACTGCATAGGAAATATAACTCTTCTAAAAACTATAGCAAACATCTTCATGATGATTACTTGCAAACTTAGGAAAATGATCTCCACTCACAATCAATATGAGGGTTCTCAACCTAATTCTCACAACCCACATGAAATAGGAAACACCACTCACTAAGTTATGACTCTTAAGCCAGCCAAAAAAGGGGTAAAACGACTAATAGATATGTGGTAGGGAGAGAGAGATTAGAATTAGTGGGGAGGGGAGAGATAACAATTGTGCCTACCCCAGGGTTACAGGGGAGGGGAGAGAAAAGTCAACGATTGAGCCTACCCCACCCACGAATTTAATAACAGGAAACTTAAATTTAGTTTCCTTACAGGAAACCAACTCCACTCTCTCTCTTTCTCTCCATTAAAATATATTGTATCTAATCCTCCTTTTATGGCATCAGAATTATATTGTGACAGAAACTCTAGCACCATGCTATTCGGATATCCACCTCTAACAAAATATCGAATAATATTTAAATTTTCAATCAAATAAATTAATATACATAAAAAGTAAATTACTTCTTATTACACTACATACAACAGTTAGTTATACTCAGGTCACTCCACTTAGGGCTCTTTTGATAACGTTTCAAGAAAAGCGTTTCTGATGTTTCACTTCACTTAGGGCCAATTTGATAACGTTTCAAGAAACGGAACAAAAAGTGTTTGATAAAACTGTTTCATTTCACTTGTTTTCAGAAATTGAAATTAAAATTTCTACCTATTTATGGTTCAAGAAACGACTCAGGCGAAACAAGTAGTCGTTTCTGAAAATAACTCGTGGCCATTCTTTTGCTAGTTACTATCGACTTCTAGGAACATGACTTATCAAACACCTTCAATTCTGTTTCTATTTCTAGAAACGGAAATTTATGTTTCTTCCATTTCTTGAAACAGAAACGGCAGAAACTTTATAAAATAGTCCCTTAGAAGATATCATGTAACAATCCTTAAAGCATGGTAACAGTTATTGTTGCCACTTTTAAACTGTCCTAATTATATACACAAAGAATTTGCAACGTTGGACTATTAAAAATACTTTAAAGACACTTAAAATAATTGTTGATACTAAAAGACATTTTCTCTTCGATATTCTCTGTTATAAGCAGTGGATTCTGTATTGAGTATGTATTTTGTACATAGTTTGACACTATGAATCCATCGCACCGATATATAGTCTAGAAACATCAACAGTTAGTACACCAAAACCCATAAGGCTCAGTTGTTACAATAATATCTCAAGTTACGAGACCAATTATAAGCCACATATGAAAATCTTATTTCTTAAACATCTGACACTGTAACACTTGAGATTCTCAATATGCGTACGTACACTCACACTTGTGTTTTGAAATCATCATTCCATAGAACACCCAATACCACGATTGTTTGATGAGATTGCCCAATACCGTCCGTAGTTATGAATACTTTAACGTGAAAACATAAAGAAGAGACCATGGCCTATTTATATCATACGTGACAATGTGAATATAATATAATATTTGATCCGATGGACACACTTCCAAAAATAATTACATCTTCAACTTTGATAGGTTTCAAAATTCAATAGGGGGTTTACCATAGAAACTTCATATTATGATAGGTCAGGCCCTTGCCACATCTAATCAAGGAAGCATCCAGGAAGCTAAGTTTAGGTGATAATAACCCACCAAGACTATTTGGTAGCCAAGAAAAGAAAGAAAAAAGTACATTTTTTGTACTTTTTTTTCTTGGGTTAAGAATTTTTCTGTGCACTTAGTATGTTTTCACTCAAGAGAAGATTATTCTTTTTTTTAAATTCAAAATTTCTCTTGGGAATTATGAAATTTTTTTTTGCTCTCCCCAAAAAATTTATTACAAAAAACACAAGAAAACATGAGAAAATATGAAAACATAAAAAGACAAAAAATAAATGATTACACAATGATTTTCTATGTTTCTATCTCTCTCTTAAAATTCAAAATTTTTAAAATTTTTTTTTTCTTTGTTTTTTTCTATTGGTGATTAACATACATACTTATTTTATTTTTTCACAATTTCTTCTCTTTTTTTTTTTTTCTTTTCTTTTCTTCTTTCTTTCTCCTGACTACCAAACATAGCCCAAGTTAAGGATAGAAGATTGTTTAGGTTGTTCACACAGTACATGTACGGTATTATCATTATTTTAAACACAGTACAATCACAGTAATAGTACAACTGAGTCAATAAAGTAGCAATATGGGAAAGTACAAACCAGTGTACTAATGTGTCAGGCTTCCACAAAGGTAGTACAACTAGAAGAGTGATGTAGGAGTTATCACATGTGGTCCCGTGATTTGGTAGTGAACTGATAGAGTTGGCAGTAATAGACAACATCCGCCCAATGACAGACTCTATATATATATATATATATATATGCATGAAATGCATGGTCATGGAATTTTGGTGATGTAAAGCACGATAATGAGATACGCATGGTGATGGTCATGCATGTGAAGGTCATGCGTATAATGATGATATGCAGAAATACATGTTGTAAAAATGTTATGTCATGTCATCACATGGCCAATGGCATGCACTTGTATATCACTGCATGATGACATGATGCATGGGATGACTATGTCATGTATGTACGACATGTGCCAATAATGTGATAATGCATGAAGATGCATGATGAGATTATGGAAAACATGGTATGGTAATGGGTACATGTGAACATGGATGACATGGCTCTATGTGAGGTGGCAAATATATGAGGAAATATCACGAGATATGAAACATGGCATGTTAGTGCTGAGGTGGCATTGACGTTGTACAATTGACAGAATTTGTCAGTTTCTGCTATGGTTCCTAAGGAGATGGTTTCATGGCCCTTTTGCATTATCATGAGATTTCATATGTCACATGCTTTAGAAAGCAAATTAAAATACGAAACATAATTTACTTCTTCAAACTCTCTAAGATCACATGCAAATATATCAAAATAACAATTAAAAATTAATGATGATTAAATAAACAAGCTTTGATATAACTATAGTGTCATCCTTAAACAAATTTATGGTTCATAAAAGAACAAAAGGTCAATCAGTTGAAGCCTCCGTAAGAGAAAAGACCACCAAAATACATCAAACTATAGTCATAAATCTTGGAAACAATAAATCATTTGAAATGATACTAGTAGTTCCGATTACATCTGGTACATAACTGGTATTAATTTCGATATTTGTACCTTTGGAAATCCAGTCACAAAATAGCCCTGTTCCATTTATTATTTGGTACTAAAATCATATCCAAGTAATGTCCCAATTATTAATGGAAATATCTAGCACCAGGTTTTAGGGGGATAGTTTTGGGACGATTCCAAGTTTTGGTCTCAAATTGGCACCCTTACATTTAACAAGGGTGCTCATTTTTCCACCTTTTTTATGTCTAGGCATAGGAATGCACGATCAGGTAACGTTCTTTTATCATTTTAAATAAATATAAATTAAAAGTCACAAATAATTGAAGTTCTTTTGTGAAAATTACACAGACCTCCCCTATGTTATGGGTGAAACCCAATGCACTCCTAAGGATGTCATATATTACTCGAACCTCCCTTGGGGTCCTCTCCAACACCCATGACCCTCTAACGACCCATCCAATGGTTGGGAAGGCTTGAACACACATCCCCAAGTGTTGACAGGTGTTGGGATGTGTGACCAGACCCCCAGCCCTTGAATGGTCATTGGAGGGCACAATCACCGAAGAGGAGTGTGATCCTCCCACATGTTGATGACCTTACTACAACTAAACCCACTCATAAGATTTTGACAGTTAAGTGATGACATCATTGAGACATAATTTTTTAATTACCAAATTATCCTTAGAGTAGGATAATCCAACCTTTTTACCCTTCATCAAACCCCCTTCCCCACCTAAATGAGTTAACCTTCCATGCTCGACGACTTGCTACTCACTGCCCTCACCAGAGTACTCACTGTCATTCCTGAACAGGTCCACCATCTTCAAACCACATGATCCCCTCAATTCTGACTTCCGCTGCAATCTATATCTCCTCCCCCTTCTGCTGCATTATTAATTTCCTAGCAAATGGGCTCCGCTTGTTATTGTTAATTTCTAGCATGATTGAGATCTCTCATCTTAAATCCTATGAAGAAGATAGGATACAAGGTGGGTTCTCTCGCTTTGAAAGTTTTGGTAAAAACCATTGGTTTGAGGAACTAAACAATGTATACAATAATAAGCTAACGGAATAATAAGCCAAATTTAAAAACCATGGGTTATCTCGCTTAAAAGAACAGGACAATAATAAGCCAATGGAATAAGAAGAAAACGAATCAAGCCTACTACGATTATTTTGTAGGTTTGTTACACAATCAATGTCATACGTTTGCTTCTGACTTGTGAGAGAATTCAGATATTGGCATTTCATTTAGGGTTTTGTAGAAGTGGGCATTCATTCCATGGGTTTTGAACATTTGTGGGGTTTGTAGAGATGGGCATTTGATATAGGGTTTGAAAAGGACTTGGCTTCTCTCCAACCGGTTGAGCGCCCAACTAGGTATCCAACAATTGGGAGGACTTAGACATGCACCCAACACGTTGGTGCACCCCTAGGTCCTCCCAACTAGGGGTCTCAATCTATTGGACTCGGTAGAATTTCGTGTTTTAACAAGGTAGTCAGAATAATCTTATACTAACTATGGAGGGTATTCAATGCAACGTAAACAACAAACTCTTCATCGTTTTGTATTCCAAGACTCTTAAGGTTAGTAGCATTAGTAGCTATGCCAAAATATATTCCCTAACACTTTCATTTCCATTACACCTTGCATTCATTAACTTTGTCATCAATGTGCTTGTCTAAACTTTCTTGTTAAGTTCAAACATGACCCTAACAACATTTAAGAATTCTTTGACAGTGTCTTTGATTTCTATGTTCCCACGTATAATTTCAGGAACTGCAATTTTTATAACTAGTATGCACTTTCTATTTGCATTTTTCCATTTCTTAGACTTTGTCCTTTCAACAGCAGTGTTTGTACGTATTTGTGAGAGGATCATGTTTAGGCTCCCTAAGTGCTAAGTCTAAGTCAAGAAGAGCCAAATGAAAATCTAATTCTTTCACCCACTTTTTTTATAATTGTTATCAGTAAGAATTGGGATGGAAAACACATAACTTAAGGGAATATCTATCATGATAGGGCAGTAATAACAACACAATACATGCCAAATTTTAAAATATAAATCATAATATTAAACCATATAACATCATCAATATGTTTTAAATATAAGTTATAACTAAAATTGTATCCTTATCCTTTGGGACAAAAATTCATTGTTCTTATTTCCTTATTTTAACTGTGACAAGGACAGTAACATTTGAAAATTGAATCACATTTGGGCAAAAGAACTCCTAAGTCAATATTCCTTCATAACATGTGAATATTTACCTACAAACCCTAATAACATCATCTTTGAAAAAATATCACATTTACTGTTGGAAAAACACAATCGAGTTGAATGTATCACTTTGGTTGATTTCACTCAATCATATCATATCTTTTCCATTAGAGATGTATATCTTTATGTTCAGGAACATACATTTAAATGTATCTCTAGGACAACAAAAATTATATAAGAGTCATAACTAAAATTATATTCCTATCATTTGGGTTAAGAATGCACTGGTCCTCTTGCAAATCCACATTCACTGTTAAAAGAACAATAAGTTTAAAGGTCTCCTCACCTTTGGGCTTAAAAACCTCTAAGTTGTCATTTTCTTTTAACTTGGGTGACATCACATTGAACAAATGTCACAAACTTTGCTGCCCCTAAAAAAAAACCATGGAAGAATAAGATGTGCTATTTTGATAGATTCTATCTCACCCTTTTATGATTTATTGAAAATTTACTGTGCAACTAAGAGTTTACGAAAGCTTACACCCAGTTCAATTTGAACATATCTCAGTTATAAAACCTTTCTCAATCTTATAGTAACTATTAACTTGGACATTTTTCAAAATATTAATTAATAACTTCTTGGTTCTATGATTGAATACAAATATAATATAAAATTATAAATAAACATGTCATAGAACAAATGAGACTGTTAAATGTGGCCCAAAACAATGGATACAACATAAGTTAAATTTGGTCTTAAAACGGCCCTTAAATTAACATTTAAAGTAATTTAATTTTAAAACAAAAAAGCCACTTGAATTCAAATAAGCCCTTAAAAGGTTTTTATTTTTTATTTATAAAATAACCTTTCCCAATCAACGTCGGTCAACTCACCGTCGGCAAACTTTTCTGGTGGTTGTCAAAAAACCCAAACGGGTCAAAATGTCAGGTCATTGGGTCAGGTTTTTGGGTTAGGCCAACCCAGTGAATTCAATTATGGCCCGATCCAATGGCACCGGTTTGATTTGGTTTGTCTCTATGGTTCAAAGAAACCTTTTAATGGGTATTATTTTGTTTAAAAACTATTCATGGGCCTAAGCCCATTTTTTATTTAAATAAAAACCACAAAATAACTTGGCCCATTAACTTTTAAATAAAATCTCCAAACAACTTGGCGCATTAAGTTTTAAAATTGTTCCCATTTAGTTATTATATATATATATATATATATATACACTAGTAAATACACGTGCAAATGCACGTGTAGCGGAATATTTTTCTTAGAGTGTGTTTATTTGGATAAACTTTTACTCGTAAATTTTTGAAATGATTTCCATTGGAATGTAATATTTTTCCCCTAGAAAATATATATGACCACCTTTGCTTTCAAAAGTTGAGTAGATCTTACTTAGCATTGTTTTATCAATAGTTTCTTCCATAGGTACTAACTTCTCTAGTGAAAATCTTTAATAGTAACGTCTAGAAAGTATAGTGGATACTTTCATTATGGATAGTGGAATCAATGATATTAGAAAGTATAGAATTCATAATTTATAGCATTTTAGAAAATAAATATAATGCTATCAGTATTCTACCAAAAACCAACGAAATCAATGCATAAAATCATAAGAGCTAACACCGGTGATATGATAAAAAGTATATGATAAATGCACAGAATCATAACATCTATCCAACAATATGGCATCGGCCAAGAATTGGGATCAGAGGGGGCCGATACCAATATGGTCTGAACCGATTCCTCAAACAATGCAACTTACTCAAGCAAGCTACAACCAAGACTGACCCCAAAAACCTCACTTGATTCTGTGAGAGAGAGAGAGAACATTTTGGTTCTCTATCTTATAAAAATGGATCAAAAGATTCAAAACCAATATTGGTTCTAATATTAACCTAAAATTCATAAGGTACCTTTGCCGGTTCATGCTTTGGTTTCACTTATTGTCACATCAAAACCAAACCAAACCGATTAAAACCCTAACAATATTAGGTTATTCTCTTCTATTCATATTTCGAGGCATGCATCTCCCATAGAAAGCATACTTATTGTTTTGTTTTTGTACCAAATTTCGCAGGAACGAATAATCATACTGTCAAACTGTTATATAATGATACTAACAGAATATAGATTACCAGATTTAAAGATTTAACTTCAGAATTAGCGAGCAACTTGTCATTTATCAAATTGATATAACTAGAAACAGAGAATTCGGGGGAAATAGTAAATAAGAGAGAAAAATGAGAGAGGGGATTGTGGGGGTAGAGTAAATGGGGAAACAGAATTGTGGGGAAGGGAGAGGAGAGAAAGAAGAGATCACCAAAAAAAAAAAAACCTTTTCCATTATCAAAATCTTGGGGGACTGTGAGCCATTACCTTATTTAAAACTGTAAGAAAGCAAAAACTGACTAAAAGACGAAAACTCCCCCTTGGATGGCTAAGATGGGTTTCATGGACTGACGAGGAAACTTGAAAAAAAAATAAAAGGCTTAAATAAATCTGGAAATTATAATTCATATTCCACTCTATCTTGATGACTTAATCCCTTCAACAGGCTCCGTTACCGATCTGGAAACCAAAAATCCTATAGATGCCCATCAGGGAACCTATAAACAAAACTTCAAACGACCAGAAAAAATAAGAATATTCTCGCCACGGTGAGCTTAACAAACGATCAGAAAAAACAAAGACATGAGAAAATCGTACAACTTTTGTATGATTTTTTTTTGTTTTGTTTTTCTTTTCTTTGCTTCTCCTATCATCCAAACACGGCCTAAATAGGGAGGATTTTTTTTTTTCTCTTATTAATCACAGAGAAGAACCTTCTGCTGCAACCAAAGAAAAAAAACAAACATTAACATGACATATTGCTTTGTATATATATATATATATATATATAACAGTGATGGGTTAGCTCATATTACAATCTGATAAGTTTAGTTAGCCGTTTAGGTTCTTCAGATATATATGGAAGCAGAAGAAGAAGAACCAAAACCCCACGTCTTTGCTTCTTGTCATCTTAGTTCAGGTTCTGCTGCACTTCATGTTTATTTTTTTTCCTGGCTACATGTTAAGACCAATTTCAAACTGCTATCCTGCATTCAATAGCTCTAAAGATTTCTAAAGAATGTGTATAGGTAGAAATTTGAGAAAACCCAATAGCTTTTCAAAATAAAATTATTGATACCTTTCTGCTGTATTTGAAGTCCCATTGGTTTTGAATTCAATTTGCTTTGGCAAGTCCTCATCTCACTTGCGTTCAATCCAGTTCCCCACTGCATCAGATTCAATAGATGAAAATCTCATAGGAAACCTTGAAGATGCCATTAGTTTGCAGATAAATTCTAGGGGGAGAAAGAAGAGAGTAGTAGTTTGCAGATAAATTCTAGGGGGTGGGGGGAGAGAAAGAAGAGAGTATAGAGAGGAGGGGAGATCGTGCGTGGGAGAGTTTGGGAGAGTCTAGGAAATCAACTATCTCTCTGACTCTATTATTGGAAAGAGAGGGGAGTTTGAGAGATAGAAGGAGAGTAGAAAAAAATTATTGGAATATAAAAAATATAAGGGCACCAATAATATTAAATTTATAAAAGAATATAAAATAAAAGAAAAGGTAAAGTAGTCCAGTGAAAGATTTGCCACTTTGTGCTTTTATATAATAGTAGATATATGTTTTCTATTTGGATCATCTTAATCAGTGACTTTGAATGGAGAAGCAATAATTTCTGTATTTTTATAAGCATGTTTGATGCTTTCCACTGGATGATGGATAGCAATAGTTGCTGGACCGGTCTGAAGGGTCTAAGATTTGTGAGAAGAAGTTTGGGTACAGATTTGATTATGCCAAGGGTAATCTATATTATTGTCTTGGGCATAAATATCAAAATATGTAAAAAGGAAAACATTTGTTTTAAGATTTGTCATGAAATTATACCAATTTGTTCTAATTTGAGCTTGTTGTTCAAGATCAAAAGTTTTTGAGAACCATTCACGTTTTTGTTTGTTTTTGGGTGATTCAAAATCATTTCTAAAGAAAGGTTTGTTAATTTGGTATTCATGATCAACCTGAATCATATAGACTCCGGATCTTTGTTCTGGTGGCGCTACATCAGAAGGTGTCGGAGATTGTGTTTGATTTTGGTCAGTTTGTTATTGTTCAGACTGGATAGGTTCAGATACAGATGATGAAACATCATAAGTACCATGAACAATATTTTGGGTTTGGTAAAGTCCAGAGAGATTTGAATGATGAGGTGAAGTCCTAAGAGGAGGAATCCAATCATTAATAGGTGCTCTAGTTGTTATCTGGTATCAAAGCCACAGTGGTGGTGGATTCGGATTATTTTATTTGCAGATTTTTTTGCTTTTGAGTAAACTTTTTATTTCTTAGTTTTTCGACGTGGTATATGCCTTTGGACTCTTGGGAGGAGTGGCAGATGAGTGTAAGACCACGTTTGTGCCCAAGTTATATTGGAGATACCATCTTAAAATATAGATCTAGGAGGTTACCCCTAGTTTAAGATATCTCAAATTATGAATCGTCTATCCCACTCCATGTCGATGAGATCTGCAAGTAAGGCGAGCACAAGTTCTAATGTGCTCCGTTATGATGAACAAATTAATAATGAACAAACCACAAATCTTAACCGTCGTCTCCAAAGATGGGATATGCCCAAAGTATCCCGCAAATAAATTTACGACAAAGATTGGGTCTTTTGGCACACCATCAAAACCGTTGAACAAACCATTAATTTTACTCCAGAAACAAAAGAAATTACACTTTTTGATCCAAATTCTTTACAAGAGTTATACACCAAACACAAATTTAATTATGTCTATATCGGCCTTGTCCAGGTGGCCATCAAACCCCTTCATCGAGAAGGACTCAACACATCCCTGTTGTTAGCCCTTCGAGACCAAAGATTCATTGAATTCAATGATTCCCTTCTAGGAGCCATTGAAACCAACCTCTGCTATGGACTAGTCCACTTCAATGTTTACCCAAACATGTCTATAGCCCTTGAGGACCCAAATATTGTTCACTCTCTCAAAATTATCCTCAAAACCCATGGTTACAAATTAATGCATGGAACCATCCCTAACTCCATTATCCATCGCATCAAATACAAAGCCATGAAAATCGTTCGTCCTCGTGCTCTTCAGACTTCTCGTAAAGGCGAAACCCTTTACCTAGAAACCAATTGTATGCATGGTCAAATTGTTTACCCAAAACTTGTTCAGTGGAAAGAAATTTCTTTCCCAGATGAATGGCAAATGCAAACTACCACTATTCCACCTCAAGTTTCAAATACAAATATTCAGTCTATCACCTAAGACTTGGATGGTTTAGTTTCCATTCGGTTTGACAGAAGGCCTCCTCCTTCTGGTTACCAAACCTCCAGAGGATCTTGCTCTAATGCTTCATCTTCCTCCCAAAGGAACGTAACAACTAGAGTACCTATTAATGATTGGATTCCTCCTCTTAGGACTTCACCTCATCATTCAAATCTCTCTGGACTTTACCAAACCCAAAATATTGTTCATGGTACTTATAATGTTTCATCATCTGTATCTAAACCTATCCAGTCTGAACAACAACAAACTGACCAAAATCAAACACAATCTCCGACACCTTCTGATGTAGCTCCACCAGAACAAAGATCTGGAGTCTACATGATTCAGGTTGATCATGAATACCAAATTAACAAACCTTTCCTTAGAAATGATTTTGAATCACCCAAAAACAAACAAAAACGTGAATGGTTCTTAAAAACTTTTAATCTTGAATAACAAGTTCAAATTAGAACAAATTGGTATAATTTCATGACAATCTTAAAACAAATGTTTTCTTTTTCACATATTTCGATATTTATGCCCAAGACAATAATATAGATTACCCTTGGCATAATCAAATCTGTATCCAAACTTCTTCTCATAAATCTTGGACCCTCCAGACCGGTCTAGCAACTACTGCTATCCATCCTCCGGTGGAAAGCATCAAACATGCTTATAAAAATACAGAAATTATTGCTTCTCCAGTCAAAGTCACTGATCAAGATGATCCAAACAGAAAACAAATTGAACAATTAAATTTTAAAAATTTAAGTCTTCAAACTATTGGTGATCAACTTTCGCGAGTTGAATGCCTCGTCCAAACCAAACCGTCTGCCTTGTCATCTATGACTCCGGCTCCGGTTCCTTCCTCAACACCTTTATTCAAACCTTATAATATTCCAAGGCAACAACAAAAATTAATTAACAAATCTTATATTCTCGACCAAATTAATCATCGGCTTACTTCCTTAGAAGCCCCTCAAACACCAATTCAAAGCCAACCTACCGCTGAGTCTGCCATTCGTAATGGTGGTATTCTCACCCTTGAAGGATACTCTTTGGATTCATCTTCTGATTATGAGTCTGATGTTTTCCCTCAAATTAATCAAATTGGGCAAAGTTCCACACAAAACCCAACTTTTTCAGACCTTCAAATTGAAGCAAGAGGAAAACCCCCTCAAGCTTCCTACCAAAGTGGAATCATCTATGAGTAGAACATAGATGGTCTGCCCGAACATAATTTCATGAACAAATTACAGGAAATGACTATGGTCAGCAATGCACACCGTATTCAAAATATTGAAGACAGTGCAGTTGCTACTTTATTTATTTCCGGCTTTACTGGCCAACTCAAAGGTTGGTGGGATTATGTGCTGACCGACGACCAAAAAACAAAAATTTTGACGGCAATTCAAACTTCTCCTGATGGAACACCCTTGCTTAACCACTTAGGGGAACCCATTGAAGATGCTGCTAATACTCTTATTTTCAGTATAGCAAATTATTTCTTAGGAAATCCTTCACGTCTCAAAGATAGAACTGCTAAGCAGTTATCAAACCTTAAATGCAAAAAACTTCATGATTTCAAATGGTACAAAGACACTTTCCAGACTAAAGTCCTTACTAGACCTGATGCTAATCTTCCCTATTGGAAAAAAAGTTTCTTACAGGTCTTCCAACCCTTTTTTCTGAGAAAATCAAACAAAGACTTAGAAAAGAAAATGATGGGCTTATCCTATACGATCAAATGACTTATAGCCAAATTATTAACCTAATTCATGAAGAGGGCTTTGCCCTTTGCACTGATATTAGGTTAAGAAAACAAATTATTAAAGAAAACAAATTCTATAAAAAAGAATTAGGAGGTTTCTGTGAGCAATTCGGCTTTGCTCCCCTTAGACCACCAACCAAACATAAACATAAACATAAATCTTCAAGAAAATATTACAAAAATTTCTACAAATCTAAGAAATATGTCTCACGCAAACCCTTTACAACCCCAGAATTTTATCAAAAATCATCTTCTAAACCAAAATATGATAAATACAAGAAACCTTTCAAGGCACCTAAAAATCAAAAAGATTTCAAACAAAACTCTCAAGGATGCTTTAAATGGGGTAAACCTGGCCACATTGCTAAGTATTGTAGAGTCTCCAAACGAATTAATTCCCTACAAATTTTCGAGCAAGATAAAACTCAAATCTTTGCTCTTTTTCAAGATTCATCTTCTTCATCTTCTGATGAAAAGGATTACAAACTTAACCAAATCCAAGCTTCTGAGCATACAACTTCCAATTCTTCTAATAATGAGAATTTTCAAGCATGTGCTTGTGATTCTTGCATTATTGGTTTAAGCTGTGAAGATTGTGCTCCCAAATCTGTCCGGATGCTTCGTGCATCACCTAATTCAAATATTTTTGATTATATTGATAATCTGACAGACCCAGAACAAAAGAAGGTCTATCTTGAACATCTCAAACAAAATGTTTCTTCACAAAATACTCCTCAACCTTACAATCTTCAACAAATTATGTAAAAGTTCGAGAAAATATCAAAACCCATTATACCCGACCATTCCAGTATAATCAAAACCCTTGAAACTACTACTGCATCTTTGTAGTATGAAATTAAACAAATCAAACAACAATTATCTTTTCTCAATCGGCAAAATCAACAAACCTCAACTTCAAATAATGAACCTTTAACAAATCCTTTTGCAAACCAAGAATCATCCGAAACAAACCCCCAAATCCCTGGTTTTGTGTCTACTATTACCTGTCAAAACTGGTATATTCACATAACCCTGGTTTTTAATGCTTCCTTCAAATTTTCGGCCATTGCCTTAGTTGATTCAGGAGCTAATGCCAACTGCATCAACGAAGGTGCCATTCCAACCCAATTCTATGAGCGAACTTCCCAACGCCTTAACATGGCTAATGGATCTGGGTTGAATGTCCAATACAAACTTTCAAACACTCATGTTTGCAACAAAGGTCTCTGCCTTCCACAAAATTTCATCCTTACAAAAGACCTTGACCAAACCATAATCCTTGGTCAACCTTTCTTAGAAAAAATCAAACCTTTCAAAATAACTCAAGATGGCATTTCAACAAAATTCCAAGGACAAAAAATTGTTTTCCCCTTCCGTCAAGCTCAAACATCTGCTAACCAAAGTGTTAACAAAATTAAACAATTAAACTTCCTTAAAACAGAGCTTTTTCATCAACGAATCTCTGAACAAATTAAAAATCCCAAAACCATTCATCAAATTAATCAAATCAAGTTCAAATTTGAGTCTAATATCTGTTCTGACGTCCCTGATGCCTTCTGGCACCGTAAGCAACATATGGTTTCCCTTCCTTATGCAGCAGGGTTTTCAGACCTTCAAATCCCAACTATAGCCTGACCATCCCAAATGAATCAAACTCTTCTTGAAACATGTAAAGAAGAAATTAATGACCTTCTGGCAAAAAAGCTCATTCGGCCTAGTACTTCTCCTTAGAGTTGTACAGCCTTTTATGTTAACAAACCTGCCGAGATTGAGCGTGGTACCCCCAGATTAATTGTCAATTACAAACCCTTAAATGATGCCCTTCAGTGGGTCAGATATCCTATCCCAAATAAAAAAGATATTTTACAAAGGATTTATCAAGCAAATTTTTTTTTTCAAAATTTGATATGAAATCTGGTTTTTGGTAAATCCAGATTCATGAAAAAGATCTGTACAAAACCGCCTTCACAACTCCCTTCAGCCTCTATGAATGGAATGTCATGCCATTCGGCCTAAAAAATGCTCCTAGTAAATTTCAAAAAATTATGAATGACATTTTCAATTCTTATGGACAATTCACTATTGTCTACATTGACGATGTCCTTGTCTTTTCAAATTCAGTTGAGCAGCACTTCAAACATTTAAGAACATTCTACCAAATTATCAAATCAAATGGACTTGTTCTCTCAAAAAAAAAAATTGAATTCTTCCTCACCAAAGTTAGGTTTCTTGGTCATCTTATCGAAAGAGGTACCCTTACCCCTATCGATCGAGCCAATACCTTTGGTGAAAAATTCCCTGACCAAATCCTTGACAAAACCCAATTACAAAGGTTTTTAGGAAGCTTAAATTACGTTTGTGATTTTGTTCCTCAAATTAGTAAAATCGCCGAACCTTTATACCTTCGACTTAAGAAGAAACCAGCCCCCTGGTCTTCGGCCCAAACTACGGCCGTCCAAACTATAAAAAAATTAGTCAAAGAGATTCCCTGTTTATTTATCCTTAATCCTGAGGTTTTTAAAATTGTAGAAATCGACGCCTCAGATATTGGGTACGGAGGAATTCTCAAACAAAAGCTTCTAAATAACCACAAAGAACAATTAGTCCAATTCACTTCTGGTATCTGGAATTCTGCTCAAAAGAATTATAGTACCATTAAAAAGGAAATTTTGTCAATTGTTCTCTGCATACAAAAATTTCAAAATACATTATTAAATAAACCATTTTTAGTTCGTGTTGATTGTAGCGCAACTAAATATGTTTTACAAAATGACGTTTCAAATCTTGCATCAAAACAAATTTTTGCCCGATGGCAAGCTTTACTTTCAATTTTTGAATTTCAAATAGAATATATTAAAGGAGAATCAAATTCTGTCCCTGACTTTCTTACCCGTGAATTCCTACAAGGCCAGATTCCTCAAATCAACCTTATCAGGATGGCACCCCCTAAGGAGTCCACCTCCTCAAATTCCCTCATCAAAACCAAATCCAGTTATGGCGCCTCTGTAGCACCATCAAACCAAATAGTTACAAGGAGCCAGTCCCAGTTGGCCTCCTCAAATAAACCTTACTCCCATGCTGTGGTTTTATCCTCTACAGCAGGTCCCCTCCAAACCACAAACAGGCCAAGCTCCAGCCTACAAACTACACAAGCCAAACCTCTCCAAATCTCTTAAGGTCCCATATACAAAAGCCAATACCATGAAAAACCATACAAAAAAGACCTCTTTACTATTGAGGAACCCCTCTTCAAAATGACAAATTATCCTATCAAGATAGCTCAAAATGTTTTCTTTCAAGGATGGCACCATCATTCGGCTTCTGCCGTAAAAAATCAAGAATTCTATGAGTTTATCCTCGTAAACACTGACTCTGTCAGATTCAAACTCAATTATGACAAAAAAGATCAAACTTTGGTTACCCACACAACGTTAACCATCTGCAAAATCCTCACCCTTTAAGATTGGGGTGGTCACCTCCTCACCACAAGAAACTTTCCAGTGACCTTTAATCCTCAAACTTATACCTACTGTGATTATCAGGAAGCCTGGTACAAAGCATTCTGTTTCCAAAACAGGATACACCGCCATTCTTGGTTTTTCTGTTTTGAATACAGATTTAATAACCAAACACCCCTTTGGTTCCCTAAGTGGTGGGATCAATATGGCCCGATGGTCGATATCCTTCCACCCCAAATACAAAATTCATTCCAAATATTTTGTCAAAACTCAGACCCACAACCTCACCAACTTGACCTTCTCCGGTTCTTTCTCCATTGCCGACTGGCATGGATACTTTACTGGGAATACCAAATATATGATTTTCAGACATCTGACTGGGTCGCCCCAGTCCTTTGCCGGATCTTCAACGTCAAGTGGTGGAACAACTGTGACACCTCCAAATGTGAAAAAACTGCACTTATCCAAAGTCTTATGGGTCTCAAACCAGTTCGGACCCTTCCAAGCTCAGCCAAATCAAGCATCAAAAGTGAGAAGGAAACCCTTCTGGCCGGGTTTAGCTGAGCTCGGTTCCAACACAGACAATGATGAAGGCTCTAGCAATGGTACCTATAGTCTTGGATCCATCAAAGGATCTATGCTAGCCCAATGCTATGGCCAAGATCCATATGAAGATGATCCTGATTACGAGCCTGCTAGCTCCAAGGTATCTTCCTCAAGAAAATTCAAAGAAGTAACCTCCCGAAGATCTCGTCAGGCCACAAAATCAAAGACCTCCTCGACCAAACCCTAATTTGGTCCTCGACGTTTGCTAGGACTGTTTTAAACTAGCCGATCGGTGAAGTCGTAAATTCACCCAGTCAAATAACCTCGGACAACCTGTTAAGGAAAGGAGGTACTGATACTGTCCCAGGTTAAAGGATAGTCAGGCCAATACCAGGCTCAGTCAAATATGGTACAAATACTCTTGATCAAACCAATATGAAGAACAGTGTCCCTGACACGTGGAATGTTGTGGTGCGATCATTGAAGATTCCAAACCAAGAGTCTCGAGCAAATCCAACTTTCAGCGCCAATAGTTCTCCCTACTGTCGACAGCAACTGTCCACTTCAAATACAAATTTAAGTGCACAATTCCAAATAGTGTCCAAATGAAATGTCAAATAGTTCCTAATTTGGCACAGTACCAAATGTAATTCAAATGTTAACCAAACCTAAATGAAATGTAAACGTACTTTCTTACATTATAAAAAGAGCACCTCCCCATTTCCCAAATCACTTGCAGAAAAACTTGTAAGTTTCAAACTCGTACAAACACTTGTAGAAAACCATAGAATTTAGAGAGAGAAGCTACGAGGCAAGCCTCGCCCCTCTCAGGTTCTGTAAATCATCCAAGCTCCGCCAGACTCCCAAAGTTCTTCGCCGGTCCTCCAACTACTTCAGTTTTCGATCATCCCTACAAGTCCGATCGCCCTCAAAGGTTAGCACCAGCAAACTCCAAAGGCCCCTCTTAGATTAACACATCCTTCTCCTTCTCAAACCTTCCAATCCAAACTTACCCAAGAACTCTGTATCAAAATCTCCAAATATTATATGCAAAGTTTACTTTAATTTTCAAATTATATCATTATTTTCTGCACTCCATCTGCATATAGCTCGCTTCTTGTTCTATTCCCAGATCAAAACCTACAATCGTGCCTCTTGATTCTGATAAATAGATCTAGTTAAGCAGCTTTTAATTTTGTGCAATTTCATATCCTTTTATCTTTATATATTTTAAGTTCATGGTCTTGTTCTTTATTTATTTATCTTAATTCTGCACGATTTAGTTCTAAGTAAGGTATCACATCTATCTTAGTGTTAGTCTCCTTGCTTGGATCAGAGTACGGTATTGCACCTATCTCGTCCTTCTTACCATACAGAACCAGGTATAGATCGATCCTGTTATCTGGTATCAGAGCCACAGTGGTGGTGGATTCGGTTTATTTTATTTACAGATTTCTTTGCAAATAGTCCAGTGAAAGATTTGCCACTTCGTGCTTTTATATAATAGTATAATCGGCAGTGGAGAAAGAACCGGAGAAGGTCAGGTTGGTGAGGTTGGGGGTTTGTATTTTGGCAAAATATTTGGAAAGAAGAAGGATATTTGGATAGAGGAGTCCTTGAGCTGTCGGTAGCTAACCTTTGAAGGACGATCATACTTGAGATGATCGGAGCCTGTTGTTGGAGTCCGGCAGGGTGCTCGGAGAGATCTTGGAAGAACTTGTGAGGACAAAGCTTACTTCGGAGCTTCTCTCTCTAAGTTTGCAAGTTTGTGGAGTTCTAAATTTTTTCAAATCTGTACTCAAAACAGAAGAACCAAGAGTGGCGGTTAATTCTGTTTTGGAAGCAGAAAACTTTGAACCAGGCATCCTAGTAATCAAAATATGAAAAATTTTGTGGAGAAAAGGTATTTGAAAAACTTCTTGTATTAAGGGGATGAGTACCCCAATCTTGGAGAGAAAGGATTTTGCAGATGGTTACAGTTGTATGTGTAACCAGTGTTTGGTCATTTCTGTCATAATTAAGTTTGAATCTGACAGAGTCAGTTTCTACAAGAATATATTCATAGAATTCTTGATTTTTTGCAGAAGAGGTGGAATGGTGATGCCACCGTTTGGCTCAAACAAATAGGATACAAATCCCTTGATCAAACCAATATGGAGAGCAGTGTCTCTAACACGTGGAATGCCGTGGTAAGATCATTGAAGATTCCAAATCTACTATCAGCAGCAACCCTATCAAAGATTCCAAATCATTTGTTGACAGCAACTCCAACTTTCGGCGCCAACAGTTCCACAATTGTCGGCAGCAACTATTCACTCCAAAATACAAATTCAAGTGCACAGTTCCAAATAGTGACAAATGAAATGTCAAATAGTACCTAATTTGGTACAGTACCAAATGAAATCTAAATGTTATCCAAACCCACATGTAATTCAAATGAGTCTCCTTACATTATAAAATGAGCATCACCCCATTACCCAAACCACTTGAAAAAATAAGGAGACTTACACTAAGATAGGTGCAATACCTTACTTAGAACTAACTTGTGATTAAATTAAAATAAACAAGTAAAGAATAAAACCATAAACTGAAAATAAAGGATATGAAATTGCACAAAATAAAAGCTGCTTAACCGGATCTATATTTCAGAATCAAGAGGCACGACTGTAGGCTTTGATCTGAGGATAGAACAAGAAGCTGCTAAATGCAGATGTAGGAAGCTAATAATGCAATCAAAAGAAAATACTTTGGAATATAATTTGAGAAATCAAAATATACAATATTTGGAGATTTTGATCCAGAGTTGTTGAGGTTTTGGGTAGCTTTGGGTTGGAGGGTTTGAGAAGAAGAAGGATATTTGGATAGAGGAGTCCTTGAGCTGTCGGTAGCTAACCTTTGAAGGACGATCAGACTTGAGATGATCGGAGCCTGTTGTTGGAGTCCAGCAGGGTGCTCAGAGAGATCTTGGAAGAACTTGTGAGGACAAAACTTGCTTCGGAGCTTCTCTCTCGAAGTTTGCAAGTTTGTGGAGTTCTAAAATTTTTTCAAGTGGTTTGGGTAATGGGGTGATGCTCCTTTTATAATGTAAGGAGACTCATTTGAATTACATGTGGGTTTGGATAACATTTGGATTTCATTTGGTACTGTACCAAATTAGGTACTATTTGACATTTCATTTGTCACTATTTGGAACTGTGCACTTGAATTTGTATTTTGGAGTGAACAGTTGCTGCCGACAATTGTGAAATTGTTGGCGCCAAAAGTTGGAGTTGCTGTCAACAAATGATTTAGAATCTTTGATAGGCTTGCTGCTGACAGTAGATTTGGAATCTTCAATGATCTTACCATGGCATTCCACGTGTTAGAGACATTATTCTCCATATTGGTTTGATCAAGGGATTTGTACCCTATTTGTTTGAGCCGGATAATGGCCGGACTGTCCTTTGACCTAGGATAGTAACAGTACCTCCTTTCCTTAATAGGTCGTCCGAGGTTAATTGACTAGGTGTGGTTTTATGACTACACCAGTCGACTAGTTTATGACCGTCCTAGCAGACGTTATAGACCAAACTAGGGTTTGGTCGATGAAGATTTTGATTTGGTAGCCTGTCGAGATCTTCAAGAGGTTACTTCTTTGAATTTGCTGGAGGAGGATGCCTTAGAGCTGGCAGGCTCATAATCAGGGTCATCCTCACATGGATCTTGCCCGTAGCAGAGCTCGTGAGCAGGAATGGATCCTTTGATAGATTTGAGGCTGTAAGCACCATCACTGGAGCCTGCTTCACCTTCTGAGTCAGAATCGAGCTCAGCTAATCTGGCCAGAAGGGCTTCCTTCTTGCTTTTGATGCTTGACTTTGATGTGCTTTGGATTGTTGGAATAGATTGAAGACCTGTGAGGCTTTTAATAAGAGATGTCATTTCATATTTAGAGACGTCACAGTTATCCCACCATTTGACGTTGAAAGACCGACAAAGAACTGGAGCAATCCAGTCAGGTATCTGATAGTCATAGATTTGGTATTCCTAGAACAGTATCCATGCCAATCGGCAGTGGAGAAAGAATCGGAGAAGGTCAGGTTGGTGAGGTTGGGGGTTTGTATTTTGGAAAAATATTTGGAAAGATTCTTGGATTTGTGGTGGGAGGATTTCAACCATAGGACCATATTGATCCCACCATTTGGGAAACCAGAGGGGAGTTTGGTTATTAAATCTGTACTCAAAACAGAGGAACCAAGAGTGGCGGTTAATTCTGTTTTGGAAGCAGAAAGCTTTGAACCAGGCGTCCTGGTAATCAAAATATAAAAATTTTGTGGAGAAAAGATATTTGAAAAACTTCTTGTATTAAGGGGATGAGTACCCCAATCTTGGAGAGAAAGGATTTTGCAGATGGTTACAGTTGTATGTGTAACCAATGTTTGGTCATTTCTGTCATAATTGAGTTTGAATCTGACAGAGTTAGTTTCTACGAGAATATATTCGTAGAATTCTTGATTTTTTACAGAAGAGGTGGAATGGTGATGTCACCTGATGAGCACATTTATGTGTGAAATCTAAGGTAGTAAAACATGCATTTTACATATTTAGAATGGAGCTACCTTGGGTTTTACTCTCTTTTTGCAGGTTTTATATTTTCAAGGCCTTAAGGACTATCGGGTGTTATATCTTCAATTTTACACGTAAAGAGGTCCTATTTCTTTCCATGGTTACGAAGAGGATGAAATTCTGAGCAAGATGGACGTGTTCAATTAAAAGTACACATTCGTTTGGTCACCCGTACAAATGATTATTCTTTTTCGGGTCAGAAAAAGAATAATGGATCAGAACTGAACCGAGATGCAGAACCAGCCCGTTTGTAAGTAGTCCCAGAGGTACAAGGAATATTCTAAATGCTAACAAGGATTGATGGACCACATCCTAAAGTGATTGAAGAATTGTTTTTGGTAACAACAACTACCTAGCTTAGTTGGTGAGCTATGGTGTACAAAATTCTCTTGCTCACCAAGAGGTCTCAAGTTCGAATCTTATGGTTGTTTTTTTTAGAAGATTTTGTTGAAGATTTTCTGCTTTAGAAGCAAGCAAAATCGTGGAAGCAAGAAGAGAAGAAAAAGAAAAAAGAAAAAAGGAAAGCAAAATCGTGGAAGCAAGAAGAGAAGAAAAAAAAAAGGAAAGAGAAAAAAAAGGGGAGAACCAAAGATTGTCCAAATCTTCTCTCTCCTCCACATCATCACCAAATATTGTTCAAATCACACAAAGAAGAAGAAAATCGTCCCTAGGAGAGAGAAAAAGAAGAAAAAAAATTAGGAAAAAAAAAAGGAAAGAAAATAAGCAAAAAAAGAAATTTCTGAAATTTATTTCTCTTCTCTCTCCTCCATCTTAGCACTTTTGGACTCAAAAGATCTCACAATCATTTGTGGGTTTCTCTCTTTTAGGAAATAGAAAATTGTTACCCTACCTCTCCATTCCCTATAAATACAACTCATGTAAGAGGAGGAGACACAATTCATTCTTCTTCTAGTTTTTTTTTAGTTGCTCTCTATCTCCCTCTCTCACTCTTTGGTTTTAGTTCTTCTCTATTTTTGCTTTAATCACTTTTGTAATAGTTTTTTTTTATTAATGCAAGTACTCTTTTATTTTTATTCAGTTCTTTTTATGTTTATGATTTATGCAATTGAGTTGTAATTTTTTTAAGTTATAGTTCTAGGCTTAGATCTAGGTGACAAGATCACGAGCCGTGAAGCAATTTTTTTTCAAGTTCAAGCATTGATTCAAGTAAGTAGGCTCTTTCAGTAGTCTTCTCTCCCCCCTCTCATTCCCTCTTCTGACTACCCTTTCTTTCTTAATTTAGGATTTTTATTCAGTCATTACATTATTGCTATTCCTTTCCCCCAAGGTTCATGGCTAGTGTATGTGTTGGCTTTGCCCCTCCTAGCCATAGAACCATCAATTTATTGCTTTTATTTTAATTGTCTCCTTTTCCCTAAAGCCAAGTAGAGAAACCCTTGTAAGAGTGACTCTCTGGTCAAGTAGGGAAGCTCATATTATGATGCATCCCTCGGGCTAAGTAGAGAAACCTACTTGTGAGTCTCTCTCTAGCTTTATCCCTTTCTTTTACTTTATTTTTATTTCAGCTTTTATTTTTTCCTTTATTATTATTTTTTTAATTGCGTGGGTTGTTTATTTTCAGTTATTTATTTATTTAATTTTAATTGTGTGGCTTGCGTCTTTAAATTCTTAGATGACGAATGGTTAGGACGTTATTTTTAGGACGGTAATTAGAATTAGATCACAACCATTAATCAGTTCACTTTCGCATTATTAAAAGAAATAAAAAAATAAAGTGGCTGCTCTCCCTGTGTTCGACCCGTAGCTACACTGATCCGTACGCTTGCGGTTACATTTTAAATCTCAAACAAGTTTTTGGCGCCGTTGCCGGGGAGACAGTTCCATGTTATTTTTCACTTTCTTTTGGTAAATCGGAGTGCTTTGTTTGCTTTGTTTTATATTTTTACTTTTTATTGAATTCCTGAGAAGAACAACTTGCAATAATAGTTGTATCTGTGGAGGTCGCCATGCCTCACAGTATGATAAAGACAAGTTTCGCCCTGTAGCAGTACCTCCGGAATTGACCTGAGCAACCCCGGATCCCTGCCGGTAAGCTCCCAAAAAGCAAAAAAAAAAAAAAAAAATTCAAAAAAAAATCATCAAAAAGTTTTGCTATCCATTCTTTTGTGCTTGTCTTACTTTAGTTGTGGGAAGTTTTTCTGTTGCATGAGTGTTAAGTGGGTACGTAATACTAAGAATTGGTTAGAAAGAAGAGATCCAACAAATAGTGACCCTATACGTTTGCTCTCTTTAAAACCCTTAAATATGGGAGACCAATAGCAAAACCCTTCACCTAAATCTCTGAAAGATAGGTTCTACCCTGCTAGAACAGCCCAACCTTCCTGTATTGTTCTACCACAAGCCCAGGGCAATAATTTTGAACTCAAATCTCAATACATCACTATGTTGCCCCACTTCCATGGGTTGACCTCTGAGGATGCATACCTATTTCTAAGGGAATTTGAAGAGGTATGTGTTCTAATTAAGATCCAACAGCTTTCTGATGATGATGTTAAGCTTAGGTTTATCACTTTTACATTGAAAGACCAAGCTAAGAAGTGGTTGTATGGATTACCCACAAATTCCATAACCTCATGGGAACAGTTCACAGTTGTCTTCCTTAAGAAGTTTTTCCCAACTCACAAGACCAATAAGCTTAGAAGTGATATCCTTCAGTTTAGGCAAAAGCCTAGTGAGTCATTTTCCAAACTTATGGAGAGATTCAAGGATCTACTCCAAGAATGCCCTCACCATGGCCTAGACCTATGGCATTTATGTCAAATAATTTATGAGGGTATTGATTACCCAACTAAACAAATGATAGAGTCTATGTGCCCTGAGGGATTCACATCATTTACAGATGAAGGAAAAGCATGAGAATTCTTACTTGACTTAGCTGACAAAACCCGTGAATGAGAATCCACCCAAGAGAGTGAAAGAACCATAGGAGGGAAAGGATATTTTGTGGATGGGATGGTAGCCAAGGAAGCCCATTTGGATAGCCTAATCAAGAGGATTGAGGCTATTGTTCCTAGAGAGCCATCATCAGTCAATTTGGTTAAGATTTGTGCTTGGTGCCAGTCCCCTGGACATGTCATAGAAGAATGCCCCAACACCTCTGGGGGCACTTCTAATGATAGTGTTAATGCCTTATACAAGAATAATCCTTATAGTAACACCTATAATCCAGGATGGAGAAGTCACCCAAATTTCTCTTGGAATCAAGGCAACCAAGCAGGACCTTCCAATTTCTATAATCAAGGTCAACCTGGACCCCAAAGGCCTCCCTTTGCACAACAATCTTTTTCTCAAAATACTTTTCCTAGGTCAAATGTAGGATCTCAGGCGAGTTTTCCTAGGGCCCCTCTTCTATCATCTTATCAGCAACCCCCTGGGTTTACCAACACTGGAGAGGCAAGTAGAATAAGTGACTTGGAAAAAAATATGGCCCTCCTCATGACAAGCCATCAAAATCTTACGAGAGAACTTACCCAAGTTGTCTCAATTATGCGTGAGAGGGAGAAGGGAACTTTACCCAGTCAACCAGAGCCTAACCCTAGGCATCATCAGCCTGTTAGTTTACAAGGACCAACTAATGCACCACTGAATATAGTACAAGGTCAGACTCAACAAGGGCCCTCTAACCAATGCAATGTTGTTTATGCCATTAGGAGTGGTAGAGAGTACCTACAGAGCATTCCTAAATCTTCCCCATCTATTACTCCTGTTAACTCTTCTTCAGTTAAGGACACAAATGTGCCTCTTGTTCTAGGTTCGTCTGATGAACCTAAAGATTTTTCTGAAACTAAAGATGATTTGGTTGAGGAAACCAAAAATGATTCTTCTGAACAGGGGCAAATCCCTAACAGTCCTTATGTTCATCCTGTCCCATTTCCTAATCGCTTGGTAAACAAAAAGAAGACTGCTTCCATGGACAAAATTTTAGAAGTCTTCAAAAAGGTAGAAGTAAACATCCCTCTTTTGGATGCCATATCCCAGATCCCCGCCTATGCAAAGGTACTGAAAGATTTGTGTACTCACAAACGTATCACTAGTGTGCCAAAAAAGACGTTCTTGGCAGGTAACATTAGTTCCATAATTACTTAGCCTATAGTAGCCAAGTATAAGGATCCAGGGAGCCCTACCATAGCTTGTGTCATAGGCAACACCTACATTGAGCATGCCTTACTTGACCTTGGCGCAAGTGTGAATCTTTTACCTTACCATGTGTACAAGCAACTAGGATTAGGAGAATTGAAAGCCACTGGAACTACTCTTCAATTGGCAGATAGGTCTGTTAAGATTCCTAAAGGGATGGTTGAGGATGTCTTACTAAAGGTGGGGGAATTTATTTTTCCTGTTGATTTCATTGTGTTAGATACTAAGCCCTTCTCAACCAAGGATGAGATCCCAATAATTCTAGGAAGACCATTCTTGGCTACCAGTAATGCATTAATCAATTGCCGGAATGGTTTCCTAATATTATCTTTTGGTAACCAAAATGCTGAGTTTAACATGTTTAGGATTGGCAAGCAACCACATATGGAAGAAGAGATCAATATGCTTGAGGATTTTTTGGATTTTTCTGATGATTTAGTTACCAACTTTGATATTGATTTTGATTCAGAATTCCAGGAGTGTATGGATGAGTTGGATGATGATAGTGAAAATTTCTTTTCTGAAGTCTTGAGTCTTCACACACTTGTGGAGCCCTTAGGACCCCTTTCCAATTCCATTCCCAAACCTTCCATAGTTGAGCCCCCTAAGCTAAATCTTAAGGAGTTGCCATCTAATTTGAGATATGCTTTCCTAGGGCCTGACCAGACTCTTCCTGTAATAATTTCTTCAAATTTGACTTCTAGCCAGGAAGAGGAGTTACTTAAAGTGTTAAAAGATAATAAGAAAGCCCTAGGTTGGACCATGGCTGATATCAAGCGGTATAAGCCTTTCCATTGTGCAACATCATATACATCTTATGGAGGATTCTAAACCATCCACGGAATCCCAAAGAAGAGCTAACCGAGTGATGATGGAAGCCATTAAGAAAGAGATCCTAAAGTGCTTGGATCATGGAATAATTTATCCTATTTCTGACAGCCAATAGGTAAGCCCAGTTCACGTAGTGCCTAAGAAGTCTGGTGTAACTGTAGTTCCTAATGCCAATAATGAGTTGATCCCTACCCGTGTCCAAACAGGATGGCGTGTGTGCATTGACTACAGGAAACTTAATGTGGCAACCTGGAAGGACCACTTCCCATTGTCATTCATTGATCAGATGTTAGAGAGGTTAGCTGGACATGAGTACTATTATTTTCTTAATGGATATTCTGGCTATAACCAAATCCCAATTGCTTTAGAGGACCAACGTAAGACCACTTTTACATGCCCATATGGAACATTTGCTTACAGGCGTATGCCCTTTGGGCTTTGCAATGC
>NC_056559.1:12429033-12440935 GCF_013358625.1 Macadamia integrifolia | reverse complement strand
ACTTAAAGCACTAAGGGCATGGAGGGGATTTCCACATCAAATTAGAAGCAAGGAAAATCGTGGAAGGGTTCCTGCGTAAGAAGAGAAGAAAAAAAAAAAAGAGAAAAAAAGGGGAGAACCAAAGATTGTCCAAATCTTCTCTCTCCTCCACATCATCACCAAAAGATTGTCCAAATCACACAAAGCAAGAAGGAAAATCATCCCTTGGAGGGAGAAAAAGAAGATAAATAAATTAAAAAAAAAAAAAAAAGGAAATAAAATAAGCAAACAAATTATGGGAAATTTCTCAAAGTTTATTTCTCTCTTCTTTCTACTCCACCTTAGCACTTTTGGTCTCAAAAGATCTCACAACCAATTGTGGGTTTCTCCCTTATAGGAAAGAGAAATTTGTTACCCAATCCTCCCCATTCCCTATAAATACAACTCATGTAAAAGGAGGGGAGACAATTCATTCTTCTTCTAGTTTTTTTTAGTTGCTCTCTCTTTCTCTTGCTTTTTCTTTAGTTTTAGTTCTTCTTTATCTTTTCTTTAATCACTTTTGTAATAGATTTTTTTATTTCAATTAATGCAACCACTCTTTTATTTTTATTCAGCCATTTTATGTTTATGATTTATGCAATTGAGTTGTAATTTTTTAAGTAATAGTTCTAGGCTTAGATCTAGGTGACAAGATCACAAGCCGTGGAGTAATTTTTTTTTTCAAGATTTGTTTTCTCTAGTACTAGAAATTTCAAATTTGGTTTATTCTAGATCTGGTTTTTAGTACTGGTAGTATCTCAAATCGATCAAGTTTTCAGTTTAAGGGTTGAAGTTCATGTAAGTAGGCTCTCTCAGTAGTCTTCTCTCCCCCCTCTCATTCCCTCTTCTCACTACCCTTTCTTTCTTAATTTAGGATTTTAATTTCAGTCGTTACATTATTGCTATCCCTTTCCCCCAAGGTTCATGGCTGGTGTATGTGTTGGCTTTGCCCCTCCTAGCCATAGAACTATCATTTTATTGTTTTTATTTTAATTGCATCCCTTTCCCTAAAGCCAAGTAGAGTAACCCTTGTAAGAGTGACTCTCTGGTCAAGTAGGGAAGCTCATATTATGATGCATCCCTCGGGCTAAGTAGAGAAACCTACTTGTGAGTCTCTCTCTAGCTTTCACCCCTTTCTTTTATTTTATTTTTATTTCAATATTTTTTTCCTTTATTTTTAATTGCGTGGGTTGTTTATTTTCAGTTATTTATTTATTTAATTTTAATTGCGTGGCTTGTGTCTTTAAATTCTTAGATGACGAATGGTTATGACGTTATTTTAGATACATAAGTTTAGGACGGTAGTTAGAATTAGATCACAACCATTAACAGGTTCACTTTCGCATTATTAAAAGGAAAAAAAAAAAGTGGTTGCTCTCCCTGAGTTCGACCCGTAGCTACACTGATTCGTACGCTTGCGATTACATATAAAATCTCAAACAGAAACCACTAATGGAATGTTACATTTGTAATTAGAAGATTGGCTAGTTATTCTTTCAACCCTATTGTCTATAATATATATATATATATATATTATAGTATTATTTATAGAAAGGAAAAGGAAAAAGCTGCTTCAGAGTGTCATAATCCAGATTACAAAAATTATAGTTAATGCACCTATTCATCCTCATAAGGGCTATCTTGGTAATAAAAACAACTAGTTCATTCATAGGTCTGAGCAATAGAAGAATGGTAATTAAGAGTCTACAGACATCCAAAAATTGAGGGAAAGTGCTCAAGGGCCATGAAGTCGTTATTAGGTCAACAACTGTCTAACGCAGTTGGTGAGCTGTGATGTGCAAAAATCCCTTGCTCACCAGGAGGTCTCGATTTTGAGTCTCCTAGCTGTTACTTACTTCCCTCCCTACTTATCAAAAAAAAAAAAAAAAAAAGTGGTTGTTAGGTCAATTAGTAGTTCATGGAGATCTTTCGAATTAGACCACACCTCTTTAATCATCCATCCTTTAAAGGGAAGATATGTTGCCCAACCACTTTAATTTGGGATTCATATTTTTAACTGCGATAGAAATCATTAAGATAAAATCAAATTTTGGAAACAACAAGGTTAGGTCGAGGAAAGAATATTGTACCTAAAGAGTTGACCGCAATTGATGTTTCTTGAAAAGTGTTGGGGGCGAGAATTTTGTGTGCATTAAGATTTTGTGTTTAAAAATGAGTTTGTTCTGGTGATTCCAAATAAAGTAGCATAAAATGATTAGCATGGAAAAGAAACTTATCTAGCTATCCTATGTTATTATTGAAACATAACACAATAAAAATGTAAGAAAGAAGGAGCTGAAAAACGTTCAGCAAGATACCCAATGGGCATGCGGCCTAAATCTGCTTGGTAAACTCACAAGATGTAACCAAATGCCATAATGATTCGGGATGGTCATCACAGGAAACACACAAGACAGTTTGCTTCCATTTCCCCAAAACATCCTTCGTGAGGATCCCTCTCTTGTAGTCTCCAGAAGATCTTAAATTTCATATGTAAGGGGAGTTTTCATAAGAATCAACACCAATGTGAGTAGAGTAATGAGCAAGTAAACCTTTTAGAGCATCCAATGGGATTAGTACTCAAAGATGCACTCAAAAATTTTGCAGCCATTTAGTGGTTAAAGCTCCATGGATTTTCTTTTTGAAATTCTATAAAAGGGAAAATGATGTCATGCTCTCCCTGTGCCCAAACACAAGTCTCTGAGTAATGACTAGCCCACACCTTATGAAAGATAAAAATTCACCCTTCTTGATGCTTCCACGAGTGCTTTCATAGGCCTCCCCATTGGTGCTAAAAAACTCTCCCCCTTCTACAAAACAATGCAATAGAAAAAGTGTCGGATACTCTACATTAGCGAGTGTAAAGAGTATCTCTACACAAACACCTTAAGTTATGCTATGTGGCACATTAGATAAGGTTGGAATTTTGTAGACAGGCATATATGAGCCCGGATCCTCCCATCCAGCTGTACCGTCAAACCCCATCTCACACCATCCATGGGTGTGGGGATCATACCCCATAGATGGTGTTTGTGTTAGTGATGTGGCTACATTACTTCATCCTTATCCCCAAAGGACATGTCAAAGAGAGCATATTGGGATGGACATAAAATAGGGGGAATTCCGTGATTGTGGAATAGAGTCGTTGCTCTCTCCAACAACTCTAAAAGACTCTTATAATAACAAAGTATAGAGTTGGAGCAAAAGGGTATTTATTAAAGCATAACAACAATTATATGAGGAGCCCCTTATCCGAGAGAATTTTTTTTTTAATTATTTGATTGATCTAAAACTAGTATAAGAGCTAACAATTCCAACACCATATCTCTTTGACCTCTGCTTCAAGAATCCCACTAACGTTTGAGGGGGCAAAAGAAAAAACGAGGGTTGAGAGCTGGAATTTTTTTTCAGCAAAGCCATCATCGTGACTTGGCATCGAAGAATTCAACATTTATTTTTTTGTAGACTTGGTCTAACTACTGAGTTCTTTTATTTAGTGTTGTGAAAATTTTGATGCTTCCCAAACGATTATAGCCTTGCTGGACTTTGTCGCTGCAATATTCCGACTACTGCAGCTCCTTAGAGTTAACAGTCAGGTTTTGGAGGTTCTTTCTCTCTATATATAGCGCCATTGTTGGAGTATATTATAATAGATAGATGTGCGAATACAAATGAATGAGTCTCTACATCTGAAAAACTCCCAGGATCTCTCATTGAATGCGAGCAACAAGTGCATCCGATTGATTGCATCCATTTGTCAAACAAACAATGGTTGCATTTGACTTCGCCTCACCATCGTTGCCACTATTATTGCACTTTGCGACTTCACTTTGCCATTGCACCTTATCTCAGATCAAGAATTTAAGTATTCTTAAAGGACCTCTCACCGCTTTTGCTAGACATTGTTTCTATGCTTTGCCACTCTCAGGTAAGTTTTTATGTAATATATACAAGTGTATATCAGAAAAGGGATTGTTTCTTTTTATGCCTATATAATAGAACAGAACCTACCTAGTGTTAATATTTCTTTAGTCGGGGAGATCCCCTACAAACTTCTTCGGCTTAAAATGGAGCCGGGGAGATCCCCTACAAACTTCACAGAACAAATCCCGACAATTGGGCCGTAGCCAAAAACCCCAAATGGAGTGGTCACTTGCTGTGTTTCCACCGGAAACACCTAGGTTGGATCCGGTGGCATATTTCCAGTGAAGTTCCAACCCTTGGGAAACCTCTGTTTGCTCCACTGGAAATTTAAGTGGTGTTTCCAATGAAATTTTTATATTTCCAGTGACCTTTCCAGTTGTATTAAAATTGATAGTGTTTCTACCCTTTGGTTAGCTCTTGTGGGTCCCCTTTCAGTGTTCCCGACACACATTGACATCCAGTTACCTTTGTACATAGGACAGAGACAAGCACATACAACGAGATCGAAAGTGAATTGAACACTGGTTGATACAATTGGGATTCGAACCAACCAAGTTACAACCAAGGTCAGGGATGGTTGAATTTTACTTTTGGAAATGTTTGATATTTAGAAAATGCTCACATGTGCTAGAAATTTCAATTGATTATTTAATTGTTGAATTGATTATATTGATTTTATGACATGTATATATGTTGAATCATTACGTTTATGAAATTGAAAATTGTGATATGTGATGTATGTTGGGATGTGTGACGGGATCGGGTGTGGCTGACGTGGTTCTGGTACCGTGTTGCCATGTGGATGTTGTATTCATGTATTGAATATGTGTATTAGATTTTGATATAATCGTGGATTGCATTTTGTGGTCGATGGTGATTCCAATATCGTGTACTCTAAGACTATACTTGAAAATGGGTACGCTTTGTAGCCGATGGTAATTCCAGTATCCCGTAGCCTTTACTCAAACTGTTTGTATGCTAGATAGACTTGGAAATGGATGCGATGTGGCCGATGGTTGATTCTGGTATTGTATTCCATACTAACTGTATCATTATGCAAGGCATGTAGTATATTGTGGTTAGGTGACATTCTCTGTGCTACGTTCCCTTGCCAATAGGGGGTACGGTGTTGGATAACCCAACTGTGGTATGTTAGATGAACCTTTTTAGAATGCCACTATGCGGTACGATGTGATTGTTGCCACAGGCAAAAAATAGTCCGACATGGCTGATGGTGATTGCGATGCTGTGACTGCCAAGAGGGGGCTATCAGGGTTTGCTCAGTGACCTATGGTCATATTCCGGGATCGGCAGGCTCCTAATCATAACTAGGGTTTGTATTGCTGGGTGACCGATGTGCGAGTTCCGGGACTAGGGATACAACCTAATGTGTCATAGTAGTATGAACCCGACTTAGTTGTATGTTAGGTGGTTTAATAATCAAATGGATTGCATCATTCGCATCATGGACTATGTGTTTATTTCTGTATTCATGATATCATGAAATATATGTGAATGTGTGTGCATGAACTGCACCCCTCACTAAGCTAGTTGGAGTTCACCCCACGTATATGTTATTTTTTAGATGAAGAAGGTACGGTAGTACCATTGGGATGTGACTCTACTTCCTCTGGACCCAAGTACAGAGTAAGTGACTGGTGAATGCCATAGGCTAAGGAGCACGACCCGGATTGTGCTTGCAACACCTGTGCCTATGCAGCACCTTAAGAGGCTTGGTTGCCTTTTTTATATTTGATATCGAAGTATGGAATGATATTCATTTGGTCTTATTTATCTGTAGGTCATGAAACAAATTATAAATGAACAACTTGGTTATGGATATATACTATCATTAGATGTCACCCCATTTAAATCATATTCCGTTACTCATACTCTGATTCCGCTACTATTATTCTTGTGGTAGAGGTGTCAGACGGGTAAGCGTTTTACTCACACCACTAGTATTCCTAGTACGGGGAGTAGGGTGTGACAGCTTGGTATCAGAGCAGGATGTTCTACCTTAACTCACAATCTACCCGAACCATGATTTTTGGGGATTAGGATTAAAATAAAAATCCGAAGACAATTAATAATAGTAATGCACAAATTAGGAGACAAGTTTAGGTGTTAAAGCTGTTTCATTATATAAGGAACTTGAATACATAAGCTTACACCAATTTTTTTTGAAATAAATAACTAAAAGCAAGAAATCCTAAGCTAGCCTAAAATTTTAGGACCTTATAACTAACATAAGAAAAATCAAGAAATAAATTGCATAAAAAAAACTAAACCTAAAACATCCCAAAGGGAATATAAAGCTGACTGTGCTGGAAAACATGGAAAGGGAAATCCTAACACTACTAAGGCATGCTAATGCCACTACGCCTGCTGATCTGTCTGATCCTACTCTTGGTCCTGACCCTAGTCTTGGTTCTGATTCTGACCTTGTGCTCCAGACCTTGGCATAGGAACTCTAAAGTAGATGACAATTTCCCTCATCTACCTCTCCACGGTGGCAACCTGACCATCAAGGAGGTAGTAGCTCCTATCTATGCTCTCTAAGCAGTTGTCCATCCTCCTCAAGATGTTGTTGGTGGCATACAGACGAGCCATTACATCATTCAATCTATAACCTCTCGAGCCCTTAGAGGAAGAAGCCATTATGGTCCCCATAGTCCTTGGGGGTAGTGATGAAAATACCCCTAGGGTAGGTGGGTCAGCACCCTCTTGATCACCTTCCTGATCATACCCATGAAGACCTCCCTGAATGTCCTCTACATTCATGGGCTGCTGCCCCTCTTCGTCCTCCTCATCCTTAGTCACCTCATCCATATTGATGGTCATCTTCTTCAGAGATTCTTGCTTGAAGTCGATGACATTAACCCCCAGACTCTCCTCATCCTCCAACTCCACCCCAAAGTGGCTAAACACTGTAGTTAGTAACTTGTCGTAATAGAGATTTTCGGCCCTGTATTCTTCAGCTTTCACTACCATGGTCCACATCAGTAGGTAGGGAAGATGGGGGCACCCCCATATAGACACAGTAGGTGACATGCACCTGCAATATGGACACCTCATCGTAGTGTCCACTTGTGGGGAGGACATTCAGCTGAATCATTCAGCAAACCACCTTAGGGGTAGCACGGTAGTTGATGGTACGGTGCCACCCAAAAGCAATCATTGTCAGTATACGGTCCATCTCCTCCTGGACATAGAAGTTCTGAAACTCATAAGATAAGGTTCGAGGAGGGAGTAGGCCAACTCCCTCTCATTGGAGATCCTTAGAATCACGACCAACTCTGTCATGTTGAATGATATGTCAACCCCCTTCACTCTCAAGGTGATCCTCATGTCCTTAGTGCCATGGTTTTTGCACCGAAGGTTACAGTAGAAGTAGCGCACTAGCCGGGGATAGAATAGTCGGTCTGGTTTCAAAATGCGGTACCGCCCCAGAGCGTCAAACCGTTGACGGATACGAAATAATCATAAGTCCCTCACACGCACATATTTACCAAGATCGACGTTCTGGCATTCGAAGGATTCCTAACGGTCTAGTTTGACCACAGATTAGAACAAAAAATGATCATATTGCTCCTCTGCGGGGAGCCCGTTGTTGAGCGGTGGCACGACGAGGAAGGGCTCAACATCCAAACATAGTTGCAAAAACAAGTACTTAGGGTTTTGGAAATCAAAACCTAGGTTAGGGAAGGAGAAACAAATCAAAAACCTCAAAAAACTAGGTTAAAGAGAAAGAGAAACTCACATTGAAAGCATAGGCGACGGCAATCGGGTGAGAAATCACGTGCAAAGGGCAGGGAACAGCTACGGCAACCTTCCTTGGTTGTTTTCCCTTCCTCTCACAAAGTGCAATAGAGTTTTGGTGGGAGAAGAATGAACCCCGCACCCCTTTTATTGTGTTTCAAATCTATCGGAAACAAGGTCACCGAAAACACTGGGCTGAATCTGGTGACTATTTTTGGTGAAAGTTTTTCATCAGGAATGGCCTCTGTTTAGTCCATCGGAAACAGGATTGATATTTCTGATGGAATTGGCCACGTTTTCGATGAACATTACCCCTGTTTCCGGTGAACAGTATAGAATAGGATTGAATTTTGATTATATTTCCTTATAGAATTATTCATTCCTATTATGTATGTGCTTAATTATGATGTCATGTGGGCCCTCCTATGCATGTTTACCCTAACATGCTACTCGTAGTTGTGTGTGTTGAAATAACCTAGAGGGGGGGTGAATATGTTATACTAGTGGAATTTAACTCTTTTCGATAAATAGGTCACAAGTGTGACTGCAAGTTAAAATAATGCGGAGAGAATAAAACAAGTACAACCACAAAACACAAGATTTATAGTGGTTCGACTCAATCCGAGTCTAGTCCACTCTCTACAAGAATCCTCTTGTAAGGTATTCCACTAGTTCTCCCTTTCAGTACAGTAGGTAGGGAAGAAAACCTTTACAATCTTTTTTATGGATAAGAATATCCTTACAAATCCCCTTTACAGGCAAAGAGGCACCTTTACAATCTCCTTTGGAGGTAGAGAGAGACCTTTCTCTTTTTAGGATAAGAGAATCCTTACAATCCTAAGTACAGTCTAGAATTGTAAAAACAGAAATAAATAAGAAATAGTGGAATAAGAGTAATACCTCAAGTGTGGTGCAAATGATGAGAATGAATAATAAATGATGAATGATGCACCTTTTGTAAAGTCCTCTCTTATGGCTTTGACTTGCACAGGAGAGAGTAGAGGACTTTGATTGAGACTTGAGCCTTTTGTTGGGATTTGTGTAATAGAACAACTCAAGTAGAAATAAAATTCTTGAATGCTTGCAATAATGCTCTTAAAGCTTTTCTTAATGAATATTTAATTAAGAGTGGTTTGGGTATTTATAAGTGAACTTAGTGAAGCATTTTAGGCAGGAAATCAGACTCTAACGGACATATTCTGGGACCATCGATCAACCGCCATCTGTTGTCGATCGACCACCAAGAGCCGTTGAAGGCAAAATATAGCCGTTGGGGCACTTCCAGGCAGTCACCGGTCGACCGGGACTTTCAGTCGGTCGACCGCCTATGGTCTCGGATAGTTTCAGTCGATCGAGGCTTTCAGTCGGTCGACTGCCTATGGTCTCAGAAAGTTCCAATCGACCGGGGCTTCCAGCCGGTCGACCACCAACATGACATGCTCTGTTTTGACAGAATGCTGTCATACGACCAGTCGTCAGTGTTTTAACCATAACGTTTCGGTCCGACTTCAGATTGATCTGAGATCAAATGCGTTGGAATCACAACTCAATTTCCTACAACTTCTATGAAGGTTTCATCTCCTGATACTAATTTTAAGATTCCATAAAATACCCTTGAGTCAAGTTAATGTGTGTTCCACACCACTTAGAGACTTTCCATACTTGGTCAAGGCATGCTCTATGGTCATTCTAGTATGATGCAATGCACATGCATGTAGTGAGTGCATCTATATATATGTGGAAATTACAAATTACATTAAAGTGACTAATCTATCCTGGTGGTCTTCTTCTTCTTCACTTGAACTTTCCGCTCTTTGGCACTTCATTTTCTTTTCTTCTTGTTTGCAATTCCATGTCTTTAAGCTTCATGTCTTGATTCGACCTTCTAAGTGTTTCTTCAAGCTAATTACACTCTCTTCAAACTAATCACATTTTCTCAAACCAAGTTAAAGATGTATGTTTGTTTGTTAACACCAAAACATGGCAAGGAGTGTAGACATGTTTCCCAACAATCTCCCCCTTTTTGGTGATGACAAACAAACACAGACAATGAAACCAAATACAAGAAATAATAGTACCACTGTGTAAGTATCAATAGGATAATGTATTTTCAGAGCCAGAAAATAAACAAGGATAGATAAAGTCATTTCCATAAACAATTAAAGATAGTCATTTCCATAAACACAAGAGATACTGTCATACTATCATGTTCAGGAATAAATATTCTCCCCCTTTTGTCAACAGCAAAAAGGGAATCAAAATGATACAAGAGATTAAAATACTCCCCTTGAGTATGTGCCACATAGAAAAGTATCATAAGTTCAACTTTTCATAAATGTCAAAAGTATAAAAATAAACAGCTGAACAAGCACGAAGTTAAAATAACTCTTATTTCGCTGCATCCTCATCCTCCGTGTCTGCCTCTTCGTCTTCTTCTTCGTCATCTTCATCTTCCTCGTCATTGTGTAGGAGCTTGAGGATCTCATTCTGCTTTCTTTCCATCTTTGCCAACTGGGCAAGGATGATGTTTCCCACTTTCTGAAGATCAGCAACGGTCGCATAGGCTGATGTCTCATCACTTCCTGGTTACTGTGGCTGGCTGGATCCAGCAGCAGTCTTTTTGGATTTTGTGGGCTGCTGGGGAAGAATATGCATCTTACGAATAGTGGAAAGATTGATCTCTTGAGGGAACGGGTCAAATGATTCCCCAGAAAAATCTACATGAAAGTAGTCCATGATTTGGCAAATCATCATTCCATAGGGAAGATTTCCCTTTTGAAGTCTATCACTATGGGTAATCATGGTTTTGAGCAGAATATAGGGAAGGTTGACGGTTACAGTCTTGCAAATACAGTAGGTGAGATAAGCATGAAATGGGGAGACTTCATCTCTATGACCACTCTTTGGGAGGATGTTGTAGGAGATGATGAGATTTACAATCCTCCCTATATTAGTGAGTTCCTTAGCTTTAATTTTGTGAGTATTAGCATATTCCTTCATGATGCTAGAATACACACAGTCAACATCCATGAATTGTTCTATGTAGATCTTGGGTTGGTAGTATTTTAGTTCCCCTGTCATAGAAATGTCTAGAATTTCTCCTAAAATCATGATGTCTATATCTATAGGAACTCCCTTAACATAGGAATGGACCAGAAGATTGTCAGCTTCACCAGAGAAAGTAAGGTTACAAAAGAACATTTTGACAAGATGAGGATAACAATGAGAGTCAAGTTTGAGAATGTTGCCCAATCCCAAAGCATCAAACAGGTCTTTTATGTCATACCTGGACAAAGAGTCAGAATTGATGGTCCTACCTTGGTCTATGTTGCGAGAGATGTAGAGATCCCATGATTCTTGAGCAATGGAGGAGGAGAACCATGTATCTTTGTCAGAGGCCTTCCTTTTTCCCTTTTGAGCTACCGTTTTCTTGCCTCTATGTGGGCGGTGAGAGTCCATGATGATTGGAGGTGTAAGAGAGAAAGAGAGGCAAAGCTTTTGGGAGAAGAATATGAAGGGATCTTGAGAGATCTAGGTTAGAAAGAAGTTCTAAGCTAGGGTTTTGAGAGATGAAGAGTTGAAATGGGGTTTTAGACCAAATAGGGTTTTAAAGTTGAAAAAATAGGTTATGAAAACTCGATTTAAAAAAGTCCAGAATCAAATTTTCGACGCGCCGGTCGACCGATTATATGGTGGCGGTCGACCGGTAACCCTTTCGGTTAGGGGCGGTCGATCAAAAGTTTTTGGCGGTCGACTGGTAATCTATTCGGTCAGTCCTGGTCGATCGGTATATTGGGGCGATCGACTGGTAGAGTCCTAGAAGCTTGAGAACCTAGAAAATTATGAATGTGGAAAGGATTTTTCAAGTCTGGGCTTTTGGAAAAGAATATTTAAGAAGAAATGTTTATTCATTCAGCCAAACGGGTTGCAAATGCCAAGCTCCTTCCTTAGGAAACTAAAACGCTCTTCACCAAGAGGTTTAGTAAATATATCTGCGAGTTGTTTATCAGTCTCAATGAATTCTAGAGAGACATCGCCATTTTGAATGGTGTCTCATAAAAAGTGGTGTCGAATATCAATGTGCTTTGCCCTTGAGTGTAAAATGGGATTTTTACTCAAGTTTATGGCACTGGTGTTATCGCACATGATTGGATAAGATTCGAAACTCACTCCAAAGTCCTGGAGAGTTTGCTTCATC
>NC_056559.1:12348281-12428933 GCF_013358625.1 Macadamia integrifolia | reverse complement strand
TAAAGCCGTAGAAGTTTGAGGAGTACCAGAAAGTTGGATCTGGAACTTTAAAGCAGAAGGAAGATGAGGATCTGCTAAGGCTATATTGAAATTAGGGTAAAGAGTGAGGAATATGGTTCCTGCATTCAGAGTGGTCTGAACAGTGGCAATCACGGCATCTTCATAACGGAGAAAGCGACTGTCAAGAAGCGCTATCCAGGAAACCACGGGAAGACCTTTCCTGCCATGGAAAGAAAGGGCGAATTTAATCGTAACAAAATGGAGATGAGTATAACCTTGGGTTTTCCACTGGGGAATAAGGTTAGTCGGAATTTCTAGAGTAAACAACTGTTCTTTATCGGTGGCAGGGATGTGATACTGATCACAAGAGAGGCCTGAACCAACTCTTTCAGAGGGGGAGTTTTCTTCCGAGGAGCTATAAGAGTCTTCCAGGAAGAAGAAGAGGATTTTGTCTTGGGAAAGACAGTATAAGGGTTCAACAGAGGAGATGGAGTTTTCGATATGTCCCTTTCCAGTCGTTCAACCTCTTCTCGAAGCTCAGCATCATCTTCTCCTTCTTCTTCCTGATCTTTTTCTTTCTCTTCTATTGGTTCTCTGCATGAATTTGATTACTTACCTGAAGAGCAGACCATACCTGAAACTCCATCTGCTCTGTTGAACCCTTATACTGTCTTTCCCAAGACAAAATCCTCTTCTTCTTCCTGGAAGACTCTTATAGCTCCTCGGAAGCAAACTCCCCCTCTGAAAGAGTTGGTTCAGGCCTCTCTTGTGATCAGTATCACATCCCTACCACCGATAAAGAACAGTTGTTTACTCTAGAAATTCCGACTAACCTTATTCCCCAGTGGAAAACCCAAGGTTATACTCATCTCCATTTTGGTGCGATTAAATTCGCCCTTTCTTTCCATGGCAGGAAAGGTCTTCCCGTGGTTTCCTGGATAGCGCTTCTTGACAGTCGCTTTCTCCGTTATGAAGATGCCGTGATTGCCACTGTTCAGACCACTCTGAATGCAGGAACCATATTCCTCACTCTTTACCCTAATTTCAATATAGCCTTAGCAGATCCTCATCTTCCTTCTGCTTTAAAGTTCCAGATCCAACTTTCTGGTACTCCTCAAACTTCTACGGCTTTAACAGGAACTCTCCACTACCAAATGGCTTATCGGTTACAAAATCATGCCTATGACCTAACCAAAGGCCAGCAAGAGGATGCTCTCTTCCTCTCTGTGGACTCTGATCATGTTCCAAGCCTTACTCATGTACCCAGACAATTACCTCGAGATGACTTGTTTCGTCTCCTTCCCTCCTCTTGGGTTACGGCTTATGAACAACAGATGGCTACAAGCCAACCTGCTCCGATAGAGCCTCTTCAGTCTACTGATCCTCAGTATATCACTCACCCCTCTAGTGAGGTTGAAATCCGATTCCCAAATCCTCCAGTACATCCTTTACCTTCTCCTTTCCCTACTCAGTTCACAGGAATGATTCAAGAAAAAATTCCTGTCAAATCTTTTAATGCTCAAGGTAACCTGGTCTACTATTTCTCTGATCCAGTCACTGGTCATAAGTATTTTGACCTCTGTGATTGTGATGACTGTCTCCAGGACTACTCCGATGATGATTACTCCTACACTCCCAAACGAAAGTCTTCCCAGACTCTTCTAAGGGAACGATACGAGTTAGGAGATCCTACTGTCGGACCTTTGAGTACTGAAGCCCGATATCCCTTTATGGTCAAGTACGGTGCTCCTTTGGAACCTCCTTATGTTCCTCCTCCTACTCCAGTCTGTAAACCTCCTCCAGCTATTCAGACACCTTCTCCTATAGTCCCTCTTTGTTGCATGTATGCTCCAGGATCTTCTTCCTCTACTCCTTTACAGAATTTCCCTGGTCCTACTGATTATGGTCCTGATTCTCATGGTGTGAGACATGTATGGAAAGTCAAATCTCTTGTCTTGCCCACAGGCCAACAAAAAGACATTTCCCCAGCTGAAGTAGCATTAAATTGGCAGAATGAAAATGCCATTGTTCAAAATCAGTACCTTGAACGTATCCTAGCTACTACCCAGCACGCCCAAGGCACTGTTGGACGGCATACTCATTTACTCCACTCCCTTAAAGCAGAGATGGATCAAGTTCATACTGAAATTGCTGGTATTGCTTCTTCTACTGCTGATACGGCCCAAGCTTTTGCCCTTATTGGACAGAAAGAGAAACATCTTAAGTTTCTTGAAGCCCAGTTACACAGTTTACAACAAGCTCCACCTCAAGCAGCCGCATCCAATAGACAACAACCTTTACCTCTAGCAGTTCCAAGTATTTCACCTCAAGACCCTTTCGCCATTTATGCTACCCCGGCTCCTCCGGTAGTTGCTTCTCCCAGATCCTTCCCACTTGAAGAACTGAAAGCACTACAGCGTCAACAACGCAACCTGAAGACCAGACAACAACCCAGAACATTACCCTTGGACCAACCTTTTCCTCCACCTTTTCAGCCTTATCCTATGACTGTAACCTATCTTGCACCAGCACCACCTATCCCTACCTGTCCATCACCTTCACCTTCACCTCCTCGAACTAAAGCCAAACATCCTCCCATAGGTGCTATAACCCCTTCCGGTGATGATGTATTATCTGACCTTCTCACTACCCTTGCCCTTCATGACCCTAAACCCATTCCCTCTTTCATGAACACAGGTCCAGATCCACCTCCTGTTCCTTATCCTGCACCTCCGAATGTTAAAGAAATGGATGGTGATCAGGATGATCCTATGGTCCATAATCCTGAAATACCTCAACCTCCTCCTGGTCCAACATATGCTCCTTTTCAGAACCAAGATCCCAAGCAGTTCTTTACCTTCGACGATGTCCCTAATTCTAAGTGGGCATCCCGGTTTGCTGATTTTCATGCTTGGATCAATGCTGACCTCCTTCAAGAAGGTGCTACCTCTGTCAATGTTCTGACTAAGTTTGTTATTAGGCTTCAAGGCAAACTCAGGGAATGGTATTTAGCTCTTGGCGGTTATCGACAGTTGCAACTTGTTCAACTCCCTGAAGGCAAGTTCATCACAGTTCTTTATCAAGAATTTCTTGGTCCTGTCTCGAATGATATTACAAAAGCTCGTGAAGAGTTTTTACAATTGAAGTGTTGTTTTTTAGCTCGTCTAGATCTTGACAAACACTTCTCTCGCATGACAGACAGATTCCATAAAATTGGCGGCCTTGATGATGAAAACCTCAAGCAGATCTTTTTGAACTCACTTCCAGAACCTCTTGGTGCTGATACTCTCCAGTTTTTAAGAAATAAGAATATCTCTCTGGCATCCTGCAGTATTGGTTCTCTATACAGTTTTGCTCTCACAGCCCTTGACAAGCTTTGTACTGTCAAGAAAATCTGGAAAGAGTTATAATCAAAATCTGACAAGGTCTCTTCCGCTTGTGATACTTCTTGGATGAAGATTAAGTGTAAAAGCTCTGATCACTCTTGTGATTGTCCTACAAAAAAGCCTTTTCATCATAAGAGATTTTTCCACTCCTCTAAGAAGCACAAGAAACGGTTTCCTTTTAAACCTTCTCGGTTTAAACGGTTCAAACCTCAATGGAAATTCCTCCGTAAGAAACAGTTTCGCGGAAAGAACAAGTCTACTTCTTGTTTCATTTGTGGAAAAAATGGACACTTTGCTAAGAATTGTCCTAATGTTCACAAGAAAGAGAAAGTGCTTCATATGCTTGCTTCACTTCACCATGATGATCTACAAGATGCTGATCTTGAGTCAATGTATTCTTTGGACGCAGATCCTACTGATCTCTCTTTGTTTGTAATTGACTACCCTGATGATACTGCTGAAGATCCTACAGACTCCGACCCAGAGTCTTCTCTCTCCGAGTCCGAGGAATCTGACCCCCTCTACCAGGTTATCCCTTTCCTTCCTCCAACTCAACCACCTCTTCCCTGTCAATCCATAACCTTACCTCATGCTGCAGTAACCCTAATCCCTTAACCTTATGCTAAACCAGTTCGTCTAATTGCTTTCCTTGATACAGGTGCAGCTACAACCATCTTGTCTCCCAAAGTTCTCCCAAACCATTTTTGGAAATCTCAAGAACCCCCTCTTCCATTTTTAGCAGCTAACGGTGAAACCTTTTATATCACCCTTGTCACCAAAAAACCCATTAAAATCCAACTTCTTCCAACCCTTTTGTTTACCCATGTTATGTTAGGTTCCCACTGTCCCGGTAAAGACCTCATTATAGGTTTTGATGTTCTTAGTCATCTTCCCCTTAAATGGACACCCCATGGTCTTGTGTATAAACAACAAGTGCTCCCTTGGTCCCCCTTTTCTAACTTATTTCTTGCAGATCCAGGTCCTACTTTGTTTGATGAATTTAAAGGAAAACTTCTGCAGACTTCCTGTGCAAACTCTCATACTGAGTTCTTGACAAAGTGTACTCATCCTCTCTGGCAGAATTCTAAGTTCTTCATCTCCTTACCTTTTAAGATGAATGAAGATGTGAATCCAACAAAAGCCAGTCATCCTGGTATGAATCCAGAACATTTAGCCCTTGCAGTCCAAGAACTTCAACAACTCCAAGCTCAAGGATTGTTAGAACCAACTGTATCCCCATGGGCATGTCAGGCGTTCTATGTAAACAAAAGAACAGAATAGATCCGTGGAAAGATGCAAATGGTGATAAATTATTGGCCCCTGAATTTCTTTCTAGCTGATGATAAGTTCCCCTTACCAACTCGCCCGGCACTGTTACTTCAGTTAGCCTCTGCCACTGTCTTCTCCAAGTTTGATCTTAAAGCCGGTTTTTGGAAACTTGGCGTTATTCCTGAAGATAGACCGAAGACAGCCTTCTGTGTCCCTGGACATCACTTATAGTGGACATTTATGCCTTTTGGATTAAAGACAGCTCCATCAATATTTCAGCGTGCCATGATGCAGATTTTTGCTCCAATTCAAGATCGTGCTCTGATCTATATTGATGATAGTCTCCTGTTTTCCTCCACACAGGCTGATCATCTTTTGCATCTCCAGCACTTCCATCAGATTGTTCAAGATTATGGAATCATGCTCTCCCCAAAAAAAATGCAAATTGGTGTCTCTACCATTGATTTTCTTGGGGTTACTATTACCAAAGGAACATATGAACTTCAACCTCATATTGCTACATCTCTACAACAATTTCCTGACGGTCCTCTAACAAAAAATCAGGTCCAGCAATTCCTTGGTATAGTTAACTACATGACAGAGTTTCTTCCTCAACAAATCAGACATACATCTGTACTTCATCAGCTCTTGAGAAAGAAAGCTTCTCCTTGGTCTTCTGAACATGAAGCAGCCATTCAAGCTTTGAAACAGCTTTCTACAAAGCTTCCCTATTTACAGATTCCTTCTGATGGACGTTGTATTCTTCAAACTGATGCTAGTGATACTCACTGGGGTGCTGTTTTACTTGAAGAAGCTCCTGATTCCAAACGGACCATCTGTGGTTATAAGAGTGGCTCATTTAAACCATCTGAAGCTCACTACCATTCGACGTTTAAGGAAATTCTTGCAGTCAGACGTGGAATTGAAAAATTCCAATTTCATCTCATTGGACACAGGTTCCTCATTGAACTGGATATGTCAAGTTTTCCTCGTATGCTTGAATTCCGACAACGCACACTTCCAAATGCTCAACTTCTCCGATGGGCTCAATGGTTCTCAAAGTGGTCCTTTGATATCAAACACATAAAAGGACAAGCGAATGTTTTGGCAGACTTCCTTTCTCGCCCTACCTCTTCTTTTTCTGTAATCCCAATCCTTTATCCTTTAACCCCAGGTGCCTCCTCTTCATCTTCTTCTCAACCTCTACCACAGCCTCAACCTAGCCACAATCTTTGCTGTGCCATACCTCCTCACCTTCCCCCTGAAATCCTTCATACCTTAACCTATATAACAGGCTTCACATTATTGTTAAAGGCCCTAGCCATTCTCAATTGATATTTTTTTAGATTATCTATGGCTTTCATGCACCTTTCATCGAGAAAATTACAATTATCATGTCTGGCCTTCACCCACCTTTCTTCAAGTTGCTAACTATCAAGAAGTACCCTTAGGGATGGTACCAGGATTTCCACGGGTAGAACCGCCTCAACCCCATATACCAAAGAGAAAGGGGTTACCCTTGTCGAGGATCGTATAGAAGTCCGGTATGCTCATAAGGCAAGGGGTAACTTATCAGCCCAATCCTTGACTGTTTCCACCATTTTCTGGAGGATGACTTTGATGTTCTTGTTGGTTGCTTCTACTGCCCCATTGGTCTATGACCTGTAAGTGGCAGAGCGATGCCTTCTGATACCGAAATTTATGCAAATTTTATCGATCTTGCCCTAGAAATGGGATCCCTGATCTAATGTCAACTCTTAAGGTACTCCGTATCAAGAAATGACATTTACTTGGATGAATTTGGCTACCTTAGCAGAGATGAGGACCGCATAGAACTAAGCTTCTACCCACTTGGTGAAATAATTAATAGCTACCAAAATGAACTCGTGACCATTAGATGCTTTGGGATTGACCTTTCAAATGATATCGATGCCCTAAGTGGAGAATGGCCAAGGTGAATTGAGTGAATGCAACTGGTAGGATATGTATGATGTTGGTAAATATCTGACATTTGTGGCATTTCTTGACAAAGTCCACACAATTCACTTCCATGGTGTTCCAGTAATATCCCAACCTGAGGATCTTCTTAGATAACATCTTGGCATTCACGTGGGGTCCACAAAGACCTTGATGAATTTCCTCTATGATGGTTGTAGCTTGTTCCTCACACACAACAACTGTATTCCATCATAAGATCTCTTCTATAACAGATCCTCTTAATGAATAAACTGGGTGGCATATCTTCTCAGAAACTTCTTTTCTCTGTCAGTTGCTTCAACTGGGTACTTTCGTTCCCTGATGAAATCTACTATGTGAGGGAACCAAGACCGACCATCCACAATGAGAGAGTTCATTGAATTTGGATAGATGGGCCTACTTCTTTGTTCCACCAAGAATGGTCAAACCCAAGCCATAGGGTTGCATTCTACCTTGGAAGCCAAGGTTGCAAGGGCATTAGCAAACTTGTTGTTATCTCTCTAGAAGTAATCAAATGAGATCTTCTCAAAGTGTCCAGTCACCTCTTCCAGATGTTCTTGATATGGCTTTAACTTTTCATCTCTAGTTTTCCACTTTCTCTGTGTCTGGCAAATGATGATGGATGAATCACTGTAAACCTTGATCCTTTTCAATCAAATAGTCAAAGCAGTTTCATGCCCCAAAGTAGAAGCTTCATATTCGGCAATATTGTTGGTACAGGGGAAGTCGAGGCGAAATGATGAAGGCAAATAAAGGCCGTCAGGAGTGACCAGCAATATTCTTGCTCCACATCCCTTCTGATTGGCTGCCCATCAATGAATAACTACCATTTATTAACTGTCTTCTTCCTCTATTGCTGTGATTCCTTTACAAGGAAAGGAATCATTCAAGGATCTTCCATCTTTGGTGGGGTGGGCAACCAAATGATCAGCTATGGCCTACCCCTTGATAGATTTTAAAGTTATACAGGTGATGTCAAACTCTGATAGCAAAAGCAACCACTAGGCCATTCTTCCGGTTAGGGCTGGTTTCTCAAAGAGGTATTTGATGGGATCCATCCTTGAAATCAAGTGCACCGGATAGGAAACTATGTAGTGTCTCAACCTTTTCGTTGCCCAAATCAATGCCGCACAAGTTCTTTCCAAACGTGTATACTGTATCTCATATTCTAGGAACTTCTTACTAAGGTAGTATATGGCATGCTCTGCCCCTTCTTTCGTCTCCTTCTATGCTAGCAAAGAGCCCAAGGAATATTCTCTTATGGATAAGTACAAGAGAAGTGGTTCTCCTTCCACCGGCGATGTCAATACTGGTGGGTTCATGAGGTATCCCTTGAGTTTGTCAAAAGCTTGTTGGCATTGGTCATTCCATTCTATAGGCTGATCCTTCTTCAGCAGCTTGAAAATTGGTTCACAGATTGTAGTCAACTGAGCTATAAATCTACTAATATACTGGATGTGACCTAGAAATCCTTATATTTACTTCTTAGATTGCAGTGTGGTCATTTCTTGAATTTCCTTGATCTTGATAGGGTCGACTTCAATGCCTTTTTCACTCACTAAGAAACCAAACAACTTTCTTGTTGTTGCCCCAAATACACACTTCTGAGAGTTCAACTTCAGTTGATACTTCTTGATTCTTTCAAAGAAACGCCTTAGCGCGGGGATATGCCCCTATCGATCTTTTGACTTTACTATCATGTCATCCACATAGACTTCCACATCTTTGTTCATCATGTCATGCAATATGGCTATAGCTACTCTCTGATAAGTTGCCCCAACATTCTTCAGTCCAAAAGGCATCACCTTGTAACAATAGGTTCCCCATGGACTGGTGAAGGCTATCTTCTCACGATCTTCTAGGTGGATGCTTATTTGGTTGTATCTCGAGAATCCATCCATAAATTATAACAAAGCATGCCCCTCCATATTATCCACCAATACATCAATGTGAGGTAATAGGAAGTCATCTTTAGGGCTCACTTTGTTAAGATCTTGGAAGTCTGCACACATTCGTACCTTGCCATCTTTCTTCGGTACTGGTACAATGTTGGCCAACCATTGGGGGTACTTCACCACTTGTAGAAACCCTGCATTCCACTGCTTCACAGCTTCTTCTCTGGTCTTCTCACTCCATTCCGGCCACATTCTTCAGGGCTTCTGCTTTATCGGTATTTCCCCAGGGTAGATCAACAATCAATGCTACACGATGTTGGTGTCCATACCAGGCATATCCTCATAAGATTAAGCAAAGACCTCGACGAATTCCTTTAGAAGACTAATCATTTTTTCTGCTTCATCATCAAGGGTAGTGCCAATTTTTACCTCTCAAAGACATTAGTCGGTTCCTAAATTAATAACCCAAGTATCCTCACGGATGGGTTGGGCTTTCTTTAGTTTACATTGTTTTATTGATTCTTGATATTTATTAAGATCATCATTAGAAAAATGAGGCAAGTTATACTCGGAATCAGAAATTTCATTCATAAAAGGAGTGACAGACTCGACATACAAGGACTTTAGACTCTCCTCAAGAGGGGAGGCTGACACAAAATCATAAACAACAAACTCGACCACAGACTTAATAACTGGCTTGATGTTTTTGCCAGGAGTATTCAGGTTGGTTGACTCAATAGCATAAGCAAACTTGAAGTTTTCTCCAATGCTTGTCTAGTTCAAGAGCGGTTTAGTGGCTTGACGGATGAGGAGGTGTGGCAAAGGGCCTTCTTCTCCTTTTGAAAAAGTTGTTGCAATTTCTTCAGTGACACAGTGGTTCTTCAGGTCAGGTACCGGCTTCTTCACGAATACCAGCTGGTTAATCTCATATTCTCAAAAGCTGAACTTTCTGAGGGGTGAAGATTGGTGGAGACTGCTCTATCCTCTTTCTATAAAGTCCATCCTTGCAAGCCTGTTAAGGGATGCCATCTCGATGCCTCGGTCACATCTTTCACCACCTTCACGGACTTTCCCATTTCAGTTGATTCGGGCACTGTACATGCAAACCATCATTCTTTGTGCTCTTTTTTTATTCGCATACGCACTTCTTCCTTTGAAAGGACGAGGCTTGAGCTCATGTAGCTCTCAGGCTCTTGGTTCTTGTAGGAGGGAGCAAACGTAGCTTTTCAAATAAATGGGAAGTGGTAGACTCCAAGTGAGCCTTATCTTCTTTTCCCATTCCCTTTACAGGAGGACTCGAGGACTCGGTGCCTCCTTTGATTGGATCAACATTGTAGGGTCACCAAAGGAAGACCCAATCTCAATTAGTACAATTTCTGCTATCTTAGTGATGCAATTGTCTTAATCACTTTCTTTGACTAGCATTTTTTGTTGTTCCACTTCATGAGTCACCAAGTCAAACTCGTCCTGGAAAAATACTTCAAATCCTGGTTGCGTCTTTGCGACAGTTTCATCAAACCATGGCTCCATATTTTCACAAAAAGGGAAATCCTCTCCTTTTACAAAACACCCATTAAGAGTAGGGTGGTAAGAGATGGAGATCTTCCTAGTCATCCTTAGCACTTTCTGCCCTTTGGTGGTCGGAGGAGTGTACTCGAGACCATTCTTTCCTTTGTTCACCGCCAAACTAGACTGCTTTGGAACTCCTTGATGATATTTCCCTAGCCCCATGCCAAGAAAATATTACATATTCTTCATCATCTGATTCACTGGCGGACTCCAGATGGATTCATAGTTAGCTGGGATTTCCTCCTTTGGAACTTCTTTAGCAATGGCTGCACAAGTTGTGTCTAATTCAAAACCACTTAGTTGGACTTTCTGGTCTTGTTCTTCCCCATTTTCAATATTGACCAAGGTATTAACCACTTTGGGATCTCCGGCTACTGTCCTTCATAAATGAACTTCATTTTTTGATGGAGACTAGAGGACAATGCCTTCGCATGGTGCAATTATGCTTTCCCAAGAGCATGTTAAAAGCTACCGGTATATCAATGACTTAGAAATCAATATCAAACTTTACTGGGCCAATCTTTACGGTAAGGGTAAGGATGCCAAGGATCTTCCTCTTTGTATTGTCATATACCTATATAGTTTGGGTAGTTGGCCTCATTTCTTTTAGGTTAATGCCAATACTCTTTGTCGATCTCAATGGTAGCATATTCAAAGTTGACCCGTTGTCAGTAAGAACCCAGAGAACCACCTTGTCAAGCCATTTTACCGTGATGTGGAGAGCTCGATTATGCTAGACCCCTTTGGGCAACTCTGAATCTGAGAACATCAAGGATTGCACCACATATATTGCCCCAACTATATGTGAGAGATGTGCCAGATTTATCTCGATCGGCACCTATACATTAGTGAGAGACTTCAAGACTGCTTCACAGTCTAGGGGATGCCATCAACAATCCCCAAATTGAGATATTCACTTGAGACTTCTGAGTTAAGCCAAGACTATGTTCTCTGACTCTTTCTTCAAGCTGCTAGTTCTGGCCTCATTAGCCCTTGACTGTTCTACTACTAGAGCCTTGCCCTTGTAGTCTTTTCCACTTCTAGTTTCCATCACGTTAACAAGTTTTTTCACAATAATCTCTATGAGATAATAATCTTCATAATCACTATTTGTTATGATGATTATCCCTACCATAGGTCAGCCTCTTCTTTTGATTCTCCTTCCCTGCTTGAGGTGGGAAGTCGAGGTAAAATATCCATAGCCCTGGCTTACAACTTTTTGAGTGCATTAGAAAGCTATTGGAATGCAGTGTCTACTGCCTCTGCGAATGTGTCGTCTGGCCCTATTTCCTCCAGATCATCCAATTGCTCACGGTAGTAATGATCACAGCATGTTGTCAATTTCTTCCACTCTTTCTTACATCCTCAATGTGTTTGAGTACACTTCACACAGCTTTTCTTCCATCTCTAATGTGGATTTCGGTTCATCCAGATAAACTTGCATCATCTCTCTAAATTCTTCATCACTTTCTGAATCTGATGTTGAATCATCTCCTCCCATGAAGAGGGAAGGGTAAATGCCACCTGTCAGATCAGCTATTAGGTCATCACCACCGATAGCATAGACTGAGAAACATGTCTGGTGGTCTGGTGAGTAATATTTTGACTCATCATCATTATCATTGCACCAAGGCCCTTGGTAGTCATCCCAGTTTGGATACTCATCATCCTTTTGAGAATCAGAGTTATCTCCATCCTTCTTATCCTCATCATCATCATTATCATCCTCCTCTTCACTGATTTACCCCTCACTTAGTACTCTATCAGATTCCTCTTGACCAATAAATTCTCCTGTATCCAAATGCTCATAGTATTCAGAGTGTATGGACCGAAAGATTTCCATAGGGTTAGACTTGACATCACTCACTCAAAGTTGGACCAAACCTAATTCATCATCCTTTATGTCACTCCCTATATGGATTAGGGAGGTGTGCTCTTTGATCTATTCCCCTATGGATTATGCAGTTATTGCTCTGAGTAGATCACCAGTAACCTCTTTAATTGCCTCTATATTGTCTTCTGAAGATATAGTAGACTGAATTAGAGAAGTGGGATCACTCTCCTGCTCTTCCCCTAATGCATTCACAGACCCTGTTAATGAAGTCATCTTTGGGGAGTCTGGTAGCATAAGCATATCCTTCCAATCGTACCCATCTGTCCATCCTTCTTTTGGGTTATATAATGAACCTTGAGAATGGGATCGGTATGAGAGTGATGAGGGATATGAAGCGGGATGGTATAAAGATGATGTAATGTGGGACGTAGGTTATTAAGATTAGGGGTGATATGATGAAAAAATTCCTTCTCCTTGATGGTGAGGTGAAGGTTGATGATATGGTGGAGGCTGGTAATATGGTGAAGGTGGGAGGTATGGTGGAGGTTGGTAATATGGTATGGTAGATTCTTCTATTGATGAGGAAGGATGAATGGCAGGAGTCTGATCTTCTGATTCTTCCTCTGATAATTCTCTTCTTTTGGGAGTCCTCATGACTCTAGCCCATTGACTCATGAGTTTCCTATAGGCGCGAGCATTCATATGATTCTTCGAAGCTCTAGGTACAATGAGTTGAGTGGGATCACTCTCTGTGGCTTCTTCATCTAGATTGTTCACATGATCGGGGAGTAGATTAGTATTGACATTGGGAGGTTGCTTCACCTTGACCTCAATGGTTCTATTATCTATAAGTCCTGAATTGCATGCTATAAACCCAAACATCTTTCAGTGTTGTACCCCTTCTGAGTGTGGTAAGCACAATATTCACGATCCTTATACCAAGCTGGAGGAGGGTCACTGATCACTCTTAGAGCCACTATCCCTAGCAATCCCTGTTTCTTTAACTTCTCATACACTATCATCACGGGCATTCCCAAATTAGAAAACTGCCTTCTTGGACAAAGGGCCTTCTGGGAGGGTGCATCTGCTTGTATTATGAATGGCAGTGAAGAAGTGGCTGGTGAGACTGACTGCTGAACTACACTCACCACATTAGTTTTCAGACCCTTTCCTTGTCCAATTCTGGTGTTCTTCCCTGCATCTTGGGGGGATCCATGATATTGAGCTTCCCTTTGGATTTTGTTTTCCACACGTGTGCCTGTGGCTATTAGGGCATCAAAAGGTTATAAAAGTTGATAGTAGAGGACATCATAATAGGGCTTTGACAAGTCTTCTATCAACATCTCCACTTGCTCTGCTTCTGAAGGCCAATCTGCCATCTTGGTGGCTTTATCTCTAAACCTCATCAAGAAGGCGGTGAATCCTTCTCTAGGCTGCTGTCTCAATGTCTCAATCTCCCGATGTTTCACATCCACTTTAGTATTTTATAAGTACTTCTTAGTAAAGGCTTTGACCACTGTTGCCCAATTCTGAGTTTGGGATGACTCCTACAGTGTGAGCCAATAGTGCTAGTCCTGATAGGGTTAGCATGAAGGCGTGCCCCATCTGGTTGTCTGCAAGCTGCCATGACTTGGCAATGCTGAGGAAGACTTTGAGATGAGCCTTGGGGTCTCCTGACCTATCAAACCTATCGGTTTGCCACTTGAATTTCTCAGAAATCCTTGCCCTAGAAAGGAAACTCATTTAATTTGAAACTATTGTTTGGCTTTCCAAACTCTTCCCTGCTCGGAACATATTTTCCAACTTTTCCAATTGTTCCCTGACTTTCCTTTCTCTAGCTATTTCTAGAGCTTCCATTTGGACATGTGCTGCAAATTCCTCTTCCTCATCTTTAATAACTACCCTAGAAGGAGGGACCCTGGAATAAGCCCCTCATTGACCATTCGGATGGGTAGGTGAAGATCCTCTTTGACCAGTTGGTCTGACTTGGTCTAGTTCTCCTGAGTCAACTCAGGAAGAGTTCACACGATAACCTATAGCTCCATTATACTCCACATCTCCTATAGCCAGTGCTGGCTCATTCCTGGGATCAGCTCTGGGAGGGTTCTGAAGCGCATGTAATATCTAAGTTATCCCTCTCTTAACTTCAACCATTTCTGTCTGCAAGGTCTCCACAGGACGGACCCATGTTTGTTGGGTGATTTAGAGTTGGGTGGATCCATACTAACTGGGCTACAATCACTTGGTGGTAGACAGTCTCGAGGAGACGATGGAGGTGATACATGACCTAGGCGAGTCAACCGATTACCCTAATGTGTCTAAAGGGACCGCAGAGAATACTTGAGGTGTGAAATTATGCCTGAAACAAAAGTGATTTATTTTAGGATACTTAAATTTCCAACCCCTTGTTCACACATTCACTAGATTAACAACCAATGATCTATCCAAAGTTAGTCCGCTTAATGATAGGGAGTGGATAGGTTTTTACGCCTTCAGTCCACTCAACGTCATAAGCGGGAGATTCATACAAATGGCTTGTCGAGAATATTCCCATAAGACATTCCATGGAATAAAGTCATGTTTTCCTTGCTCTTTTTCCCACTAGGTGTCCTTCCTCCTGATTTTCTCGGGACTTTAAGTGACTCGGATGGGATTACCCCTAAGTCACATATTTTTTTAAGAAGGAGGGAGACCTTCCATCTGAAACTCACTTAGGAAAGCAATTCTTTACGACGAGAATATAATGTAGGAACATTACTTTTCAAGATCACAAACAAGTTCTACAGTTAGCTTGTGGCACTCCTACCTTCTTCATCTATTTTCTATATGATGCTGAGTATAAAGTGGATGTAATAGGACTGATAAGGATTCCTTGGCAAGATCTATATACGCAAGGTACGTGATCCTTTTGATATACCCATAGGTACGAGATCAAGGGGGTGACTTCCTTGCCCATTACTCGTGCTTACACACAAGGTTAAGCAACTGGCCATGGGGTGGTGGAACCATGAGGGATTGTGTGCAAAAGTGTAATGCGAGAATACCATTATCAGATCTCAGAATGTCATAAAGTGCGTGGACCTCCCTAGGGGTGCCAGCACAATTATGAACATCCTTGCCATTTAATAATACCCCACACCCTTGTACAGGAAGCGGGTATCATTTGCTCTCAGAGAACTCTCCATGACATATGCTGACCTCCCCGAGGGTGTGGGCTTGAGAGGGAGTCCCTCGCCAAATGATTTCACTTCGTGCATGATGCATGATGCGGTTAGCGAATACAATTACAAACATGGGGTTAGCCAGACATGTTTTCAAATAAATGTGGTGAAAAATGTTCTTGCATTTAAAGGTAGCATCGAGTATCAGAAGCTTGACATTTGTCCCCAGTGGAGTCGCCACTGTGAGGGTAGTGGCCAGAGATTATGAGACGTCTCTCTTCCCTTTAGGGGGGAAAGGACTTACATCCCATGCTCTCTCCTCTCTTTCTCTTTCATATGAGGGAGGGGGTGTGTCTGGTGTGCTTACCTTTCGGACCTCGCACTACCATATCCCTGCTCGGTGATACGTAGAGGCCTAGTTCCAAAGAGTCAAATTTATCATTTTAGACGGGGGTTTGATGATGGTCCAATACGGGGATCGAGATCATACAGATGGGGGTTTGGAGTCGCCACCTAAGGTTATGGGCCTATGACCCTAGAGTGGGCGCAATTCCTGAGAAAAGAGCCCAAATTTTGGTCTGATCCAGAGATTTAGGGTAAGTGTCAGATTGTAGAATTGGGAAGGTGTTAGGCACCCAATCTCCCCGATTCGACTGGTCTTTCCTACTAGATGCTTAAGAATGAACATTTTTCATAGTTACTACTATTCCACATGTATGGCTAAGTTATCACACATATACACATTGACTAAATTTAAACTATTATATACACTAAAACAAGGTCTATATAAAGTCTACATGATGACAAGTTGGTTGAGAAACTATATCTGAACTTAACCCCTGTTTCGGGTCAAGAGGGGTGGGCCCCTAATTAGTACCTGCTCAGACTGCCTTTCGTGTTCTCTTGGCTCAGGGGAAGATGGTCTTGACCTCCAACTTCCTTTCTTGAGAGACATTGACTGTGATGGTATTCAGATAGGGTTCTAGCTAGGAATGGTTACTTTCGGATATGGATTCGGATAGAGCTTCGACTAGGGAAGGCTATTTTCGGATTTGGATTTGGACAGAGCTTTAGCTAGGGAATGTTATTTCCAGGCTTAAGATGAGGTGGCACTCCGATAGAGCTTTCGCTGGGGATAGGCTAGGGGAGGGCTAGGCTGAGGTGGCACTCCGACGGAGCTTCTGCTAAGGATAGGCTAGGGGAGGCTAGGCTGAGGTGGCACTTCGACAGAGCTTCCGCTGGGAATGGTTATTTCTGAAAAGATTCCAGCAGCACTCGAATAGAGCTTCTGCTAGGAACTGCTATTTTTGGAAAGAAACAGATTGACCTAAAAATGGATCGAAGATCCCTAAAGCACCAAAGAACACTTTGAAGATCCAAACAGAACTTTGGATCTTGACAAAGATCTCTTCGTAGACCTGAAGAACCTCAAGGGGGGAGGTACCAATACCATGAACACTCAAAGGGGGGAGGCTAAGAACATACTATTTTTGGAAAAAACTGGATTGGGCTAAAAACTTGGATTGAAGATCTTCAAAGTCCCGAAGAACACTTTGAAGATCCAACAAGATTTTGGATCTTGACGAAGAACGCTCCGAAGACCTGAAGAAAATCAAAAGGGGGAGGGGAGGAGGAGAGAGGGCTTCACTACTATGGAGTGAGGTGGGATTGTTTTTTTTTTTGTGTCTAAAATCCAAAGGAGGGGGTATTTATAGGATTTCTGGGCCAATGGGGAGGAGGGAGAATTTTTAACCAATGGAAAAAAGAGGATTTTTGGACTAAAATGGGTGAAAGGGGTTTTTTGGGAGAGAGAATTCTTAGCCAAAAAGTGGGTTTTTGCTCTCAAGTGGGTGGAGAGGAAATCTCTTCACCCACCAGGCTAATGGAATACCAATCCCAGCCATTGACGACGGCATATAAGATTGGGCTAAAGTGCATAGGGCAAGGCCAGCCGGGAGGGTAGGTAATGTGTACAAGGTGTGCGGGCAATGGAATGGGTGTGCGGCACATGGCACGCGGGCAGTGGCACTGGTGTGCGGCACATGGAATGCAGGAAGTGGCATTGGTGTACGACACATGGGGCAGTATGCGTGTGCAGCACATAGTAAGCGGGGCAGCACGGATATGGGCACAGGCAACAGCAATGGCAAGGGCTGGGGGATGCTGCCAGCAGCCAGCAGGCATGTAGGCAGGGTCATGTGGGGGAGCAAGCTAGGTCATATGGGGGCACGGCTTGAGTTATGGGGGGGCACATGCTGCGTTGTGCAGGGGCATAGGCTGGGTCGTGCAGGGGGGCTCGTGAGGCTGTGCGGGCTGGACTGCTGGCCAGCACACATAGCACATGTGTTGGCAGGGTTGGCTGGCCAGTAAGCATGCTCTAGGCAACAACCAATGAGCAGTATGCATGCGGTCTGGCCTACCCAGCTCACAACGTTCGTGCGATCATGGAATTTTTTGGCAATGATCACGAGAGATCTAACGGTCTGATTTTGACGTGCCATGTATCGTTAGAATCATATTTCTGAGCACTATCCATCTGTACGGTCATCTTAACCAAATTCCTTCGTATATAAAAAGTCAAAATTGGACCCTCTTCTCTCCCATGTAGGTTTCCAGGGTTTTTAGGTAGGGGATGAATTTGGGGTATTTGGGTAGGTAAGGATTTTTCTAGGTTTCCAATAGGCTTGCCACTATGGGCGGCATAGGTACAGGAAAATATGATTTTTTGGGGACGATCGTGGGAGATCCAACGGTCTGATTTTGACGTGCCATATATCATCAGAATTATATTGCCAAGCACTATCCATCTGTGCGGTCATCTTGACCAGATTCCTTAATATATAGAAAGTTAAAATTGGACCCTCTTCTTTCCCGTGCTGATTTTCAGAGTTTTTAGGTAGTGGAATGTTTTCCAATTTTCTTAATCCATCATCTCTATTGATCGAAAGTCAGAAGTCACGTCCAAGATCCACATTTCTTCATAGCCAGAGGAGGGTGATAAAATTGGGTGTCTAGGCCTCTAAGTCCTAGGCCCATAAACCTAGGTGGTGACTCCAAACCCTTTTGCTTGATCCCAATCCCCCACATTGGACCATTATCAAATCCCCATCTCAATAATGAGTTTTACACTCCTGCAAAATAGGCCTCCACGTATCTCTGAGAGGAGAAGGAGAAAGAGAGGAGAAGGGGCCGAATGCAAAGTCTTTTTCTTCCTCCCCACCCCCAAAGGGGAGAAGAGAGATCTTCGGCCGCTACCCTCAGGCTCTTTGGATGAGACATTGAAAAAATGGACCTTGGACATAAATATTATGGTACCAAGACTGCTAGAATCTATAAGTATGTCAATCCTCAGTCAGATTGGTTGTGTAGAATTACATCACAATTTACTCCAACAGGTGCCTTAACATTGGGATACCGATCTTCACATATTTCAGTTTGGGTTGGTTGAGATCTACCCAACTCTCAAAGAATTCCAAGTTTGTATGCTATCTCCACCTAAGAGAAGATTGATTCAATCATCTTTAAAGAAAGATTATTCAGAGAAAATTTAAGACTTCTTCGAATGGGAAAAGGAGGAAATGAAGCAATTTATTAGATACAGGAAGATTGACGTTTTGAAATTGGCTAGGATCTTCACCCGGTATCTATCACTGGGAGGAATCCATCAGTAAAGATCACAAGATGATAGCTCGCTATATTCTCCGAGCTCCCAGACGTGGTGCACCACTTGTTCTAATAGAAGTGGTAAAGCAATTGAAGGAAGGATGTGATATCATCCCCACGGTCCTTGCAGAGATACTTAAAGGATTTGATGACATGAGCCACAGCCGTAGATTTGGAGTTGATCATTATCAAGAAAGTCCTGTTATTTTCCAACTTTGTCTACTTGAGAAACTAAAATTGACCAATCAATTAAATGGATGCCAACTTGGAGTTCTTCGCAACCAACACAAGAGGGAAGTCCTGGAATTCAAGCTCATTGTTGATTGGGAGGATTACAATAAGGAAGAACTGCATGAGATATTGAATGGAGATGCCCAGGGGGTCACAAGATAATTTTCTAATGAAGACCCTTTAATGCAATTATGTCAGTTTGATGAGATTGACTCACACATCTTTTTACTTGCCCACCTACATCAGCCGACAGTATGGACTGGAAACAAAGGATCCGAAGAAGTTGGTGAACTTCTATCCACCCCAAGAATTGTCTCCCCACATTGTTGCCTAACTATCCTGTCTTTGGTAGGAAAGTTATTTCCATTCTATGTAATTCACTTGGTAGTAAAGTGAGGCGATATTTGGAATTTTTCGTTATTCCAGTCATTCTAATGAAGACTTGAGTTGTGAAATTAATTATGCCTTAAAATTCTAATTTATGAAAAAAAGAGATTTTCTTTATGCTAAAGATAGACTTTCACTCCAAAAATAAAATGCCAAGTATGGCAATACAAAAGGTAAAAACAAAAAAATGATGAATGAACATGGGGAGGGAAAAAGAAAAAGAAAAAAGCAACATCTGTGTTTTGTAGGAATAACAGGAATAGGTCTCTAGGAATTAACATCCTCATCCGTGCCATACTCGGGGTCATCCACAGAGAACATCAAGGAGTCATCAGGTGCCAACCACGAATTCACCATCCTAGTGTTGAGATCCCGAATCTAATCAACCTGTTGGGCAATCACTTCCTGTTGAGAATTAACTTGTCTTTTCAAGGAAACATTCTCCCCACCCTGGGAAATATGAGAAATGGTCAAAATAAGAAAACTGAAGAAAGAGGACTAGGTCAAGGAAAGGTTGATACCTTAAGGAGCATTACGTCACAAAGGCCCTAGTGCATTCACCTAATATCAGCATTGGCCTCCAGAGACACCTGATAAGGACCATGTCAATCAAAAGAAGTTAAAGGACAATCAGATGAGATTTTGGACATTCACACAGTTATAAGGGATAAGTAGTCCAAGGGAGGCATCTCTGTCCAATCTACGTTCAAGGAGCTTTGGGACACCGGGGTTAGCTACATTAGGATAAAACCAACCTGGGAAGCCAGGAAAAGGGATGGTGGCCATGTTATGAGATCCACCTGCAACAGTAAAGGGTCTAGCAAAGGAAGGGCCAGCAACACTCGATTGTGGCTGAACAAAAGAGGGGGCCACACGGTGTGTCCTCCACTGAAAAAATATCAATCAAAGAAAAAAGAAGGATTTGAAATGTGAAAAGGATACTCAAGAAGGGGAACATACCATTGGATATGTGGGACTGTCTCCTCCTCAGGGAAGGCCTCATAATCTCCATTCATGTCTATAAAAGAGGCATCCCATACTCCTTCAGCCAGCTTCTCAACCTGGTCTTTAGGGATGAGCTCTAGATGATGCATGGTGAGTGGAGGAAGACAAGGATGAAAGCGTCAATCTGCACCAGACCACTGGAAAGCAACCCGCTCCCCCAAGTACCAAGCATGACCCCAAAGGCCCCTAAACAGAACCCTATACTCTGTCAATTGTCTCACCCAAGTTACTTCCTCGACAATAGGGAAAATGAGGTAACCCAGGTTACCTGCCAGTTCAGAAGTAGTAAGTACAGCACAAGACAAAGGAAAACTTAGAGCCAAATATAACTTACCTCAGTAAGCTCATTCAAGAGAGAACGAGCAGTCGTCCCTGGAGGAAAGCATCGGCCTCTAAGAATCTGACTATCTCCCCATCTTGTGGTCACAAGAAAGGGTAATGCCTGTGGGTTCTTCAGAATGGGGACCGCCTCAAATGCTCATAACACTAGGGCTGATTTGGAAAGACCAAGATAAGAATACATAACCAAATAAAAGGAACGGTGTATGAATAGGGGATTACCTAGATAATGCAGCCCATTCCCTTGAGGCCACGGTCCTCTTATGCCAGAAGATCAAGTGTCTACAGTAGGTATGCATAAGCTGCCCTGCCCCAATCCTAGGAGTCTACCTCCCTGAAGTCCCCAAAAAGAGTAGCCACATGAATGTCTATCCCACCTCGGAGAGTGCTAAAGAGACACTGTCCCAGAGCCAATAAGAGGAAAGAACCGGCTAACTACAGGATTGTATCAGGATTCACCCTTAGATTAGATCTCCCCTAATGAGTAGTGATGTCACCCAGGCATACAAATGGCTGATCAGCAGAAATGACAATACCAATCAAGTCCATGAAATCCTCTGCCTCTATGGTGTCAGGTAGAGTCAAGGATAGCCGAATGGTATGCCCATCAGGGCATAGAAGCAGCAGGGTGTGATGGTGATCTCTCCTGTATGAAGATGAAAGGAATGGGTGATTGGCCACCGCCGCTCAATCAATCCTCCTACCAGCCCAGGGCTGAACCACCTGGTCTCTAACGAGGCCAAACAGCTAAGGTAAGATCCATCAACAATATGTTTAACCCGGTGGGGAAGCGCCCCGTACCATTGCCATCCTGTGTTAGGATGGCCATATATGGCCAATGTGGGAGGCCTATCCTCGCGGGGCACCTAAATATATATAATACTAATAAAAAAAAATGAATAGCAATAAATGCATGATTTTCAAAAATAATAGACTTACCCATGTGCCCCATATAGAGTTACATATATGGTCCTGAGTCCCCTGGAGCGTCTGTCCGGTGTACCAACCTATAGATCTCTCACTTCCCCCAGTCGAGTATCACATCTCACTATGCCATCTAATCGGTGCCCCCCAGGGGTCTTTCTCCTCCTTCTCTTAGCCAATTTTTTTCAAAATTACAAAGAACCCCAAGAATTTCCAAAATTTGTAGAAAATCCTAAAAAGATTTAAATTCTTGAAATGGCTCCCTCCTCAAGAACTTTGAAGACCTTCAAAGAAAATATGAAGATCTTCGAAGAGCTTCAAGGGAAACTCGAAGATCTTCAAAGAAATTCGAAGAAACTCAACAAAAATGCGTAGAACATCAAATGATCTTGAAATCTTCAACCGAATTTAAAAAGCTGAGCTGACCCACCCCAACACTCACTCTCAACCTAGAAAATTGGAATGAGAAGTGAGTGGGGGGGACCATTTTATTGTTCAAAATTTGAATTAAAAAAAATCATCAAAGATTCCTATTTCAAGGTGTAAATCAAAGATTCTTACCACAAAACACAAAATTCAAATCAAATTCTAGTGAAATGCAAAATTCAAACCAAATGCAAATCAGATTCATGTCAAATTCAAATAAAATTCAAGTAAAATGAAAAATTCAAATCAAATTCATGTCAAATTCAAATCAAATTCAAGTGAAAAGAAAAATTCAAATAAAATACAAGTCAAATTCATGTCAAATTGAAGTCAAGCTCAAAACAAATTCATGTCAAAAGCAAATCAAGAATCCAAATCAAAGGTCAATAATCAAGAAAGAAAAAATTCACTAAACTGGCCCCAAGTGGCCTAATTTCATTAAATCGGCCCCATGAGGCCCAATATCATTGAATTGGCCCGAGGTGGCCCAATCTCATTGAACCGGCCCCAGGAGGCCTAATCTCATTAAATCAGCCCCAAGTGGCCCAGTATCATTAGACCAGCCCCAGGCGACCCAATTTTACTAAACCGGCCCCAGGTGGCCCAAATTCATTGAACTGGCCCCTAGGGAGCCCATTTTCATTGACCTAGCCCCAGGCCACCCATTTTCATTGAATTGGCCCATGGCAACCCATTTTCATTGAACCGGCCCCAAGTGGCCCAACCTCATTGAACCGACCCCAAGCAGCTCACTTTCATTAAACCGACCCTAGGCTTCCCAACCTCATTTAACAGGCCCCAGGCAGCCCAATCTTATTTAACCAACCCCAGGTGGCCTAATCTCATTAAATCGGTCCCAGGTGGCCTAGTCTTATTGGTCAATTCCATAGACTGGCACAAAGAATCCCAGCCTAGGAAAGTCAAGAGTCAAGTACTAACATCTTTCGCAGGATTAAAAGAGTAACGAATTTCTTTTCAACAATCAACGTCCCATGTAAGATCCTAAACTGTGAGTGGTTAAAGATATTATATGTTGCATTTTCAAATCTGTCATTGATGAGCAAGATGACGACAGTACATGCTTCGGGTGACAAAATGTGGTCGTTCTTTTCTTTGCCCTTAGGCTGTTGGCATAGGCCTCGGCTTAAGAGGGGCATTCTGTAGACACCCAATTTTGTTACCCTCCCCTAGCTATGATGACTAAAGGATCATGGATGTAACCTCTCACTTCCGATCGACAGAGATGACAATTAACTGAGGTAACCCAACCCAGAAACATTCCATACTCACCCAAAGACCCTAGAAATCGTATGTGAGAGAAAAGAAGGGTCCAATTATGACTTCTCATATGTGAAGGAATCTAGTCCAAAGCAATCATCGGATAGATAGTACTTGAAATCACAATTCCAACGATATATGGTGCATCAAAATCGGACCGTCGGATCTCCTATAATCATTTCCACAAGATACACTTTGAGTACCCAAACCCCACCCATGCAAGCACCCACGCCTTGCCTCAAGCGCTCAAACCCAGCCCATGCAAGCACCCACATTTTTCCTTAAGTGCTCAAATCCCACCCCTGCATGCACCTATACCCTAGCCTCGTGCGCCCTCGGGTGCATCATCCCACTGCCTTGCGCACCACGCATGCACTAGCCTCACGCGTCCTCGCTTGCACCAGTCCACAGCCTTGCATGCCCCACGTACACCAACCTTGCATGCCTACGCCTGCCTCTGTGCACCCCCGCCTACCTCTGTGCGCTCCCGCCTACCCCTGTGCACCCCCGCCAACCCCGCGTGCCCCTGCCTTCCTCTGTGCACCCTCATCTACCTTTGTTCACCCCTGCCTGCCCATGTGAGTTCCCGCCAACCTTAAAGGGCCCCCACCTACCTCTATGCCCCCTGCCTACCCCTGTACACCCCTACCTGCCTCTGTGAGCCTCGCCTACCCTTGTGTGCCCCCACCTGAATCTGTGCTCCCCCACCTGCCTCTATACACCCTCGCCTTCCCTTGTGCACCCCCGTCTGCCTCTGTGCACCCCTACTTGCCCCTGTTCGCCCCCGCATGTTATGCACGTGCCCCACGCTTGCCTACGTGCCCCTATCGGAAACCGATATCCTCACTTTGATGATCATATTTTGGATGAGATTCTCTCTTCACCCACTTATGTACTCCACACCATCCCGTTAGCATACCCTACACCGTGACCTACCATTGCCCAAAAAAGCATATTTTTCACTCTATTAGCTAAAAAAGCATCTTTTTCACTCTATTGGCCAAAAAAACATATTTCTCTCCATTGGCCAAAAAATTACTTCTTTCTCTCCATTAGCCTAGAAAAGCATCTTTTTACCTCATTGGCCAAGAAAAACATATTTTCACCTCATTGGCCATAGAAATTCACCTTTCACCCTATTGGACCAAAAATCTACTTTTTTAACCCATTGGTCAAGAAAATTTACTTTTTTACCCCATTGGCCAAGGAAATCACAATTTCCACCCTATTGGCCCAAAAAATCTATAAATATCCCCTCCCTTTGGTTTTTCACACTCAAGCCTCCTAGTGAGCACCCTATGTAGAGAAGCTATGACCTCTCTCCTCCCCTCCCCCTTTGAAGTTCTTCAAGTCTTCAAAGCGATCTTCATTTTCGAATCTTCGAAGTGTTCTTCTAATCTTTGAAGTGTTCTTCAGGCCTTCGAAGTTCTTCAATCATCTAAAATTTTTTGAGTGAGCGCTTTTTGTAGAAGAAACCTTGCCTTCGTTTTCCCCCTTTGAGGTTCTTTAAGTCTTCGAAGCGATCTTTATAAATTCAAAGTGTTCTTCGGGCCTTTGAAGTTCTTTAATCATTTGAATTTCTTCAAGATTAGTATAGCCCTCTCATAGCCTATTCCTAGCGGAAGCTCTGCCAGAGTGCCACCTCATCCTAGCCCTCCCATAGCCTATCCCTAGCAGAAGCTCTGTCGGAGTGCCACCTCAGCCAAAATCCAGAAGTGACCCATCCTTAGCAGAAGCTCTGTCAAAGTGCCACCTCATCCTAGCGCTCCCATAGCCTATCCCGAGCAGAAGCTTTGTCGAAGTGCCACCTCAGCCTAAGTCGGGAAGTAGCATTCCCAACCCGAAGCTTTGCCAAAATTCCAATTCAAAAGTAATCGTTCCTAGCTGGAACTCTGTTTGAATATTACCACAGTCAGCATCTCTCAAAAAATGAAGTTATAAGCCAAGACCATCTTTCCCTGAGCAGGGAGAATCTATAAGAAAATTTGTGCCAGCACTAATCAGGGGGTCCACCCCTCTTAACCCAAAACAAGGGCCAAGCTCTAGTATATAATCTCTCACCCGAATTAGTATAATGTAGACTTTATATTGACCTTGTTTTGGTGTACATAATTATTTAAATTCAGTTAATGTATAGATGTGTGATAATCTAGCCATGCATGTGGAATAGGAATAATTGTTGAAAATGTTTGTTCTCAAGCATCTAGGAGGAAGACCGATTGAACCAGGTAGATTGGGTGCCTAACACCTTCCCAACTCTACAACCTGACACGTACCCTAAATCTCTGGACCATACCAACTTTCTGGCCCTTTTCTCAGGAATTGGGCCCGCCCCCTGGTCTTAGGCCCATAATCCTCTGTGGTGACTCCAAACCCCTTTTGTATGATCCTAATCCCTCGTATTGGACCATCATCAAATATTCATCTCAATGACGACCCCTACACTTTTGCGAAATAGGCCCCATGTATCTCCAAATAGTGATACGATGGTGCGGGGCCCACGAGTCAGCACACACGACACACCCCTCCCTAAGAAAGAGAAGAGAGAGGGTTGAATGCCTAAAGTATTTTCTCCCCCCCCCACAAAAGGAGAGAAGAGGTATTTCTTCCGGTAGCTACCCTCACAACAAGCTCCTAATCACAACTAGGGTTTGAATCACTGGGTGACCAATGTGTGAGTTTAGGGACCAGGGATAAAACCTAATGTGTTGTAGTAGCATGAACCCAACTTAGTTGTATACCAAGTGGTTTAATGTAAAATGAATTTTATCCATCATGGACTATATGTTTCTTCTTGCATCATTTGCATCATGGACTATGTGTATATGCTTGCATGAACCCCACCCCTCACTAAGCTGATTGGAGCTCACCCTATGTATATGTTGCTTTTTAGATGATGATACAGGTACAGTAGTGCCACTAGACACTGGTGCTTCTTCCTCTATGCCCGAGTACGGAGCTGGTGACTGGTAGACATTAGAATTTGAGGAGCATAACCCCAACTGTGCCTGTGATACCTATGCGTATACAGCACTGAGTCGGTTGGTGATCTTCTATCATTTTGATACTGTATTATTGGATGGTATTCTTTTTTTGGAGTTACTATATGTACGTCATGAGCAAATGTGAATAGAATAACTCTGGTTATGTAATATACTAACAATAGTTGTTATCCCCACTTAATTTATGATTCCACTATATTATACTCTGATTCCGCTATAATTATTTCTTGGGTTCGGTGTTGTATGATTGTGATGGCGAAGGTACTGCTATCAGAGATCCTAGTAGAAATGTAAGACGAGTAAGTGTCTTACTCACACTGCTGGTATCCTAGAACTGAGAGCAGGGTGAAACAACTTGGTATTATAGTGAGATGCTCTGCCTTAACTCACTATCTACTAGAACCTTAAGCTTTTGGGGTTTAGGATGAAATTAAAAATCTCAAAACAACCAATCATAATAGTGCACAAAGTATGAGACAAGTATAAGTGTAAAATCCATTTCATTGATAAAGAACTTGAATACATAAGCTTTTACATGATTTTTCCAAATATAAGTACTGAAAGCAGGAAATTCTAAACTAAACTCCTAACAAAAGCTCATAGCTAAAATAAAGCAAAAACATGATAGAAAAGTGCATAAAGGAAATCCTAGAACATTATGACTAGAAAGTAAAGCCTGCTATATAGGAAAGCAAGAAAGCGGGAAATCCTAAGGCTATTCGGCACTCTAAGGCCACTACTCCTAATGAGATGCTGGCGGTTGGTCTTGTGCTCTTGGCTATGCCACAGGAACCCTGAAGTAAAGAGCCAATTCCTTCATCTGTTGCTCCACAATAGAAATAAGTTTTTGTGGAGAAAGAATGAGCTATGGACCTTATTTATCGTGCTCTGGAGTGAACAAAAATATACCACTAAAAACACAGGGCTCGATCTAGTGGCACTTTTCTGGTGAAAATTTTGATAGAATTTGGCCTCTTTTTGTCACAGGAAATAGCCACCAAAAACAATAAGTCTGAATCCGGTGACCTATTTTCTGGTGGACATTTCTGCATGAAAATATATATATTTTTTTTTTATTAATTATTCATGTGTTATTATGTCTATGTTCCTATGTGGGGCACCCTATGCATGTTCAATTGTATGACATGCTTATTGCATATATGTGTTTTCTAATGGGTATTCCTTTATAGGAATTATATCGCATCAAAACATCCGGTCAAACTTGAATCCGTCGCCTCCCGCTTCCCTTACTCGAGGTAGAGGTAGGCCACCCAATGTAACCTTAGCCCCACCAGTTCTTACTGCACAAGATGTTGCCGCAATAATAGGCAACATGATGTAGGGAAGGAAATAGAGACAAGCACATTTTATGGCTAGGATTGATACCCAGATCCATGTAGAAGCCAGGAATGCACCTCCTACACCTCCCACTCCACCGGTGCCAGCTCCTGTACATACTGGCCTAGCTACCACACCCACACTTGACGGACCACAAGGATAGGTGAATGTGTGGACAAACCTCACAAAAATGATGGAGAAATTCCAAAGGCTCAAGTCTCCGTATTTCTCTAATGCTGGCCAGGAATAACTTCTACCATGAAAGTAGATCCGAAGCACAGAAAAGGTTTTCACTGTAATGGGTTGTAGAGATGAGCAGAAAATATTGTGTGCTCATGCTATTAACTCCAAAATGAGGTAGCCACTTGGTGGAGGTCCACTGAGCCTATTATGAATGCTACCAATCCCAATCCCACCTGGAAATATTTCAAGGAGACATTCTTCAGGAACTACTTCCCTGAGAGCTTCAGAGATATGAGAGAGACCGAATTCTCAGCAATGGTGTTGGGGTCTAGAACTGTGTTGGAGTACTAGCAGAGGTATGAGGAGCTATACTACTTTACTCCTGAACACATCAAGAATGATAGAGCTAAGGCCAAGAAGTTTGAGAAGGGGTTTAGGCCTAGCATTGGTTCGGCTATTGTTGGACTTAAATTGTAGACTTACGCTGAAGTTGTGCAAGTGGCCAAGTCTATTGAGTATCGACATTGGGATAATTTTTTTACACAACAAGTATGGGAAAGAGACCAATGGGGTCAATGGCGTCTAGGGGAACCGATAAGGTTTCCAAGGAACCATATCTCAGCCTAGCTCCAGTTTAGTTCATAAGGCCAGTGGCAAGTCATATTTCCAATCTTCCTAATCCAGCGGTGTATCTGAATCAGAGGGTTCGAATCCTTGATGCTTTCATTGTGATCAGCCATGCCCACTTGGCTAGGACATGCCCTCATCATCGGACAGGTGATGCACCATACACACTACCTCTAAGACCACAGCAAACTTACTCAACCAGTTGACCAATACAGTCACAACAGGGCAACATGCCCCTAGACTTGTGCTTTCTATGACAATAGAAGATGCAGAGGCTGGTCCAATTGTGGTGACAGATACCCCATTGATTTCATTATTTCCTGCTCATGTATTGTTTGACTCCGGAGCATCTTATTCATTTGTATCGCCAGCATTCACTAGGAAGATGGGTGTTCCAGCCAAGAGCTTAACTTAATGCCTAGCAGTTAGTACACCCACAGGAAGTGTAGTGAGACTGAATTTATTATATGAACCTTGTACAGTAACTGGTAGTGGACATAACCTGATTGAACATTTAATTGAGTTAGACATGACAGGCTTCGATGTGATTCTAGGGATGGACTGATTGCCCTTTTACAGAGCCAGTGTATTATGTGCAAAGAAGATTATTATCTTTAGACCCTTGATGAAAAAGAGTTCACCTTTGTGGGAGATAAACCCAAGAAACATAAGAGGATCATTGTATCAGCTCTCCATATAAAAAAGCTACTAAATAAAGGGTGTCAGGGCTACTTAGCATCTTTGATGGATACTGAGATAGAGGTCAGACCATTGACCAAGTTAGATGTGGCAAGGGAGCTTCTCAATGTATTTTCAGATGATTTCACGAGATTGCCACAAGATCGAGAGACAGATTTTGTGATAAACTTACTCCCAAGGTTAGCACCTATGTCAAAAGCCCCCTTTCGCATGGTCCCTATAGATTTGAAGGAACTATGAGTACAACTGCAAGATCTTTTGAAGAAGGGATTCATTAGACCTAGTGTGTCCCCATGGGAAGCACCAATATTGTTCGTAAAAAAGAAGGATAGAAGTATGAGATTATGCATTGACTAATAAGAGCCTAAAAGGCTCACCATCAGGAACTGATATCCTTTGCCAAGGATTGATGATCTATTTGATGAGTTGTTGGGTGCTAGATTGTATTCCAACATTGACCATAGATTGGGCTACCATTCTCTCAAGATCAAGGATAGTGATGTTAGCAAGATAGGTTTCAGATCTCGGTATGAACACTATGAGTTCTTGGTAATGTCTTTAGGATTGACCACCGTGCCAACTACATTTATGGACTTAATGAACCCGATATTCTAGGATGTCTTGCAAAAGTTTGTGACTGTGTTCATTGGTGGCATATTGGTATATTCCAAGAGTGCAAGGAACATTATGCCTACCTAAGGCTGGTATTACAATGACTGAGAGAGAAACAACTCTACACCAAGTTCAGCAAATGTGAGTTCTAGATTTCACAAGTGGCATTCCAAGGCCATATTGTCTTAGATAAGGCTATAGAGGTTGACCCAAAAAAAAAATAGTTTTAGAGTAGGACACTCCCAAGAGTGTAGCAGACATCTATAGTTTTTAGGATTGGCTAGATACTATAGAAGGTTTATTGAAAACTTCTCCCATATTTCGGCACCAATGACCCGACTTACATGAAAGGGTGTGAAATTTCAGTGGTCTGAGGCATGTGAGAAGAGTTTCAGAGAGCTCAAATAAAGATTGGTATCAACTCCAGTTTTGACTATTCCAATCTGTACAGGTGGCATGGTTGTGTATAGTGATGCCTCCAAAATGGGTTTGGGCTATGTGCTAATGCAGCATGGGAAAGCCATTGCTTATATGTCCCGTCAGTTAAAGGATTATAAGAAGAACTACCTTACCCATGATTTGGAATTGGCAGCTGTGATTTTTGCCTTGAAAATTTGGTGGCACTACTTGTATGGTGAGACAAGTGAGATACACAATAACCAAAAGATCCTTAAGTAATTTTTCACCCAAAAGGAACTCAATATGAGATAAAGGCATTAGTTAGAACTAATGAAGGATCATGACTATACTATTCACTACCATTCGAGAAAGGCTAATGTAGTAGCTAATACACTTAATAGGAATTCTTAGGCCTTGCCTCTTGCTTCACTGACCACCAATGAGCATCTAATTGAAGAGGCTAGGAAACTAGATTTGGACCTACTAGTTGAAGGTGTTACCTTGTCACTATCGACATGGTGGTGTAACCTAGCCTAGTGAACAAGATCACTGCAGCTTAAATTAGAGACACAGACCCCATGGTTTATTACAGTCACTACCTATATCGGAATGGAAATAAGAGAACATCACCATGGATTTTTATCACCGGATTTCCCTACACTAATAAGGGCATGGATGCCATTTGGATAGCTGTTGACCACTTGATCAAAGCAGCCCATTTTATTCTGATAAAAGTCACCTTCCCCATGGAAAAGTTAGCCATGTTATTTATTGACAATATCATCCGTCCATATGGTGTACCAGTTTGCATCATCTCTAATTAGCATCCCAAATTAACTTCTAAGTTCTGGGGATGCATGTAGAAGGTTATGGGTACATAGTTGAATTTCAGTAGGGAATTTCACCCATAGACTGATGGGCAATCAGAGAGAACTATGCAGTTCTTAGAGGATATGCTCCGAGCCCGTGCCCTTGATATGAGTTACAGTTGGGATGAGCACGTCTAACTTATCGAGTTCTCATACAACAATAGCTATTAATCCACCATCGGTATGTCTCCACTTGAAGCACAATATGGTAGCAAATGTCCGACTCCTCTCTATTGAGATGAAGTTGGTAAGCAGCATATCTTAGGTCCGGACTTAATAGAGGCCACTAGTGAGAAGGTGAGCATGATCAGAGAGAAAATTAAGGCAACTCAATCCAGAAAAAAGAGTTATGTGTATGTCAAAAAAAAGCATCTAGAGTTTGAGGTGGGAGATATAGTGTTCTTACGGATCTCCTCAGTAAAAGGGGTGATGTAGTTTGGCAAGAAAGGAAAGTTGAGTCCTAAGTTTATTGGACCATATGATGTGTTGGAGCGGATAGGATTGGTTGCCTATAGGATAGCTCAACCACTAGAGTTAGATGGTGCACATGATGTCTTCCCTATATTAATGTTGAGGAAGTACATCCTCGACCCAACTCATGTCCTAACTTACATACCACACATGAGCTAGATGAAGATCTTGCCTATGTAGAGTATCCTGAGAAGATATTTGACCAGAAGGATCACATCCTCCACAATCGTATTTTTTTTTTCATCAAGGTAAAGTGGATGAAGCACCTGGAAAAGGAAGCATCCTGGGAGTGAGAAGATGAGATGAAGAAGCAGTACCTTGGGTTATTTAATTTATAAGGTCGGTTCAACTTTGAGGATGAAATTCTTGTAAAGTGGGGGGAATGTTACACCTATGCTCTAGCTCAATAAAATTTATACTTTTTGTGATAGTTCTTGGGTAAGAGGTAGGGAGTACAAATAGGTTCTGTCATATGACAGCCCACTGCCACAAAGGTAGGAATGACCCTACTTGCCCATGCATCTCATGCCTATCAAACTGGAGGGAATTCTCGCCTTCTAACCTACTCAAGTCTAGGCACATAGTGGAAATTTTCGGAAGACCTTGTATGCATCCTAAGGCAACCCACTGGCAAATGGCCACAAGTGGATAGAAAGCTATCAAAACACATCACTAATGTGGCCATCAAAAACAGCTGAGTTGAATCTGGTGACCTCAATTCGATGGCCCTTGTAGTGTTAAAATGGCTTCGATGCCCATGGCCCCCGCTATTCACATCGTGGCCAACTTCGACTAACCTCCCACACTACCTTGCACCCTTCTCCTTGACTTGTACACCCTATGAGTCTAAGGAGGTGGACACACATGTCCTGAACCATGACTTAACTAACTTGAGTCCCAGACAAGTGCCCAACCAAACGGACCCTAGGGTCCTTACTTAATATAAATAAGAGAAGTGAGTTCATTTCTCACTTCTCATTTTGCCAAAACGTGGGAGGGGGAGGAGTGAGGAAAAAGGGAGAAGGAGAAGAAGAAGAAGAATGAGAAGAAGGAGGAGAGGGTGGGGAAGCTCCCGACTATATGCACAATTGCCAGCTGTAGCACCTACCTTTCCCCAAAACCCTCTTTCCCTTCATTTTAGATTTTTGAATTTGAGCAAGCTAGGGAATCATTGGGTTGGAGGGGTAAGCCTCAGCCCCAATGCTTCCTGGAGGTTGGGATAGTGTGCATTGCACTTCCTCGTGTATTTTTCGATCTCAACCTAAGCCGAGTGAGCTTCGATAACATTTTGTACCAAATGGGGATTTAGGGTTTCAACCGCTCAGATGGCGTATCTCCCAAATGACTCGATGGAAAATTGATTTCTTTGAATTAAATAAAAGGTGTGAAGACCCCCTATAACCTCCATGGAACGAATCCCAGTGATCGGGGCTTGAGCTAGCATACCCCCAAAAAGGTGGCACGATTATGGGTTTACAACTGGAAACACATAGAGTGAATCCAGTGGTTGTTTTTGGTGAACCAGCAACTCTTAGGGAGCTTCTGCCCAGGCAATCGAAAACAACAGACCTATCTTCAGTGAATCAGGTCTTGTTTCCGGTGATCTATTTTCGGTGACCTATCCTGAACTGTCAAAATTGACCATTATTGTGTCTTTTGGGGCAGACCTTATGGATCCCCCACTCGTGTTTTCGACACTTGTTGACGCCTATTTACCCTTGTACCTAGGACAAAGATAAGCACAGAACGGCGAGGCCTAGCATGATTTGATTTCTGATTTACAACTTGGGATTTCACCCTTCCGACCTATAGACGAGGTGAGTGGTTGTTTGACTTATTTTTTGGAGTGTTTAATATTTTAGAACTGCATATATGTTATAGAATTCTATATTAATCTTTTAACTGCTTAAATGAATTATGTGAATGGTATAACATGTCATGATGTATTTGAACTGTATAATATATGTGAATTTGGAACTATATACATGTTTTGAAATGTGTGACGGGATCCGGTGTGGCCGAGGTGGTTCCGGTACTATGATCGTCATGTTGATGATTGCATTATTCCAATTGGTGTGCACTAGAGTTAGCTATAGTTGTGGATGCACTTTGTGGTCGATGGTAATTCTGGTATTGTGTACTCCATGGCTATACTTGGATATGGGTGCGCTTTGTGGCCGATGATGATTTCGGTATTGCGTATCCCATACTTAATTTCTTGTATACTAGATAGGCTTGGACATGGATGCGATGTGGCCGATGGTTGATTCTAGTATCATATTCCATTCTATCTGTATCATTATGCAAAGCATGTAGTATTTTGTGGTTAGGTTACATTCCCAATGCTACATCCCCTTGCCAATAGGGGTGAGGTGTTACATAAACCAACTATGGTATGTTTAATGAATCCTTTCAGAATGCCACTTCCACAGTACGATGTGATTGTTGCCATAGGTGAAAACTCGTTCGGTATAGCTAATGATAATTCTGGTGTCGTGATTGCCAGGAGGAGCTTATCATGGGTTTGTTGGGTGATCGATGGTAGCATTTCAAGATCAGTAGGCTCCTAATCACGACTAGGGTTTGTATCGCTGGGTGACCGATGTCTTAGTTTCGGGACCAAGGATACAACCTAATGTGTCGTAGTAGCATGAACCTGACTTAGTTGTATGTCAGATGGTTTAATGTAAAATGAATTTGCCTTATTCGCATTATGGATATGTGTTTATTTTTGCATCATTCGCATCATGGACTATATGTATATGCTTGCATTATAATGCTTACATGACCCCACCCGTCACTAAGCTAGTTGGAGCTCACCCCAAGTATATGTTGTTTTTTAGATGTTGATGCAAGTGCGGTAGTGCCACTAGACAATTACGCTTCTTCTTCTGTGCCTGGGTACGGAGCTGGTAACTAGTGGACACCAGAAGTTGAGGAGCACAACCCCAACTGTGCCTGTGATACCTATGCATATGCAGCACTGTGAGTTGGTTAGTGATCTTCTATCATTTTGATACTGTATTATTGGATGCCATTCTTTTTTTGGAGTTACTATATGTACATCATAAACAGATGTGAACGAAATAATTCTGCTTATGTAATATAGTAACATTAGATGTTATCCCCCCTTAATTTATGATTCCTCTATATTATACTCTGATTCTACTGCAATTATTTATTGTGTTCGGTGTTATATGATTGTGATGGTTAAGGTAGTGCTATCAGAGATCTTGGTAGAGATGTACGACAAGTAAGCGTCTTACTCACACTACTACTATCCTAGAACTGGGAGCGGGGTGTGACAATACTTTTCCCTACTGAGATTGAAAGTGAAAAATGGGAGTATTGAGATCAAGATTTTTGCTTAATGATACCTCAAAAATACTTTCAGGCTGTTTCAAATTTAGGGACAAGACAAAGGTAAGGGTTATTAATATTCGAAGTTGCAAGATTCAAAGTTTTGGATCTAAAGATGAAGTGGACCTTCCATACAAGCCCTAAATCCCCATCGAAGTACCTTGAACAGTTGAAACCCTAGATAAGCCCTATAAATCCCCAATCAAAAGAATTTATTTCCTTGAGTTTATGAGGAGTTGCAATGGGCTTCTGGATTTGGAAGACAGCCGCTGAACTCCTTTCGTTCAAAGGCTTGCATCGAAGGAGAATAGAGTTGCAATGAAAAATTTGTAGCTAATGCAGGTGTGCATCGAAGGATTCATTGCGGTGAATGCCTTCTGTCAACTAGAGAAGAAGATGGAGAAGGTAGAGAGCATGCTCTTCAGTGGAGCTCGAGCCCTGCAACGAGAGTGGGGTTTGCATTGCCTCTTTTTGACATTTGATGAAATTTGGGGAAGTTTTTTATTGAGGTCGATTTCAATTTTTGGCCTTCTATTCTTTTCAACAAATGGTGAAACAAGTCTGAATAGGTCCTTCAAAGTTATTTTTGGAATCATAAATAGGCTGAAATTTCGATTTTTGTTTCAAGAAATGGGTGAAACAACATTGGTTTATCAAACGGTTTTGAGTCTGTTTCTCCATTTCTTGGTATAGAAAAATGAAAAACACGTTTCCATAAAAGTTATCAAATGGTGCCTTGGTACTCGGTATTGGTATTGATATCGGTCTTAGACGAAATCGATATGATATAGATCGATATCGGTAAGGATCAGAGCATATCTTTCACATTTTCCCTTGCTTTTTCAAAACAAAAAATACATTTTTTTACTATTTTGCCACTGAAACGATATGGGTAACTGATGAGCACATTTATGTGTGAAATCTAGGGTAGTAAAACATACATCTTTCATATTTAGAATAAAGCTACCTTGGGTTTTGCTCTCCTTTTGCAGGTTTTATATTTTCAAGGCCTTGAGGATTATCGGGCACTATATCTTCAATTTTACACGTAAAGAGGTCATATTTCTTTTCATGATTACGAAGAGGACGAAATTCTGAGCAAGATGGACGTGTTCAACTAAAAGTACACATTCGTTTGGTCACCCGTACAAATGATTATTCTTTTCGGGCCAGAAAAAGAATAATGGATTAGAACTGAACTGAGATGCAGAACAAGCCCATTTGCAGTTGTCCCAGAGGTACAAGGAATACTCCAAATGCCAACAAGGATCGATGGACCACATCCTTAAGTGATTGAAGATTCGTATTTGGTAACAACAACTACCTAGCATAGTTGGTGAGCTATGGTGTACAAAATTCCCTTGCTCACCAAGAGGTCTCAAGTTCGAATCTCATGGTTGTTTTTTTTAGAGATTTTTGTTGAAGATTTTCTGATTTTCACTCACTTAAAGCACTAAGGGCATGGAGGGGATTTCCACATCAAATTAGAAGCAAGGAAAATCGTGGAAGGGTTCCTAAGAAGAGAAGAAAAAAAAAAAGGGAGAAATAGAGATTGTCCAAATCTTCTCTCTCCTCCACATCATCACCAAAATATTGTCTAAATCACACAAAGCAAGAAGAAAATCGTCCCTTGGAGGGAGAAAAAGAGAGAAATAAATTAGAAAAAAAAAAGAAAGAAAATAAGCAAAAAAATTATAGGAAATTTTTCAAAGTTTATTTCTCTCTTCTCTCTCCTCCACCTTAGCACTTTTGGTCTCAAAAGATCTCACAATCAATTGTGGGTTTCTCCCTTTTAGTAAAGAGAAATTTGTTACCCTACCTCCCCATTCCCTATAAATACAACTCATGTTAGAGGAGGGGAGACAATTCATTCTTCTTCTAGTTTTTTTTTAGTTGCTCTCTCTTTCTCTTGCTCTCTCTTTAGTTTTAGTTCTTCTTTATCTTTTCTTTAATCACTTTTGTAATAGATTTTTTTTTTATTTCAATTAATGCAAGCACTATTTTATTTTTATTCAGCCCTTTTATGTTTATGATTTATGCAATTGAGTTGTAATTTTTTTTAATTTATAGTTCTAGGCTTAGGTCTAGGTGACAAGATCACGAGCCGTGGAGAAATTTTTTTTTTTCAAGATTTGTTTTCTCTAGTACTAGAAATTTCAGATTTGGTTTATTTCAGATCTGGTTTTTAGTACTGGTAGTATCTCAAATCGATCAAGTTTTCAATTCAAGGGTTGAAGTTCAAATAAGTAGGTTCCTTCAGTAGTCTTCTCTCCCCCCTCTCATTCCCTCTTCTGACTGCCCTTTCTTTCTTAATTTAGAATTTTAATTTCAGTTGTTACATTATTGCTATCCCTTTCCCCCAAGGTTCATGGCTAGTGTATGTGTTGGCTTTGCCCCTCCTAGCTATAGAACCATCAATTTATTGTTTTTATTTTAATTGTCTCCCTTTCCCTAAAGCCAAGTAGAGTAACCCTTGTAAGAGTGACTCTCTAGTCAAGTAGGGAAGCTCATATTATGATGCATCCCTCGGGCTAAGTAGAGAAACCTACTTGTGAGTCTCTCTCTAGCTTTATCCCCTTTCTTTTACTTTATTTTTATTTCAGCATTTTTTCCTTTATTTATTTTATTTATTTATTTTTTAATTGCGTGGGTTGTTTATTTTTAGTTATTTATTTATTTAATTTTAATTGCGTGGCTTGTGTCTTTAAATTCTTAGATGACGAATGGTTAGGATGTTATTTTAGATACATATGTTTAGGACGGTAATTAGAATTAGATCACAACTATGAATCAGTTCACTTTCGCATTATTAAAAGAAATAAAAAATAAAGTGGTTGCTCTCCTTGTGTTCGACCCGTAGCTACACTGATCCGTACGCTTGCGGTTACATTTTAAATCTCAAACGAGTTTTTGGCGCCGTTGCCGGGGAGACAGTTCCATGTTATTTTTCACTTTCTTTTGGTAAATCGGAGTGCTTTGTTTGCTTTGTTTTATATTTTTCCTTTTCTTTTATTGAATTCCTGAGAAGAACAACTTGCAATAATAGTTGTATCAGTGGAGGTCGCCATGCCTCACAGTATGATAAAGACAGGTTTCGCCCTGTAGCAGTACCTCAGGAATTGACCTGAGCAACCCCGGATCCCTGCCGGTAAGCTCCCAAAAAGCAAAAAAAAATAAATAAATAAATAAAAAAAAATCAAAAAGTTTAAAAAAAAAGTTTTGCTATCCATTCTTTTGTGCTTGTCTTACTTTAGTTGTGGGTAGTTTTTCTGTTGCATGAGTGTTAAGTGGGTACGTAATACTAAGAATCGGTTAGAAAGAAGAGATCCAACAAGTAGTGACCCTATACATTTGCTCTCTTTAAAACCCTTCAATATGGGAGACCAACAGCAAAACCCTTCACCTAAATCTCTGAAAGATAGGTTCTACCCTGCTAGAACAGCCCAACCTTCCTGCATAGTTCTACCACAAGCCCAGGGCAATAATTTTGAACTCAAATCTCAATACATCACTATGTTGCCCCACTTCCATGGGCTGACCTCTGAGGATGTATACCTATTTCTAAGGGAATTTGAAGAGGTATGTGTTCTAATTAAGATCCAACTGCTTTCTGATGATGTTGTTAAGCTTAGGTTTATCACTTTTGCATTGAAAGACCAACCTAAGAAGTGGTTGTATGGGTTACCCACAAATTCTATAACCTCATGGGAACAGTTCACCGTTGTTTTCCTTAAGAAGTTTTTCCCAACTCACAAGACCAATAAGCTTAGAAGTGATATCCTTCAGTTTAGGCAAAAGCCTAGTGAGTCATTTTCCAAGCTTATGGAGAGATTCAAGGATCTACTCCAAGAATGCCCTCACCATGGCCTAGACCTATGGCATTTATGTCAAATAATTTATGAGGGTATTGATTACCCAACTAAACAAATGATAGAGTCTATGTGCCCTGAGGGATTCACATCCTTTACAGATGAAGGAAAAGCATGGGAATTTTTACTTGACTTAGCTGATAAAACCCGTGAGTGGGAATCAACCCAAGAGAGTGAAAGAACCATAGGAGGAAAAGGATATTTTGTGGATGGGATAGTAGCCAAGGAAGCCCATTTGGATAGCCTAATCAAGAGGATTGAGGCTATTGTTCCTAGAGAGCCATCATCAGTCAATTTGGTTAAGATTTGTGCTTGGTGCCAGTCCCCTGGACATGTCATAGAAGAATGCCCTAACACCTCTGGGGGCACTTCTAATGATAGTGTTAATGTCTTATACCAGAATAATCCATATAGTAACAAATACAATCCAGGATGGAGAAATCACCCAAATTTCTCTTGGAATCAGGGCAACTAAGCAGGACCTTCCAATTTCTATAATCAAGGTCAACCTGGACCCCAAAGGCCTCCCTTTGCACAACAATCTTTTTCTCAAAATACTTTTCCTAGGTCAAATGTAGGACCTCAGGCGAGTTTTCCTAGGGCCCCTCTTCTATCATCTTATCAGCAACCCCCTGGGTTTACCAACACTGGAGAGGCAAGTAGAATAAGTGACTTGGAAAAAAATATGGCCCTCCTCATGACAAGCCATCAAAATCTTACGAGAGAACTTACCCAAGTTGTCTCAATTATGCGTGAGAGGGAGAAGGGAACTTTACCCAGTCAACCAGAGCCTAACCCTAGGCATCATCAGCCTGTTAGTTTACAAGGACCAACTAATGCACCACTGAATATAGTACAAGGTCAGACTCAACAAGGGCCCTCTAACCAATGTAATGTTGTTTATGCCCTTAGGAGTGGTAGAGAGTACCTACAGAGCGTTCCTAAATCTTCCCCATCTATTACTCCTGTTAACTCTTCTTCAGTTGAGGACACAAATGTGCCTCTTGTTCCAGGTTCGTCTGATGAACCTAAAGATTTTTCTGAAACTAAAGATGATTTGGTTGAGGAAACCAAAAATGATTCTTCTGAACAGGGGCAAATCCCTAACAGTCCTTATGTTCATCCTGTCCCATTTCCTAATCGCTTGGTAAACAAAAAGAAGACTGCTTCCATGGATAAAATTTTAGAAGTCTTCAAAAAGGTAGAAGTAAACATCACTCTTTTGGATGCCATATCCCAGATCCCCGCCTATGCAAAGGTACTGAAAGATTTGTGTACTCACAAACGTATCACTAGTGTGCCCAAAAAGGCGTTCTTGGCAGGTAACATTAGTTCCATAATTACTCAGCCTATAGCAGCCAAGTATAAGGATCCAGGGAGCCCTATCATATCTTGTGTCATAGGCAACACCTATATTGAGCATGCCTTACTTGACCTTGGCGCAACTGTGAATCTTTTACCTTACCATGTGTACAAGCAACTAGGATTGGGAGAATTGAAAGCCACTGGAACTACTCTTCAGTTGGCAGATAGGTCTGTTAAGATTCCTAAAGGGATGGTTGAGGATGTCTTACTAAAGGTGGGGGAATTTATTTTCCCTCTTGATTTCATTGTGTTAGATACTAAGCCCTTCTCAACCAAGGATGAGATCCCAATAATTCTAGGAAGACCATTCTTGGCTACCAGTAATGCATTAATCAATTGCCGGAATGGTTTCCTAAGATTATCTTTTGGTAACCAAACTGTTGAGTTTAACATGTTTAGGATTGGCAAGCAACCACATATGGAAGAAGAGATCAATATGCTTGAGGATTTTCTGGATTTTTCTGATGATTTAGTTACCAACTTTGATATTGATTTTGATTCAGAATTCCAAGAGTGTATGGATGAGTTGGATGATGATAGTGAAAATTTCTTTTCTGAAGTCTTGAGTCTTCACACACCTGTGGAGCCCTTAGGACCCCTTTCCAATTCCATTCCCAAACCTTCCATAGTTGAGCCCCCTAAGCTAGATCTTAAGGAGTTGCCATCTAATTTGAGGTATGCTTTCCTAGGGCTTGACCAGACTCTTCCTGTAATAATTTCTTCAAATTTGACTTCTAGCCAGGAAGAGGAGTTACTTAAAGTGTTAAAAGATAATAAGGAAGCCCTAGGTTGGACCATGGCTGATATCAAGGGTATAAGCCCTTCCATTGTGCAACATCATATACATCTTATGGAGGATTCCAAACCATCCACGGAACCCCAAAGAAGAGCTAACCCAGTGATGATGGAAGCTATTAAGAAAGAGATCCTAAAGTGCTTGGATCATGGAATAATTTATCCTATTTCTGACAGCCAATGGGTAAGCCCAGTTCACGTAGTGCCTAAGAAGTCTGGTGTGACTGTAGTTCCTAATGCCAATAATGAGTTGATCCCTACCCGTGTCCAAACAGGATGGCGTGTGTGCATTGACTACAGGAAGTTAAATGCGGCAACCTGGAAGGACCACTTCCCATTGCCATTCATTGACCAGATGTTAGAGAGGTTAGCTGGACATGAATACTATTGCTTTCTTGATGGATATTCCGGCTATAACCAAATCCCAATTGCTTTAGAGGACCAACATAAGACCACTTTTACATGCCCATATGGAACATTTGCTTACAGGCGTATGCCCTTTGGGCTTTGCAATGCCCCTGCTACGTTCCAACGATGCATGATGAGCATTTTTTCTGACATGGTCGAAAAATTCTTAGAAGTATTTATGGATGACTTTTCAATTCATGGGAATTCCTATTCTGAATGTCTTCATCATCTTTCCCTAGTTTTGAAAAGGTGCATATCTAAGAATTTGGTTTTGAATTGGGAGAAATGTCATTTTATGGTTAAATCTGGTATTGTTTTAGGCCATGTAATATCCAAGGAGGGAATTAAGGTAGATAGAGCCAAAGTGGATTTAATTGATAATTTACCACCTCCTCAATCTGTTAAGGATGTTCGGTCTTTTCTAGGGCATGCAGGCTTCTACAGAAGGTTTATTAAGAACTTTAGTCAGTTAGCCCGACCTCTCACCTCATTACTTGTCAAAGATCAGACTTTTGAGTTTTCCAAAGAGTGCCTAGAATCCTTCAAGCAACTTAAGAAGGAGTTGACCAATGCACCCATTGTTCAACCACCTGTTTGGACTGAACCTTTTGAACTGATGTGTGATGCTTCAGATTTTGCCATAGGAGCAGTTTTAGCTCAAAGGATTAATAAGTTACCCACTGTCATTTACTATGCTAGTAGGACCTTAAATGATGCACAACTCAATTATACAACCACTGAAAAAGAATTTTTAGCTGTTGTGTTTGCATTAGAAAAGTTTCGGTCTTACTTAGTTGGCTCACATGTGGTGGTGTATACTGATCATTCTGCCCTCAGATACCTAGTTCAGAAGAAGGATGCCAAAGCCCGTCTCATTAGGTGGGTTTTACTTTTGCAAGAGTTTGATTTAGAAATTAGGGATAAGAAAGGAGTTGAAAACCTAGTTGCAGACAATTTATCCCGGCTTCCCAATTCCTTGACTGTTGATTCTCCAGTCAACGAGAACTTTCCAGATGAACAATTATTTGCAATGTCTAGTGAACCATGGTTTGCTGACATTGTCAACTTCTTAGTTTCAGGTGTGACTCCGGATCACTGGTCCACTCAAGATAAGTATAGGTTTCATTCCCAAGTTAAACACTTTTTCTGGGATGATCCTTATTTGTTTAAGATATGTCCGGATCAGATTATCCGACGATGTGTTCCTGATCATGAGCAACATTCTATTCTCTCTTTTTGTCATGATCATGCATGTGGTGGACACTTTGGACCTAAGAAGACTGCCGCAAAGGTTCTCCAATGCGGATTTTATTGGCCCACTCTTTTTAGAGATGCTTTTGATTTTTGCAAGGCTTGCCCTGCCTGCCAGTCTTTTGGCCGTATCAATAAAAGGAACATGATGCCCCTCAACCCTATTTTGGTAGTTGAGATCTTTGATGTATGGGGCATCGATTTTATGGGACCATTCCCTAATTCTTTTGGGAATTTGTACATACTTTTGGCCGTTGATTATGTTTCTAAATGGATAGAGGCCATACCTTGTAAAACTAATGACCACAAAGTGGTGGTCCAGTTTCTCAAAGAGAACATTTTTTCCCGCTTTGGTGCACCACGTGCAATAATTAGTGATAGGGGTACTCATTTTTGTAATCGGCCTTTTGAGGCCTTAATGAAAAAGTATGGGATCACCCATAAGTTATCTACCCCTTATCACCCTCAAACTAGTGGCCAAGTGGAGGTGTCTAATAGGCAGATCAAACAAATCTTGGAGAAACTGTTAATCCCAACCGTAAGGATTGGTCCCTTAGGCTCATTGATGCCTTGTGGGCCCATCGGACTGCATTCAAGACCGACCTTGGTCAGTCTCCCTACCGTTTGGTGTATGGGAAAGCTTGTCACTTACCAGTTGAGTTGGAGCATAAGGCCTTTTGGGCCATTAAGAAGCTTAACTTTGATTTGTCTGATGCGGGAATTCATCGTAGGCTCCAACTATCTGAGTTGGAGGAACTTAGGAATGAAGCCTATGAAAGTTCTAGAATTTACAAGGAAAAGACCAAAGCTTTCCATGATAAACACATTCTGCGTAAATCTTTTGCAATTGGTGATAAGGTCTTATTGTACAACTCTCGATTGCATCTTTTTCCTGGTAAGCTTAGATCCCGATGGGATGGCCCATTTATTGTTCATAATGTATATCCCCATGGGGCTGTGGAGATTTTGAATCCAGGAACAGGGGTAATTTCGAAGGTTAATGGTCAGCGTTTGAAACCGTTCCTCGAGTTTCCTACTACTAGTAGTGAAGAGGTCATGGATCTCCATGAACCTCTTTACACTGATGACTAACTGTTATTCAGGTATGACCCCCTTGCATTGTCTTTGTTTTTAATTCTTTCCATGCATTGAGGACATTGCATGACTTAAGTGTGGGGGAGGGAAACCAGTTTTTTTTTTTTTCTTTCACTTTGTTTTGTTTGTTTTTCTTTTTATTTTTGAGCTTGCTAAGGATGAAGTCCTACTTTGGTTTTTGGCTAATGATCATACCATTCGGTTGCTTGATGTATGAAAATAAAGTTTTGATTAAGGTACCCATTTTGAACGTATAAAAACCCTGTTGAGAAGAAAGAAACAAGCATGTGTCTTGAGATGGGACTTTCTTTTGAAAAATAAGAGACCCTTGTTTTATGGTGATGGACCATATGTAAGTCTGTGGGTTCCTTGTACTTTTGATTTGGAGTTGAGACCTTCTTTTTAATTTGGCATGGGTTGACAAATGCACAATTTTAAATGAATTGAGAAATGTGGTATAAAGAAGAATAAGAGTTGATTCCTTTGGAACTAGACAGGGCATTGCGCCTCAGGAAGCGTGGTGTCTTGATCAAAATTCATTGGGAGGAAACTTCTGAAGTAACTCTAGCATCACTGCCTTTGTGGACATATGCAAAAAGCGAAGCTACATAGTAACTTGGGTGTCTGGTGTTTGCTCCACCATGTCATTCAGGCCAAAAGTAGTGGAGTAGAATAGAGTTTATTAAGCAGAAAAAAAAAAAGAGAAAAAAAATGTGCAAATGTCAATAATGCTTGGTAACATGTTTGGTCAAAAACACTCCAACGCCTTAGTCATTGGTTCCCTATTTCTTCACAAGTGGTTTTACCTTAAGATAAGGATGTTTTGGAAGAGACGAGGTGAGTTCCAAATTAAGAAATATGCTAGTGCCTGGAATTGATAAAGGGTAATAAAAGTTCAAGTGTGGGGGCTCCTTGTAAGAGAAATTATCTTTGCTCCGGATTGGTATGGGCCTTACCTTTAGCCAAAGTTGGGATTTGTTTATTCTGAATTTTGGGTGTATATTCACTGCAAACACCCACGAGACACAACTCGTCCACTAGGGGTGACCTAGGGGTTTAAAGGCTTGTTGCACATGCTAAGTGCAACCGTGATTCCTACGAAAGTGAGTTAGGTTTTTTGATTTTTATTCTTTTTCTTTTTCTTTTTGTTTTGCTCGAGGACTAGCAAAGTCTAAGTGTGGGGGAATTCTGATGAGCACATTTATGTGTGAAATCTAGGGTAGTAAAACATGCATTTTACATATTTAGAATGGAGCTACCTTGGGTTTTACTCTCTTTTTGCAGGTTTTATATTTTCAAGGCCTTAAGGACTATCGGGAGCCATATCTTCAATTTTACACGTAAAGAGGTCCTATTTCTTTCCATGGTTGCGAAGAGGACGAAATTCTGAGCAAGATGGACGTGTTCAATTAAAAGTACACATTCGTTTGGTCACCCGTACAAATGATTATTCTTTTTCGGGTCAGAAAAAGAATAATGGATCAGAACTGAACCGAGATGCAGAACCAGCCCGTTTGTAATTGTCCCAGAGGTACAAGGAATACTCCAAATGCCAACAAGGATCGATGGACCACATCCTTAAGTGATTAAAGATTTGTTTTTGGTAACAACAACTACCTAGCTTAGTTGGTGAGCTATGGTGTACAAAATTCTCTTGCTCACCAAGAGGTCTCAAGTTCGAATCTTATGGTTGTTTTTTTTAGAAGATTTTGTTGAAGATTTTCTGCTTTAGAAGCAAGCAAAATCGTGGAAGGGTGCACAAGAAAAAAAGAAAAAAAAAGAAAGCAAAATCGTGGAAGCAAGAAGAGAAGAAAAAAAAAAGGAAAGAGAAAAAAAATGGGAGAACCAAAAATTGTCCAAATCTTCTCTCTCCTCCACATCATCACCAAAGATTGTCCAAATCACACAAAGGAAGAAAAAAAAAGTCGTCCCTAGGAGAGAGAAAAAAAGAAGAAAAATAAATTAGAAAAAAAAGGAAAGAAAATAAGCAAAAAATTTTAGGAAATTTCTCAAAATTTATTTCTCTCTTCTCTCTCCTCCATCTTAGCACTTTTGGACTCAAAAGATCTCACAATCAATTGTGGGTTTCTCTCTTTTAGGAAAGAGAAAATTGTTACCCTACCTCTCCATTCCCTATAAATACAACTCATGTAAGAGGAGGAGACACAATTCATTCTTCTTCTAGTTTTTTTTTAGTTGCTCTCTCTCTCCCTCTCTCACTCTTTGGTTTTAGTTCTTCTCTATTTTTGCTTTAATCACTTTTGTAATAGTTTTTTTTTATTTCAATTAATGCAAGTACTCTTTTATTTTTATTCAGTTCTTTTTATGTTTATGATTTATGCAATTGAGTTGTAATTTTTTAAGTTATAGTTCTAGGCTTAGATCTAGGTGACAAGATCACGAGCCGTGGAGCAATTTTTTTTCAAGTTCAAGCATTGATTCAAGTAAGTAGGCTCCTTCAGTAGTCTTCTCTCCCCCCTCTCATTCCTTCTTCTGACTACCCTTTCTTTCTTAATTTAGGATTTTTATTTTCAGTCGTTACATTATTGCTATCCCTCTCCCCCAAGGTTCATGGCTAGTGTATGTGTTGGCTTTGCCCCTCCTAGCCATAGAACCATCAATTTATTGCTTTTATTTTAATTGTCTCCCTTTCCCTAAAGTCAAGTAGAGAAACCCTTGTAAGAGTGACTCTCTGGTCAAGTAGGGAAGCTCATATTATGATGCATCCCTCGGGCTAAGTAGAGAAACCTGCTTGTGAGTCTCTCTCTAGCTTTATCCCCTTTCTTTTACTTTATTTTTATTTCAGCATTTTTTTCCTTTATTATTATTTTTTTTTAATTGCGTGGGTTGTTTACTTTTAGTTATTTATTTATTTAATTTTAATTGTGTGGCTTGCGTCTTTAAATTCTTAGATGACGAATGGTTAGGACGTTATTTTTAGGACGGTAATTAGAATTAGATCACAACCATTAATCAGTTCACTTTCGCATTATTAAAAGAAATAAAAAATAAGGTGGCTGCTCTCCCTGTGTTCGACCCGTAGCTACACTGATTCGTACGCTTGCGGTTACATTTTAAATCTCAAACAAACGTCAACCAGAAAACCTTAAATGGTTGACCGTATCCTTGGTGGCTCTACAGGTGCATCCGACTATTAGGTAAGAGGTAATAATGAAACAACCTTTGGATTCTGAATTGCAACGGATCAGAGTTAAGGTTCAAGATCAAACAATGAACGACCTAGATTTTGTTTTAGCCAGTGATGGGGCATTGATGTTTCGAGGCAGATTGTGTGTACCCGATGATTTGGATATACAAGACAAGATAGTGCGAGAAGCACATAGCTCCAAGTACTCACTCCACCTAGGAAGTACAAAGATGTATAAAGACCTCAAACAAAATTACAGGTGGCCAAGCATGAAAGTCACAATAGCTCTATATGTAGCGACTTGTCTTACATGCCAGAAAGTAAAAGCTGAGAGTCATCGACCTTATGGTACTCTTCAGCCACTCCCAGTACCAGACTGGAAGTGGGATAGGATTACAATGGACTTCGTCATCGGACTACCATGTACACCTAAGGGTATGGATGTAATATGGGTGATCATTGATCGGCTTACTAAGACTGCTCATTTCATTCCCATCAAGACCAAGTTCTCTATGGCCAAATTAGCACAACTTTATATGGATAACATAGTGCGCTTGCATGGAGTGTCAGTGAGCATTGTATTAGATAGGGACCCAAGGTTCACTTCCAGATTTTGGAAAAGCTTCCAGCGTGCCTTGGGATCACAATTGAATTTGAGTACAGCTTTTCACCCACAGACTGATGGTCAGTCGGAGCGAACCATACAGATATTAGAAGACATGCTCAGGGCATGTGCAATGGAAATGAGTGGTAGTTGGGAAGAATATATACCCCTTATGGAGTTTGCCTATAACAACAGTTACCAAGCTACAATTGGGATGGCTCTGTATGAGGCATTATATAGCAGGAAGTGCAGAACTCCTCTGTATTGGGATGAGGTAGGTGAACGTCGAATGTTAGGACCTGAAATGATACAAATGACTTGTGACAAGGTCGATGTTATTCGAGAATGGATTAAAGCAGCTCAGTCTCGTCAAAAGAGCTATGCAGACAACCGCAGGAAAGACATTGAATTTCAGCCAGGAGAAAAGGTGTTTCTCAAGATCTCTCCTACTAAAGGGTTGTAAAGATTTCACAGAAAGGGGAAGTTGAGCCCAAGATACATTGGACCATTTGAGATCTTAGCCCGGGTTGGCTCAGTAGCCTACATGCTTGCTCTGCCACCTTCACTCAGGGATGTTCATAACGAATTTCATATATCCATGCTGAAGCGATACGTTCATGATCCATCTCATGTATTACCCGTGGAACCAGAATATCTAGGAGTTGATATGACCTATACAGAGCAGCCGGCTGAAATTTTGGACCGAAAGGTGAAAACCCTTCGCAACCACTCCATTTCTTATGTAAAGGTGCGATGGGCTAATCATTCACTTGAAGAAGCATCTTGGGAGAAAGAGGATGAAATCCAAGCCAAGTACCCTCATCTTTTTGAACAACCAGGTATGCCAATTTCGAGGACAAAATTTTCAGAAAGGGGGGGGTAAATGTAATACCCTACTTCTTAAACCCGGTCTGATTACACAGCTGACCCGGTTTAACTGGAGAGGGTTAAGGTGGGATCCTTGTGGACCATGATGGCAAGGGTGACCTTGAACACCGGCTGGCCAGACAAGTCTGAGTCAGTGACAGAGGAGACGGGTGTACCTAAGCCGTGTACATGCACATATCATAAGGCCATGTACGGATAAAGCAGGTACGTAGCCTTATCTTAAAGCGCATACGTATATTATATCTTATGCCAAGAGTGAGATTCGTGCTGAGAGTCGAATTCTGTTAAAATCCCACTTGTTGGCCAAGTTTTGGCCCTCAAGTGGGCGGTCACAGGTGGGCGCATCCATCCACCTGAGTGACCCACCCATGTGGTTACTTAGTTATTTTAGAAAGTATAAATAGCATTTATGAGTTTTCCATTTTCTCATTTATGACACTCGGGCGTTGGTGAGAAGAGTAAAGAAGAGAGAGAAAAGAAGGGAAAGAAGAGGAAAAAGGGAAGAAAGAGGAAGAAGAGATGGATTTCAGCGGCGCCAAGGGTTGATCTTCCCATTCTGACGCCGGAAGAGTGATCTCCAATACGAGATCTACGTTTAGAGGTGAGCAAAGGCTAGATTCCTTAAACTTTCACCATACCCAAGTAAAACCCTTGATTTGGGTAGAGTTTCTTGAGGTCTTATAAATCCCCCTTGAGATGATGAATCTAAGGTTTAATAGATGATCTATGCGTTGATTTTAAAGGATTTGAAGAAGTGTTTACAAGGTTGGCCAAAGCATTGGTGATTTGAAGTGATTTTGGGTCTTTGAACGAGTTCTTGGGCAAAGAAGGTAAGATGGCTTCCATTCCTTAAATCTAACCTAGATCTAGGTTAGAACCATCTTATGAGACCTTGAATGTGTGGAGAATGGGTTTGGAAAAGCCCCATTTGTTTCCCTAAAGGTTGGGGAAGGTTTGGGGAAAAATGGCACTTTCCTGCCAAGACCGGTGGGCCAAATGGCCCTCCTGAGGGCACCCGCCTGAGAGGGTAGACCCTCGGGGCCAACCGACGGGCCCAACCGGTGGGCCAACCGGCTGGTGGACCTGCCCGTCGGTCATGACAGGTGGGCTGTCCGACCCACCCGAGAGGCTCCCAACGTGATTTTTACATCCGAACGGACCCAAAACGGACGTGCGACCTTCTTTTAGGATTCTAAACATGATTTTGTCATTGGATCATGTTAATTTTGATCCCAAAATGGTGAAATGCTAACCCCATTCACTTATGTTAGGTTCACCCAAACGTACGCTTCTTGCACCGGATCTCACCCATACTGAGCGTGAGTCCTTGTACACTACAGGTAAGTGGGGAGAGGACGTTTGGCCTTGTTTCAAGGCTTGTTTGGCATTCATCTAATTGTATCTAGATTAACCATGTCATCATGCAAATTATATGTAGCTTAGCCATCTTCACATTATCTTATGCCATGTGTGTTGTGATTATTTTCTCAATGTTAAATGATGATATGCTTATGTGATGAATGTTGACATCATTGTGCATAATGCATTAGTAGACTAGATGCCATTGTCGGCTTGGAAACGAGTGCATTGGTGGCCCATGGAATGGGACACGGAGGCACTATGCAATCATACTATGTCATATAGGAGCATGCGGTGTAGGATTATCACCTTCCCGTGCTACGACCCTTCCCAATGGGGGTTGAGGTGTTGGGTTACCATTTGGGGGGAAGCAGTGGTCGTGGTTGTCGGGTCACTGTGGCGGTTAGACATATGCCCGACTGGTCATTAGGACAGTCGGCAACCTCGGTGGTATATTCAAGAGGGTCAATTGTACTGCTTTTAAATTGCTGGAGTCAGCACCTTTAATTTTTGTCATTTACTTTATGTTAAGAGCCGGTGGTCGACATGTTTTACTTTTTTGAGTACTCACGGTGGGCCTTCTCCGATAGCCCTATGGGCGTATCGCGGGATGGAGTTCGTGGCTCGTACCCGGAGTATACGCGCACTGTGGTTGTAGTAGCACTAAACCAAGGACTTAGTAATGTTGTTTAGGTGGATGTGATTAAAAATGAACTGCATAACATATAATGCATATGGTTATGATTTGTTGTGTAGACTGTTGTGTGGTCTTTCTTTTCACTTACTGAGCTAGTGAGCTCATCCCATGTGTGTACCTCTTTTAGATGATTTTGCAGGTCATCAACCTGAAGAGCACGGGTCGGGCCCCACAGTTGAATTCCCTGAAGAGGATTGGTGGGTCCCCGAGGAATTAGAGCATGGCATGGATTGCTCGTGCGAGGGCTGTGCTGTGGGACCGTAGCTTTGATACCGAGCTGAGCTCTTCTTTTGATACCGAACTGAGATTTACTGTTGATACCGAGCTGAGCTCTTCTTCTGATACCGAGCTGAGCTCTACCTTTTGATACCAAGCTGAGCTTTACCTTTGATGCCGAGCTGAGCTCTACTTTTAATATCGGGCTGAGCTGTACCCTTTGTGTTTTTTATGATCCCTTTTGTGTACTTGATATGTAAATTGTATTATTTTGTGTAAATATCATGCATGCGGGCCCACATGTACTTAACTATGTATTATAATTTGGGTATCAAGTATAATGGGAATATTTACAGGTAAATTTAAGTCTTCCACTGAACTGATGAACACTTTCTTAGTTGTGTGTATGCTGTGGTTGGATACTATATCAGATGATCCTGGCAGGTTTGGGTTAACCGGTGTTAACCCAGTCACTGGCCCGGTTCTGTGTGAACGGGGTGTGACACATTCTGTTATCAGTTTTTGCAACTCAGCATCAGTAACCTAAGCTGTAGTGATCCTATCCACCAAACTAGGTTGTACCACCAATGCCGATAATGACAAGGTGACACCTTCTACTAATAGCTCCAAGTCTAGCTTCCTGACCTCATCTATGAGATGCCCATTGGTGGTCAGTGATGCAAGAGTCAATGATTAGGATTTCCTATTAAGCACATCAACTACCACATTGGCCTTTCTTGGGTGATAGTGGATAGTACAGTTATAGTCCTTCATCAATTCCAACCAATGCCTCTGTCTCATGTTGAGCTCCTTTTTGGTGACGAAGTATTTGAGGCTCTTATGGTCACTAAAGATCTCACTCTTCTCACCATACACATAGTGTCTCCAATTTTTTAGTGCAAAAATCACAGCTGCCAACTCCAAATCATAGGTGGGTTAGTTCTTCTCATAATCCTTCAATTGACGGGATGCATATGCAATGACCTTCCTGTGCTACATCAATACACAACCCAATCCTAGCTTGGAGGCATCACTATACACAACCATACCACCTGTACCGGTCGGAATAGTCAGAACTGGAGTTGATACCAACCTTTACCTTAGCTCCTTGAAGCTCTTTTCATAAGCATCAGACCACTTAAATTTCACACCCTTCCATGTGAGTCGAGTCATCGGGGTAGCAATATGGGACAAGTTCTCAATAAACCTCCTGTAGTATCCGGCCAATCCCAGAAAACTATGTATATCTGCTACTCTTAGGAGTCTCCCACTCTAGAACTGCCTTCACCTTGCCTGGGTCAACCTCTATACCCTTGTCTGAAACAATATGGCCTAGGAATGCCACTTGTGACAACCAGAACTCGCACTTGCTGAATTTGGCATAGAGTTGCTTCTCTCAGACGTTGCAATACTAACCCCAGGGGAACAGTATGTTCCTCTACACTCTTGGGGTAAACCAAGAGGTCATTAATGAACATAATTACAAATTTATACAAGACATCCTGGAAAACCCAATTCATCAATTCCATAAATGTAGCCAGTGCGTTAGTTACCCTGAATGACATCACCAAGAACTCATAATGTCTATACCTTGATCTGAAGGCCGTCTTGCTGATATCACTATGCTTGTTCTTAAGCTGGTGGTAGCCCGATCTAAGGTCAATCTTGGAGAACACCTTGGTACCCTGCAACTGATCAAACAAGTCATCCTTGGCAAAGGATACCGGTTCTTGATGGTTAGCTTATTAAGCTCCCGGTAGTCAATACACAGCCTTATACTTCCATCTTTCTTCTTGACGAACAATACTGGCGCTCACCATGGAGACACGCTAGGTCTAATGAATCCTTTCTTTAGATGGTCCTAAAGTTGCACCTACAATTCTTTCAACTCTATGGGGGCCATGCGGTAAGGGCCTTTTGACACTAGTGTCCAGCTGGGGAGTAGGTCTATAGCAAACTCTGTCTCTCGGTCTCGGGGTAAACTTATCAAGTCATCCGAAAATACATCGAAAAACTCCCTCACCACATCAAGCTCGATCAATGGCCTAATCTCTATCTCAATATCCATCACAGGTGCTAAGTAGCCTTGACAGCCATTATCTAGCAACTTCATCATCTGGAGTACCGATATAATAACCTTCTTGGGTTTCTTAGGCTTATCCCCTTGGAACACAAACTCATCATCATCACAAGGTCTGAAAATGATAGTCTTATCTGCACATAGCACACTGGCTCTGTATGCAGACAACTAGTCCATTCCTAGAATCACGTCGAACTCTGTCATATCCAACTTGATCAAATGAGCATTCAACTCATGTCTTCCTGTGGTCACTGGACAAGCTCATATACATAGTTTAGACCTACTACACTTCCTGTAAGGGTACTCACTGCCAAACACTGTGTCAATCCTTTGGGTGCTATCCCCATTTTCTTTGCAAATGCCAGTGGCACAAATGAATGTGAAGCTCCTGAGTCAAATAACACATGTGCAGGCAATAATGATATCAATAATGTACCTATCACTACACCGGGTGCAACCTCTACATCTTTCACGGTTATGGCAAACAGTTTGCCCTATGGACTCTGGCCCTATGGGGGCTATACTGGTCAAAGTGCTACATAGGTCTACTGAGGCCTAGGTGGCATAGTGTATGGTGCATCACCTGGCCTCTAGTGGGGGCATGTCCTCGCTAGGTGGCCCGGCTGATCACAATGAAAACATCTTGGGCTTAATCCTGTAGACTGAGATACAACACTAAAACGGGAAGATTGGGAAGTCTGACTAGCTTCGAGCTTTCTGAATTGTACCAGAGTTAGGTTGATACAAGGCACTCGGAAGGGTTTGCCACCTCCCCTGGAATGAGTAGACCCCATAGGCCTCTTTCCTGTTCCCTACTGGGCCGAGAAATTATCTCTATGCCGATCTTCAATAGATTTGGCCATTTGGACCACCTCAGCATAAGTCTGTAGTTTCAACCCAACTATGGTTGATCCAATACCTGGCCTTAACCCTTTCTCAAACTTCTTTGCTTTAGCCCTATTACTTCTAAGATGTTCAGGAGCAAAATGGAATAGCTCCTCAAAACGTTGCTGATACTCTAGCACAGACCGAGAACCTTGTACTAACTGGGAGAACTCACTCTCTCTCCTATCCCAGAAGCTTTCTAGAAAATAGTTCTCAAAGAAGGCTCCTTTGAAGTCTGCCCAACTAGGGTTTGGGTTACTCGCCCTCAGAATGGGCTCAGTAGCACTGCACCAATCATCAGCCTCATTTTGCAGCTGATAGCCTATACATAAAATTTTCTGCTCATCGATGCAGCCCATTAGTCTAAACACCTTTTCCATACCACCAATCCATCTGCACGGATACAACGAATCTTGGCCCACCTTTGAGAAGCATGGAAGCCTAAGTTGTTGAAACTTGTCCATCATCTTTGTTAGGTTTGTCCAACCCTCTACGTGTTCTTGGGCTTGTTCTGGTGCCGGGTTTTGTACATGCCCATGTACATTTTGCTACCTAAGCCCATGCACTGGTGCCCCAGTTGATGTTTGAAGGGTATCCAATCCAGCAAGTACTAGAACGGGTGCCAGTGGAGTAGGAGGTGTTGGCGGTGCATTACAGGCATCCACTGCCTCTTGGATCCTATTATCGATCCCGGCCAAACTGATTCTATCTTTCCTCAATTCCCCGCATCATATTATCCATGATGGATGCCACCTCATGAGCAGTAAGCATCGACGGAGCCGGGGGTGCATTGCGAGGTCTACCCTGCTTACATGTAGGGGAAGCGGGAGGTGACGGGTGTGACAAGGATCAGGACTGAGTGTTCCGACATGACATGACTCCTGTGAAGGAATCCGATTAGACAAGGTTGCATGTAATTGGAACACATGCATACATAGTGGGTCCCACACGTATACATAAGGCAAAATTAGGGTTAAAGCATACATAAGTGGGGTCCACACACATTGGGATCCAATCGCATGCATATCCCAAAGAGGCACATATTTGAGGAAACAAATGATAACAAAGATTTGGAAAATAAAAAAGAAAAAAAATATTTCCAAAATAGTTCACCAGAAACAAGGACTACTTTCACCGCAAATATGGATTGATTCACCAAAAATATCAGTGTTATTTTTTGTGACCAAAACAGAGAGAAAATTGGAACTTTCCAACTCACCAAAAATAGGCACCGGAAGTAGGTCCAGTGTTTTTGGTGGGTTGTTTCCGATGGACCTAAAACGGCTATAAATAGACTCGGGTTTATGTTCTAATTCAAAAAACCCTAATTTAACTCATGGAGAAGGTGAGGAAATGGCCAAGGAGATTCTTCCAACCCATTCCCCACTTCCTTCTTGATATTTCACGATCGATTGATGTCATCTACGCATCTAAGGTACGTTTTCTTCATTCTCTGACCTAGTTTTGAGATTTTCCTCTCTGTGAGCTTTGTTTCAATCTCCTAAGCTAGGTTTTGCTCTTTGAATCCATAGGAATCATATTACAAGAATGTATGGATGCCGTGTACGTACTCGTCGTGCCGTCACACAAGAGGAACAAGTCGTTCCTACTGGAGCACAATACAACCCACTCCTATTCTGCTTTGTGGCTGAGTAAGATCGTTGGGAAAGCTTTGAGTACCACAATGTGGACCCAAGAAAATACGTGAGGACAAGAGACTTCTACCAATTCTTCCTCCGTTAACGCTTTGAGGCGATTGGGTGGTACCGTATCTTGAAACCTAACAAGAAATACTACCCAACGCTGGTGAGATTGTTCTACTCCAACCTCTAGTGCATGAATAGAGGCACTGAAGAGATGTGGATCACCTCCTACATGAAGGGGGTCGAGATTTCCTTTGACATGAGGCAACTGGCCAACCTTCTAATGGTTGACAACATTGGTGACCTAGTTTATTGCCCGCCTCAGACTCCAACTTATGATTTCCATAGCCCTGACACTCTTCAAGAGATAAACAATATGTTGACCAAGCAAGCTCATGGATGGGAACGCACAACTAGCTACCTTGCCACTCCCAAGGTTGTCTGCCGCCCAGTCCAGCTAAACATTCTTCCCACCTATGGGCACTACGATGAGGTATCTGTATTGCATGCCTATGTGACTTACAGCATTTATATGGGGGTGCAAATATGTTTTCCCTTCCTTTTGATGTAGACCATGGTAATTAGGTTCGAGGGAGGGGATCGCAAAGTCGGGAACTTATGTTATAGGAGGATACTGACCGACATCTTCCTTTGCTTTGGGGTGGATTTGGAGGGCGAAGGATGCTTGGGTGATGAAGTCATAGATTTCAACCAAGACTCCCTGAGGAAGATGACCCTAGACATGGGTGAGGTATCACCTGTTGAGGAAGAGGATGAGCAGCCTATGGAGGTAGAAGGTGGCAGTGCCGGTGATGTTGGCGGTTATGCTGGTGATGTTAGTGGAGGCATTGGTAGAGGGACCGGTGGTGTAGGGAGAGGACCTGTTGGGGTTGGTGGTGTTCCACCACTTAACCCACAGGTTATGGGTTCCAGAGTAGCCTCCACTTCCCAGGGCACAAGGGGTACGAGACCCTATTGTCTCAATGATGTTATGGCGCGCCTGGACACTACCAAATCACTGTTGAGGAGCATGGGCAGCCACCTCAAGAGCGTGAATAGGACCTACTGTCTCATGGGCAATAGACTAGCTTCCCTTGAGGCACAGATGCACGCGATGGTCTTCCATCTTGACAGTTCGATGCCACCTCCAGAAACACATGGTCCGATACAAGCTCAAGGCCAAAAACAAAACTAGCAGCACCAGTAGCATCAAGAAGAGTAGTGGCATATTGCCACTGTAGTTTTAGGATTTTCCTTTTCAGTGTTTTCTTTGTGATTTCATGTTCTAGGTTTAGTTGAACTTTTATTTTCTGTCATTTGCTTCAGTTATTTAAATTCTTAGACTTAGGCTAGTTAGGATTTCCAGCTTTCAGTATTTTATTTTTATGAAAAGGTGTAAGCTTATGTAATCCATTTCTTTATTTAATGAAATGGCTTTAACACCTATGCTTGTCTCCTAATTGTGCAATGCTATTATTGTTGTCTTTAAGATTTTTATTTAAATCCTAATTTCCCCAAGTCATGGTTTGGTCAAGATTGTGAGTTAAAGCAGAGCTTCATGCTCTAATACCAAGCTATCACACCCCATTTCCAGTAGACCCAACTTACCATTAGGAATATCGGTGGTCTGAGTAAGACACGTACCTATCCTACAAACCTACCAGGATCTCTGACAGCAGTACCTTAACATTTCACAATCTCACAACACAAACCAACCAAAAGCAGTGGAATCAAAGTATAATAGCGGAATCATCAATAAAATGGAGAAATGTCTAATGATAATATAATACCTATTGTTTTATGGTTGTCCTTGTCGGCAACCCAGCCACGTGGCGGTGATAACATGGCCAGTTTGGGTGACGTGGATGAAAATGATGATATGGCAGTGTCCAGTATCACCGATGAGATAACAGAGCCGATTGGTATGCATGGAGTGGTTTAATACATCCTTAATAGATGGTGCGGGTTTCTAGGTCAAAACTAACAAAATTGGTATATTTATGATCGAGGGCATTTTTGATAGTGAAAATGACATTTTTGGAAAATCATTTCTTCATGAAAAAGATATATTGTAATTTACCTAGTCCAGTGCATTTGATTTCATCACATTCCGATACCGTATGAAGAAGTTACGGCATTTATGGCAGTCGAGGATAGTTTTGGCATTGAAGATGAATTTTTTAAAGGAAGTGTTCTACATGTAACAATAAGAAAAAAATACAATCTTTCCAACAGTTCTGATTTCATCGCGTTCCGATTCCGTATGAGAAAGATACATCATTGGAAATATATAGGGGTATTTTGGTCCTTTTACATGGATTATTCAGATGATTGAGTCTTCTAAAAAGTCGTAGAGCATCTAGTTACGGTTCCAACGCACTTTGTTTCATCTCGATCAGATATCGTGTGAAAATGTTATAAGTGTTTCCGTGAAGCCGGTTCGAAAATCCAAACCAAAAATCCATCAGTTGCTCTCGGTGTTGGGTGGATTTTTCAAAATTTATTTTTGAAATTTGAAGGGATTTTGTGAAATTTCAAGATTTTGAAGGTCTGAGTTGCAAGGGGTCTTTAAGAACTGAAATATATGGAGGCAGGGGCTTGATTGTAATAAAGAGGAGTAAAGGGAAGTGAAATGGATGGTCAAGATTCGACCACGTAGGCTTGATGCCCATCCAAAGGCTGCTGAGATTTTGCGCTGGCATGGACGAGATAGATGCTTGCGTGTAGAATTTGATTGGTTAGGTGCATAATTCTTGATGCACTGGCGCTACACCTTATCAAGGTATGTTGTGGTGTTTCGCGCGTGTATAGAAGGTATAAAAAAGATTTTGAACTTAATGATCTCATGAAATCTAATTAAAGCCATCAGGGAGGATTCAGATCCAACGGTCGATAAGAATTTCTCTTTTGTGAGTGGGAGACAAGCTCCCTTAAAATTCGGAAAAGCAACCAATCATAGATCAACAACACTACTGACGCTGTCAGCGCCTATGTCATGATAACGTCATCGAGATTCAAATCTAATGGTTTGGATCTATTGTCCGATAGTTTAATCTGATGGCTTATATTAAGAGATTCTCCTTCATGAGATCTACGGCCAGATTTGCGCCACTGTTGCTTGCGCCGTCGGTGTAGCCTACGCCACTCCTACGAAGATTCCATTTCAGGCTATCTCATTGCTCCAACTTCAAATGGTCATATCTCCCTCATTTTAACTCGGATTTGGGTGAACCAAGTTGCAGCTTCTTCGTTTGTTCAAGCCCTACACCATGGAAGTAAGAAATATGAGATTTGAGTGAAGGAAGGCTACGGTTTTGATAGGAGAAGCTTCCCCCTCTTTGTTGGTCCTTGAATGAACATACATACTTGATGATAAATGTTCTTAGGCCATTAAAGGAGGTAAAAGAGGTGGTTGAAGTATGTTAATGATACATTAACTCAAAGACAAGGAGGAGGAGAAGAAAGCAAGGATGTGTTTGCTTTAAAGAGCAAGAAGCCAAGGACAGAGAAGGTGTGAGCACCAAACTTGTCAGTACAAGTTTCCAGTCATCCCAGGCAATCGGTTGTGAGATTCTCTAACCAATGATTTTACATTATATGCATGTATGTATGCTAGGGTTAGTTGTGGATGAATGTATATATGCTAGGTTAGTTGTGGATGAACTATAAGCATGCTAGCTAGTTGTGGATGTATTTGCTAGGCAAGGCTTAACTGTAGGACATTGATATAAACCTCAATTTACTGTATTATTTATTGTGTGCTTAGTGGGTGCTAAGCACCGGGAGTGGGTGCTACACATTATATCGGTACTATGAGTGCCATCTCAGTTTCGGCTTGAGAAAATTGGGTGTGGGTGCTCCCGACTGTGGGTGCAGTCAAAAGTAGTGTATTGAGTAGGTACGAAGCCTTTACAGGCACTACTTCAGGGATGTAGGCAAATTTCCGAACCTCGTAAAAACCCTGTGTTGTGGGTGCTTGTTGTTTGTATTTTATATTGAAGTGCGTGGAATGTGGAATGGGTGTGCACACTTGAAAGTGCCTATGAGAGGCTGAGTATGCATACGACTGTGTACAAACAGGGACAGGTATATCAGGTGCAGTCAAAAGTAGTGTATTGAGTAGGTACAAAGCCTTTACAGGCACTACTTCGGGGATGTAGGAAAATTACCGAACCTCATATCGAAGGCCTTCTAATGGGTCACAGATAGGCTTAATAAGACCCAGAAAATTAAGAGAAACAGAAAGGTGGAAGAGGGAGAATCGAAGGGAGAAGAAGGGGAAAGAAGGGGGATAATTGGGTTGAGCGGCTTGAGCCTCTCACTCTTCCCTGGGTCGCTCACCTTCTCATAGGTCTCTCATCTCACTGCATCACACAGCCACTGTTTGTAAACATACTTTTTTTTTTTTCAATCAAATCTGCTTGGTGACGAAGTAACTAACTACTTGACCTATGTTGTGGGTGCTTGTTGTTTGCATTTTATATTGAAGTGCGTGGAATGTGGAATGGGTGTGTACACTTAGAAGTGCCTATGAGAGGTTGAGTGTGTATATGACTGTGTGCAAACAGGGACAGGTATATCAGGTGCAGTCAAAAGTAGTGTATTGAGTAGGTACAAAGCCTTTACAGGCACTACTTTGGGGATGTAGGAAAATTGCCGAACCTCATAAAAACCCTATGTTGTGGGTGCTTGTTGTTTACATTTTATATTGAAGTGCGTGGAATGTGGAATGGGTGTGCACACTTGGAAGTGCCTATGAGAGGTTGAGTGTGTATACGACTGTGTGCAAACAGGGACAGGTATATCAGGTTTTTCTTGGCCAGACATTTGACAGATTTTTTAGGGATCGGAATTGAACTCACTGATTCACCCCCCTCTCAGTGACTGTCGGGTTGCAACAATTGGTATCAGAGCCGAAACTCAGTGACAGTTTGATCAACAACTGAGTGATTCAAAGGCAAAGGCAGTGGCAGTGGTAGTGACAGTATGACAGGTGAACGCCATTCAGGACATGCACCAAAGTTTGATGGATTTGATTTTATCTTATGGAAGAGGAGAATGCAGTCGTACCTAGGTTCACTAGGTTATGATGTTTGGTCATCAGTTCTGATTGGGTACAACAAACCTGAAGGAGGTCCGGTTGACAATGAAGCTAAAAAGGCTTATTGCTACAATCAAAAGGCTGTGAATGCAATATTCTCAGCATCAGATAAGAGTGTGATGGCTAAGGTAATGGATTGTGACTCATCCAAGGATATCTGGAGAAGACTGAAGAGCATTTATGAAGGAGATGAAAAGATAAAAAAAGCAAAGCTTCAGACCTTCAGAGGCCAGTTTGAAAGTCTACTAATGCAAGAGGGAGAGAATATTGACACCTATATGACCAGGATAAATGAAGTGATCAACTCTATTAGGGGTCTGGGAGCCAATCTAGAGGATTCAGTTGTTTGTCAGAAAATCCTGAGATCTTTGTTGCCCAAGTATGACTCCAAGGTGTCAGCTATTGAAGAGGCAAAGGACCTAGACACTATTACTCTTGATCAAGTGCATGGCACTTTCACAGCTCTTGAAATGAGATGGAAAAAGGGCAAGTCCACTGACAAACAAGCTGTTTTCAAGGCAATGAAAAACTTGAAAATTAATGAGAAGAAAAAGCAGTCTGTGGAGGATGCTGATGAGAGTGAAGATGCGGTTACAACTCATTTCACCAGAAAGTTGAAAAGGGGAACAGGAAAATATAAGGACAAGTTGCCTTTCAAATGTTTCAACTGTGGAAGGGTTGGACATTTTGTAGCCAAGTGTCCTAACCAAGGAAAAATAGAAAGTGATGAAGATGAAAGTGAAAAGAAAAGTCATTTCAAGGGAAAGAAGAAATTCTTTTCAAACAGATACAAGAAAGGCAAGGACAAGAAGAAATGTTTGGTTTCTAAGAAATGTAGTGATACATCAGATGAAAAGTCTAAAGAATCATCTAATGATGAAGATGATGAGGCTATGTTCATGGTCTCAATAGATATGGAAGAAAACAAAGAAGATTCTTCTAGCAAGGAAGATTCTACAGAAGAAGAAGAGGAAGATGAAAAATCACATCTAGAGGTTGAACTTAGAAAATGAAGATGTTGAAGATGACTCCACTCCAAAAGGGCATCCTAGCAGTAAGAAGCTTAATGACATTATCAATGCTCAAAGATCGACTCACATCAAATTTGGGCTTGGATTTGTTGGGGAGTCTTCCAAAAATACCAAGGCAAATGGTAAGGGAACAGTACATAATCCTATCAAAGTCAATGATAGGAATGCTCAAAGAGGAAAGGCACATGTTACTACTGCTGGCAATGTCAAGAGAGCAGTACAAAAAGATAAAGTGCAGACTGGTCCAACTAGAAGAGGGAAATCCATCTATATTCCATAAGACTAACCATGCTAGACAACCACAGTTGGCAAGGCCAAGCAGGAGAGCAGAGAGCTATGGATATAGTCAAGGTCCTCAACAGAGGCCTAGAGCATTTGACAACTTTAGAGATCCTTACAGATGGCAGATGGAACATGTGATGCAGAGGCACACCTTTCAAGGTTATTGTTACAAATGCAATACTTTTGGACACAAGATCTTAGATTGTAAGTTGAACATTGGTCCAAGGAGTTATGTGGACAGAAATCCTTTTGCACCCCTTATGGAGGAAACAGTTGAATGTTACAGATGCAACAACCTTGGACATATTGCAAGAAATTGTAGAACTGTGTTTCCCCCATAAAGACAGGAGAACCGAGGTAAGCAGAGAGTTTTCAGAAACACAGAAGATGATGAGATGCAGAGACAATTCTCAAGACAGAAGAAAGCAAAGAAATCTAAATCTGTCAAGAAAGTTTGGGTTCAGAGAGAGAGAGTAGAAGATGAAGAAGATGCAACAGCATTTGTTATTCATAGAGCTTTTAAGGCTCAAGGAGACTCTACTCCTTGGATTCTTGATAGTGGTTGCTCAAGCCACATGGCAGGAGATAAGGAAAGGTTTGAACAATTACATAACTTTGAAGGTGGATCCGTGAAGTTTGGCAACAACAATGGTGCCAGAATTACAGGGAAGGGGTCCATAAGTTTGAACCATGGGAATGTGAAATCCCTTGATGTCTTGTATGTTGAAGGACTCAAACACAATCTTCTCAGCATCAGTAAAATTTGTGACAAAGGGCATGAAGTAACTTTCACTAGTAAAGTGTGTGAGATAAGAAGATTAAGCAGTGGAAAGGTTGTAGCTACTGGACAGAGAACTTCAGGGAACTTATACACCTTGACGGAGTTAGAGAAAGAATCTTGCATGGTCAGCATAGATGAGGAGACATGGTTGTGGCCTAGAAGACTTGGACATATTGGTTTCAAGAACCTTGCCAAGATTTCTTCAAAGAAGGCAGTGAGAGATGTTCCTGAGTTGAAGAAGCTCTCCAATCCTATATGTGCATCTTGTCAAAAGGGAAAGCAAACCAGAATCTCCTACAAGTCTAAGGAGTATTATTCCAGTTCTCTATTGCAGTTGATTCACACAGACCTATGTGGTCCTATGAGGACACCTAGCACCTCAGGAGAGAGATACATCATGTTGTTTGTTGATGATCATTCAAGAATGGTGTGGGTGATGTTCTTGAAACATAAGTCAGAGGCTTTAGAAAGATTTAAGATCTTTAAGAAGCAAGTTGAGAATCAGACAGGGAAGAATATAAAGTGTCTAAGATCTGACAGAGGAGGTGAGTACAGTTGGGATGATTTTGAAGAATACTGCTATGAGCATGGTATCAGGAAACAAACTTTAGCTTCAAGAACACCCCAACAGAATGGTGTTGTAGAGAGAAAGAATAGAACAGTGCAAGACATGGCTAGAACAATGTTGGCAGAGAATGACATGGGTAAAAAGTTTTCGAAGGAGGAAGTTCTAACTGCAGTGTACATCCATAACAGATGTATATTGAGACCTCATGAAAGCAAGACTCCATATGAAATCTGGTTTGGAAGAAGGGCTACAGCAAGACACTTCAAGGTCTTTGGTAGCAAGTGTTATATGAAGAACACAACCCAAGATTTGGGTAAGTTTGATGATAGAGCTGATGAGGGTATATTTTTAGGTTATTCTACTTCAAGTAAGGCCTATAGATGCTGTAACAACAGACTTGGAAAAATTGTAGAGAGTGCTGATGCCACAGTTGATGAAAAAAGGGATATTCCTTCAGGCTCAGGGAATGAACTTCTAGAATTTGAAGATCTTGATGATGAGAATGACCTGGTTGATAGTAGGCCCAAAAGTAAAAATGAGATTGATGTTGAACAGGCTGAGGTAGATTCAGATGATCAGAGGAGACACAACAGAGTTGATCAACAGGAAACAGATGAGTTAATCATTGGTGACCCCACTGTAGGTGTTCAGACTTGAAGAATGAAGACCAACACATACTCTCTTCTTTCGAAGATTGAACAAAAATCTGCTGATGAGGCAAGCAATGATGAGAGTTGGATGAAGGCCATGAATGAAGAACTTGATCAGATAGAGAGAAATCACACTTGGGGTCTAGTCCCTAGGCCAGTTGACAAGAATGTGATTGGTACTAAATGGGTTTTCAAAAATAAACTCAATGAAGATGGTCAAGTGGTGAGGAACAAAGCAAGACTTGTATGCAAAGGGAATGCTCAAGTGGAAGGCATTGATTTTGAGGAAACTTTTGCTCCAGTGGCAAGACTTGAGGCTATCAGAATGTTCTTGGCTTTGTCAGTGTACAAGGGGTTCAACGTCTATCAGATGGATGTCAAATCAGCTTTTCTAAATGGAAACTTGGAAGAGGAGGTTTACATAGAGCAGCCTGATGGGTTTCAGCTGAGTGAGGACCCCACTCTTTTGTGCAGATTAAAGAAGGCATTGTATGGTTTGAAACAAGCTCCAAGGGCATGGTACTCCAGATTGGACTCTTACTTGTGCAAGTTGGGTTTCAAGAAAGGCTTAGTGGACAGTAATCTTTACATCAGAACTGAAGAAAGCAGTCAGCTTGTGGTGGTTGTGTATGTAGATGATATCATCTTTGGGGGTCACAAAGATGAGTTGTGCAAAGATTTTGCAATGAGGATGCAAGATGAGTTTGAGATGTCCATGTTGGGTGAACTATCATTCTTCTTGGGTTTGCAGATCAGTCAAAAGAAAGAAGGTATCTTCATATCTCAGTCCAAATATGTGAGGGAGATGTTAAAGAGATTCACCATGGAGGATTGCAAGCTATTTAGTACACCTATGATGACTGGGTGTAAGTTGAGCAAGGAAGATGACTCTCCATCAGTTGACCACACCTCGTATAGGTTAATGATTGGTAGCCTATTATATCTAACAGCTAGTAGGCCTGACATCTTACAAGCTGTGTGCATGGTAGCCAGATTTCAAGCTGGACCAAAAGAGACACATATGACAGCAGTGAAGAGAATTTTCAGATATCTGAAAGGGACTAGTGAGTTTGTTTTATGGTATCTGAAAGTCAAGAGTTTTAGTTTGTCAGCTTTTTCAGATGCAGATTGGGTCGGATGTGTAGATGACAGGAACAACACCAGTGGTGGTGCATTCTATTTGGGAAGCAGCTTGGTGGCATGGCATAGTAAGAAGCAAGAGTCAGTCTCTCTTTCAACTGCAGAGGCAGAATACATTGCAGCTACATCTTGTTGTACACAAGTGTTGTGGATGATGCAGATGTTGAAGGATTTGAGTGTGGATCTTGAGCAGGCAGTGCCACTATATTGTGACAATACTAGTGCTATCAATATCTTCAAGAACCTGGTGATGCATTCTAGAACGAAGCACATTGCTATCTGGTATCATTTCTTAAGAGACAAGGTGACGGAAGGTGAAGTAAGAATGGAGTTTGTTCCCACAACAGAGCAGGTGGCTGATATCTTCACTAAACCGCTTCCCAAAGATCAGTTTGAGTTCCTCAGACAGAAGCTGGGAGTGGTGGTTCTTCCAAAGCACTAGTAGCATTGGGAGAGGGGGAGCAAGTTGCTTGATGTTGCTACCTCCATATTGGACTCAGGGGGAGTCCATTGGTTCCACCCTTTGTACTTGTTGTCAAAGGGGGAGAGAGTTACTCATCGGAGTTTTAGAGTATACTAGTGATGAAGTGGTTACCAACAACTCCAAAGGGGGAGATTGTTGTTTTATGGTTGTCCTTGTTGGCAACCCGGCCTCGTGGCGGTGATAACGTGGCCAGTTTGGGTGACATGGATGAAAATGATGATATGGCAGTGTCCAGTGTCACCAATGAGATAACAGAGCCGCTTGGTATGCATGGAGTGGTTTAATACATCCTTAATAGGTGGTGCGGGTTTCTGGGTCAAAACTGACAAAATTGGTCTATTTACAATCGAGGGAATTTTCGGCAGTGAAAATGATATTTTTGGAAGATCATTTCTTCATAAAAAAGATATATTGTAATTTACCTAGTCCAGTGCATTTGATTTCGTCACATTCCGATACCGTATGAAGAAGTTACGGCATTTGTGGCAGTCGAGGGCAGTTTCAGCATTGAAGATGAATTTTTTAAAGGAAGTGTTCTACATATAACAATACGACAAAAATACAGTATTTCCAACAGTTCTGATTTCATCGCTTTCCGATTTCGTATGGGAAAGATACATCATTGAAAAGTTCTAGGGGTATTTTGGTCTTTCTATATTGATTATTTAGATGATTGAGTCTTCTAAAAAGTCGTAGAGCATCCAGTTACGGTTCCAACGCACTTTGTTTCATCTCGATTGGATATCGTATGAAAAAGTTATAAGTGTTTCCGTGAAGCCGGTTCGAAAATCCAAACCGAAAATCCATCAGTTGCTCTCGGTGTTGGGTGGATTTTTTGGAATTTATTTTTGAAATTTCAAGGGCTTTTGTGAAATTTCAAGATTTTGAAGGTCTGAGTTACAAGGGATCTTTAAGCACTAAAATATATGGAGGCAGGGGCTTGATTGTAATAAAGAGGTGTAAAGGGAAGTGAAATGGATGGTCAAGATTCGACCACGTAGGCTTGATGCCCATCCAAAGGCTGCCGAGATTTTGCACTGACATGGACGAGATAGATGCTTGCGCGTAGAATTTGATTGGTTAGGTGCATAGTTCTTGATGCACTGGCGCTACACTTTATCAAGGTATGTTGTGGTGTTTCGCGCGTGTATAGAAGGTATAAAAAAGATTCTGATCTTAATGATCTCATGAAATCTGATTAAAGCCATCATGGAGGATTCGGATCCAACGGTCGATAAGCATTTCTCTTTTGTGAGTGGGAGACAAGCTCCCTTAAAATCCGAAAAAGCAACCAATCATAGATCGACGACACTTCTGACGATGTCAGTGCCTATGTCATGATGACATCATCGAGATTCAAATCTAATGGTTTGGATCTATTGTCTGATGGTTTAATCCGACGGATTATATTAAGAGATTCTCCTTGATGAGATCTATGGCCAGATTTGCGCCACTGTTGCGCGTACCGCCGATGTAGCCTACGCCACTCCTACGAAGATTCCATTTCAGGCTATCTCATTGCTCCAACTTCAAATGGTCATATCTCCCTCATTTTAACTCGGATTTGGGTGAACCAAGTTGCAGCTTCTTTGTTTTTTCAAGCCCTACATGATGGAAGCAAGAAATATGAGGTTTAAGTGAAGAAAGGCTACGGTTTTGATAGGAGAAGCTTCCCCCTCTTTGTTGGTTCTTGAATGAACATACATACTTGATGATAAATGTTCCTAGGCCATTAAAGGAGGTAAAAGAGGTGGTTGAAGTGTGTTAATGGTACATTAACTCAAAGCCAAGGAGGAAGAGAAGAGAGCAAGGATGTGTTTGCTTTGAAGAGCAAGAAGCCAAGGAGAGAGAAGGTGTGAGCACCAAACTTGTCAGTACAAGTTTCCAGTCATCCCAAGCAATCGGTTGTGAGATTCTCTAACCTTTGATTTTACATTATATGCATGTATGTATGCTAGGGTTAGTTGTGGATGAATGTATATATGCTAGGTTAGTTGTGGATGAACTGTAAGCATGCTAGCTAGTTGTGGATGTATTTGCTAAGCAAGGCTTAACTGTAGGACATTGATATAAGCCCCAATTTACTGTATTATTTATTGTGTGCTTAGTGGGTGCTAAGCACCGGGAGTGGGTGCTCCCATGTAGTGGGTGCTACACATTGTATCGGTACTATGAGTGCCATCTCAGCTTTGGCTTGAGAAAATTGGGTGTGGGTGCTCCCGACTGTGGGTGCAGTCAAAAGTAGTGTATTGAGTAGGTACGAAGCCTTTACAGGCACTACTTCAGGGATGTAGGAAAATTGCCGAACCTCGTAAAAACCCTGTGTTGTGGGTGCTTGTTGTTTGCATTTTATATTGAAGTGCGTGGAATGTGGAATGGGTGTGCACAGTTGGAAGTGCCTATGAGAGGCAGAGTGTGCATACGACTATGTGCAAACAGGGACAGGTATATCAGGTTTTTGTTGGCCAGACATTAGACAGATTTTTTAGGGATTGGAATTGGACTCACTGATTCACCCCCCCCTCTCAGTGACTGTCGGGTTACAACAATATCAATAATCGAGTTATTCTATTACATTCATCCATGACTTATAACATAAATCCCAAAATATATAATCCACAGTTTATACCAAAAGTATCAAAATATGATGTAAAATCTCACGGTACAGCGTAAGCACAGTGATCGCAAGTACAGTCCTGATCATGCTCCTCTGCTTCTGGCATCCACCAGTCGCTCACACCATACTCTGACCCAGGAGATACTAGTTCACATGCCATCGGCACCACAGTACCTGCATCATCACCTAAAAAAGGGTGTATACGTTGGGTGAGCTTTCCAACTCGCTCAATAAGGGGTGGGGTTCAAGCACATCCAAGTATAACAATCGCAATAATAATTTATGATGCATGATTATAGAAATTAAACACATAATCCATGATGCTCATGATGTAATTCATTTATTTTATTATCCACCTAACAATACAACTAAGTCTGGTAAATGCTACTATAGCACATTAGACTATATCCCTCGTCTCGAAACCGCCATCGACTACACAAGGATACAAACCCTAGCTTGAATAGAAGCCTATTGGTCCTCGTATACATCTATGGGTCACCCAGCAAACCCCTGATAATCCTCTCTTGGCTGTCACGACACCAGTACAAATCATCGGCCACCCTTGATAAGTTCCCGCCTCCTACAACAATCACATCGTATCGTGGGTGTGCCATTCTGGAAAGGTACATCGAACATACCACAATGGGTTATCCAACACCTTCACCTCTATTGGCTAGGGTTCGTAGCATAGGGAGTGATACCTAGCCACGTGTATGATACATGCCTTCATAATGATACAGTTAGTAAGAATTACACAATACTGGTAACACATCGGCCACAAAGTGTAATCCATCTCCAAATACAGTCTCGGGTGCACGATACAGGTAACACATTGGCCACAAAGTGTAATCCAAGATTGTTTACCTAATCGAGCATTTATATAATAGATGAGTATGGACTACGCAACATTGGTACCAATCGTCGGCCATGAAGCGTATCTATTTCCAAATGTAGTCTCGGAGCACACGATACTGGTAACACATCGGCCACAAAGTGTAATCCGCAACTCTAATGTACATAATCATTGTATGAATGCAATATACATACAGCAATCACGGCACCGGTAGCATCTCGACCACGCTGGATTCTGTCATATACATACAACAAACAGACGGTGATCATGGTACCAATACCACCTCAGCCACACTGGATCCTGCCATACATATCCATAAACATCCCATATCATAATCGTAAAATGTAACATATGACATATCATCATCAAAATTAAGCAATTAAAATAATCATGTACAATCTTACATACGTAGCAGTTCTATAATAATAAACCAATCCCAAAAATAAAGTAACCATCCCTCACCTTGTTTATGCTTGTATATGTTTGGGTTCAACTAAGGCCACCAATCAATCAACTTAACTTCAACATCAGGGCACGTGCATGTCACTATCCTAAACACAAAGGCAACCGTACATCAGTACATGTCTGGAACATTGGGAGGAACCCACATGGGTCACCCCCAAAGGGTACAAACAAAGTCCCCAAGTGACAGTAAGGTCACCGAAAACAGGGTATTTCCACCAAAAATATCAGTCCTATTTTTGGTGGAACTAGAAGAGAGCTCCTAAGGCTCTGAGGTTGACTAGAAATAGCCCACCGAAAGCAGGCCCAATGTTTCTGGTGGCTTGCTTCCGGTGGCAGTACAGAACTGCCCACTCGAATTGGGGCTTTCTGGCTCTGGCCCGATCGTTGGGATTTGTTCCATGGAGTTTGTAGGGGATGTTCCTAGCATCATTCTAAGCTAATAAAATCCTGATTCCACTGAGCCATTTGGGAGATAAGCCGATTGAATGATCAAAACCCTAGTTGGTCATTTGGCCAATCTTGTTGTTGGAGCTCATCGGACTCGGTTTGAGGTCGACAATGGCACTGGGAAGGTAGAATATGCATTCCCCAACCTCAAGGGGTTTTGTGCACTAAAATTACACTCACACCTAGCTTAACCTAGGTTAAAATGAAGAGTGAGGGTAGTAGGAGTGATTACACTTAACTCTGGCAGTGATTCCGACAACTAGGCGGCAGCCGGCACCAAGGTAAGGCTCCTCCCTCTTCTTCCTCTTCTTCTTCTCCTTCTCCTCTTTCTCTTCTCTCCTACATTTGAGTAAAGTGGAAGTGAGGAATTCAGGAAATGAACTCCTTATTTCCCACTTAGAAGGCAAATAGGCCTTAGGGTCCGTTTGGTTGAACCTTACATGGACCGATCGGGTTAACATGACTTTCGGAGCATGAGAACCCAACTGCTTAGGTCAACGAACTGCTCATATCATGAGGAAAGTGTGAAGGATGATTTGGAATCATCCAAGACTTTCTACAATGAGAGTGATGGGACCCATGGGCATCAAAACCTTGACAGCAGCCCATTTGGTTCACCTAAAATAGTCCACCAGATTGAGGCCTAATGCTTTCGATGGTTTGTTTCCAGTGGTCAAGATAGCTTACTGTCCACCAACTAGTCTTGCATATGTAGTTGCGCTCAACCGTGCTCATGGCCTTTTGGTAACTTCGATACGTGCCAGGATTCATGTGTAGGGAGTCGGGTCACTTACCGTCTGAGATCAGAAGGTATGAATCCCCTTTAGTTGGACTGGTACGCAATGCACAAACATGTGGGATCATCTCTTCCCCTTTGGCAATGGGCAGCCACGAGCCAAAACCCGACTGTACTTCTGATCTCTGGCCCAAGACCTATCACAACAGTTCAAATTAGACCAGGTCAGGACATTGATGTAGCAATATCAAATATGGTCCAACCTAGGGCTTCTTTATTGTCTTTTAACACTTTAAGTAATTTCTCTTCCTGGCTAGAAGTCAAATCTAAAGAAATTATTGTAGGTAGAGTCTGGTCACTAGGAAGGCATACCTCAAATTAGAAGGTAACTCCTTAAGATCTAGCTTAGGGGGCTCAAATATGGAAGATTTGGGAATGGAATTGGAAAGGGGTCCTAAGGGCTCCACAGTTGTGTGAAGACTTAAGACTTCAGAAAAGAAATTTTCACTATCATCATCCAACTCATATATACACTCTTGGAATTCTGAATCAAAATCAATATCAAAGTTGGTAATTCAATCATCAAAAAAATCCAGAAAATCCTCAAGGATATTGATCTCTTCTTCCATATGTGGTTGCTTGCCTATCCTAAACATGTTAAACTCAACAATTTAATGCATTACTGGTAGCCAAGAATGGTCTTCCTAGAATTATTGGGATCTCATCCTTGGTTGAGAAGGGCTTGGTATCTAACACAATGAAATCAACAGGGAAAATAAATTCCCCACCTTAAGTAATACATCCTCAACCATCCCTTTAGGAATCTTAACAGACCTATCTACCAACTGAAGAGTAGTTCCAGTGGCTTTTAATTCTCCTAATCCTAATTGCTTATACACATGGTAAGGCAAAAGATTCACACTTGCACCAAGGTCAAGTAAGGCATGCTTAATGTAGGTGTTGCCTATGATACAAGCTATTGTAGGGCTCCTTGGATCCTTCTACTTGGCTGCTATAGGCTGAGTAATTATGGAACTAATGTTACCTGCCAAGAACACCTTTTTGGGCACACTAGTGATATGTTTATGAGTACACAAATCTTTCAGGACCTTTGCATAGGTGGGGATCTAGGATATGGCATCCAAAAGAGGGATGTTCACTTCTACCTTTTTAAAGTCTTCTAAAATCTTGTCCATGGAAGCAGTCTTCTTTTTGTTTATTAACCGATTAGGAAAGGGGATAGGAGGAACATAAGGACTATTAAGGATTTGCCCTTTTTTAGAAGAATCATTTTTGGTTTCCTCAAAAAAATCATCTTTAGTTTCAGAAGAATCTTTAGGTTCATCAGACAAACCTGGAACAAGAGGCACACTTGTGTCCTCAACAGAAGGAGAGTTAATAGGAGTAATAGATGGGAAAGATTTAGGAACTCTGTTGGTACTCTCTACCACTCCTAAGGGCATAAATAGCATGACATTAGTTGGAGGGCCCTTATTGGGTCTGACCTTGTACTACATTCAATGATGCATTAGGTGGTGCTTCTGAACTGATAGGTTGATGCTAGGATTAGACTCTGGTTGACTAGGCAACGTTCCTTTCTCCCTCTCACGCAAAATTGAGACAACTTGGGAGAGTTCTCTTATAATATTTTGATAATTTGTCATAAGGAGGGCCATATTCTTTTCCAAATCACTTACTCTACTTACCGCTCTAGTGTTGGTAAACCCAGGGGGTTGCTGATAAGATGATAGGAGAGGGGGCCTAGGGAAACTAACCTGAGGTCCTACATTTGGTCTAGGAAAAGTATTTGTGGAAAAAGGTTATTGTGCAAAGGGAGGCCTTTGGGGTCTAGGTTGACTTTGATTATGGAAATTAGAAGGCCCTGCTTGGTTGTCTTGGTTCTAGGAGAAATTTGATTGATTTCTCCATCCTGGATTGTAAGTGTTATTATATGGATTATTTTGATATAAGGCATTAACACTGTCATAGGAAGTGCCCCCAGAGGTGTTGGGGCATTCTTCTATGACATGTCCAGGGGACAGGCACCAATTGCACATCTTTACTATATCGATTGATGATGGCTCTCTAAGAATAATAGCCTCAATCCTTTTGATAAGGCTATCTAAGTGGGCTTCCTTGGCTACTAACCCATCCACAAAATGTCCTTTCCTTCCTATGGTTCTTTCACTCTCGTGGGTTGATTCCCACTCACGGGTTTTGTCAACTATGTCAAGTAAGAATTTCCATACCTTTCCTTCATCTATAAAGGATGTGAATCCATTAGGGCACATAGACTCTATCATTTGTTTAGTTGGGTAATCAATACCCTCATAAATTATTTGGCATAAATGCCATAAGTCTAGGCCATGGTGAGGGCATTCTTGGAGTAGATCCTTGAATCTCTCCATAAGTTTAGAAAATGACTAACTAGGCTTTTGCCTAAACTGAAGGATATCACTTCTGAGTTTATTGGTTTTATGCAAAGGAAATAACTTTTTTAGGAAGGCTATAGTAAACCCATCCTATGTGGTAAAGGAATTGGTGGGTAACCCATACAACCACTTCTTACCTTAGTCTTTTAATGCAAAAGTGATGAACCTAAGCTTAACAGTATCATCACAAGATTTATTTCTCTTTTTTTTTTCTTTCTTTTTTATCTCTCTTCTTATGCAAGAAACCCCCCATTGGCCAAATTTGTCTTGCTTTTCCTTGACCAATATTCTAATTTAATGGAAAATCTCCTCTATACCCTCGGTCTTTAAGTGATTAGAAAGTAGGAGAGCAAAAAAAAAGCAGCCAAGAGGTTCGAACTTGAGACCTCCTAGTTAATATGGGATTTTTGCACACCATAGCTCATCAACTATGCTAAGTAGTTATTGTTAGCAAAAAAAGAATCTTCAATTACTCAAGGGGGGTCCATCAATCTTTGTTGGCATTTGAAATATTCTTTTGTACCCCTGGGACAACTACAGAAGGGCTGGCCTACATCTTGGTTTAGTTCTGGTCTATTATTCTTTTTCTAGCCCGAAAAGAATAATTGCATGTACGGGTTCCAAATCGAATGCGTACCTTTAATGCAACACATCCATCTTGCTCAGAATTTCATCCTCTTCATAGCCATGAAAAGAAAATAGACCTCTTTATGTGTAAAATTGGAGATATAGTGCCCGGTAGTCCTTAAGGCCTTTAAAATCCAAAACCTACAAAAAGAGAGTACAACCCAAGGTAGCTCCATTCTAAATATGTAAAATGCATGCTTTTATACCTTAGATTTCACACATAAATGTGCTCATCACTTCCTTCTCCTGGGTTCTCAGGCTACTAAGGAATGAAATCAGGTCATGTGCCCTGATTTTGACCACTGCTTTTGGTTGAACTTACCATTTTGGCAACCTCCTTAGGTGGGAATTCAACTCAAGTCAATGTACGACAGAAATTTTTCAATAAATCAAATTAAAATTTATGAATTTCTTTCATTCCTATTTAGTTCCAGCAATTATACATAGTGGACAATAGTATGTGCAAGTCTACTGTAGGTCTGAAACCCTATTTCATCAGCTAACCCCTTTCCCAGCTCAGATTTCACTTTTCCCAGTAGGACTAGTGAAACCCTAGATCACTGGGAGTTCCTGATTAAGGTAAACCTAAACCCTAACCTTGAATCATAAAATATATTCTACTATACTAAAAAATAGCACTCACCTGTGGGAAAAATCGATCCAGTGACAGTCTCAGGTAGTGCGATTCTCTTCTTACTTCCTCTTCCTCTTGTCTTTCTTTCCCTTTTCTCCTTCTTCTTCTTCTTTCTCTCCTCTTCTCTTTTCAGTTAAGGGTAATCCATGACTCAATTGGTGAGTTATGGTTGCCCTAAATCTTTTTATACCCCCACTAAATTAGGCTTAAGGCCTATGTTACACCCGTACCCTAATCCGATCTAATTTGGACTTTTGTGCTAGATCTCAGACCGGAGATATGGAGTACCAACGGATTTTGGTTCACGGAAGCTCATTGCAAGAAAGGAAGGGATGACCCCACTTTCTTGTGCATTTCATGCCAGTCTAACTAGAGAGGATTCAAGCCTTCCAACCTCAAGCGGTAAGTGACCCGACACCTCCCTATCCGAGCCCCAACATGTACCAAATTGCAGGAAGGATATACCCATAACATAGGGAAACCCCTTATGGAATGACCAAGGGGGGACAATAGGTAGTCAAGGTACAACACTGCCTTGACCACTAAAAACAAGGCCACCGAAAACACCTAGGATGAATCCTATGACCCCGAATCCGGTGGCCCATTATGCTGTCAAATGGGTTTTGATGCCTGTGGGCCCCACCACCCTCATCGTGGCCAATTTTGTATGACCTCACATATTCTCCCACGCCTCTCCCCATGAATTGTACACCCTATGAGTCAAAGGAGGTGGGCCCACGTGTCCTGAACAAGGGAATAACGCACTTGAACCGGATAAGTGCCCAGCCAAACGGACTCTAAGTCCATCACTTGCTATAAAAGTAGAAGTGAGTCCATTTCTTACTTCTCACTTGTCCAAAAAATGTGGAGGGGAGAGAAAAGAGGAGAGAAAGGAAGAGAAGGAAGGGGAAGAAGAAGAAGAAGAAGAAGAAGGAAGGAGTTTGACCTAGCTCCCAACTTCGCATCCCACTGCTGGAATCTTATCGGAGGTAGGTGCTACTTCCCCTACCACTCTCTTTCTTCATTTTGAGCTAGTGTAGTTGAGCAAGGGAGTGAATCATCAAGTTGGAGGGGCAAGCCTCAACCCCGGCACCTCCCAGAAGTTGGGTGAGTGTGTATTTCACTCACCCATGTGATTATTGAGCTCAAACCAAGCCAGTGAGCTCCAGCAAAAACCTTGGGCCAAAAGTGAAGTTAGGTTTTCAATCTTCTGATTGTCGTATCTCCTTAATGGCTCAGTCGGATCGGGATTACTTTAGCTTAAAATAAAGGTAGGAAGACCCTCTACAAACTCCATAGAGCAAATCTTGGCAATTGGGCCGGAGTTGGAAAGCCACAAATCCTTTGGCTCCTTTCTGGGAATCCAGTGAAAACACCAACCGAAAACAACATGGGCTGAATCTGGTGGCATATTTTCGATGAAGCCCAACACCTTAGGAGCTCTCTGTTTGCTCCATCGGAAACAGAATTGATATTTTTGATGGAAATTGTCTGTTTCTTGTGGCATGTTCTCGATGACCATTCATTGCTGTAAAAAATTGACAATACTTTTACCCTTTAGTGGTAACGCTTATGGGTCCCCTCTGATGTTTTCGACACACATTGACTTTCAACTACCCTTGTACATAGGACAGAGACAAGCACATGCAATGAGATCGAAAGTGAGTGAACACTGGTTGATACACTTGGAACTCGATCCAACCAAGCAAGGTGAGGGATGGTTGATTTTATTTTGTGGAGTGTTTGATATTTTAGAATTGGTCACATGTGTTAGAAATTTATGATTACTTCTTATTTACTAAATGTCTATGTGAATCCCATAACATGTGCTATTTATTGAAATGTGTTATATTTGTGGAATTGGATTATGGATATGTGATGTGGATTGTGTGATAGGATCCGGTGTGGCCGAGGTGGTTCCATACCGTGATTACCATGTGGATGTTGATCATACATTGAATATGTGCATTAGATTTAGATATAGTCCTGGATTGCACTTTGTGGCCAATAGATGATTTCAGTATCGTCCACTCTGGGACTATACTTGGAAATGGATACGCTTTGTGGTCGATGGTAATTCCAATATTGCGTAGTCCACATACTCAACTGCTTATATACTAGATAGGCTTGGAAATGGATGCGTTGTGGCTAGTGGGTGATTCCGGTATCGTATTCCATACTAATTGTATCATTATACAAGGTATGTAATTTATTGTGGCTAGGTGACATTCCCTATGCTACGTCCCCTTGCTAACAGGAGTAAGGTATTGGATAACCCAATGGTGGTATGTTTGATGAAGCTTTCTAGAATGCCACACCCGTGGTACGATGTGATTGTTGTCAGAGGCAGAAATTAGTCCAGCATTGTCGTGGCTGCCAGGAGGGGGTTATAAGGGGTTTGCTGGGTGACCGATGGTCACATTTTAGGACTGAAAGGCTCCTAATCAGGGGTAGGGTTTGTATTGCTAGGTGACTGATGTGCGAGTTTCGGGACCCAGGATACAACCTAATGCATCATAGTGGCATTAACCCGACTTAGTTATTTGTTAAGTAGTTTAATAATCAAATGGATTACATCATTCACATCATGGACTATGTGTTTAATTCTGTACTCATGACATCATGGATTATTATATATGTGAATGTGTGTGCATGAACCGCACCCCTCACTGAGCTAGTTGGAAGCTCACCCCATATATATGTTGCTTTTAGATGATAATGCAGGCACAGTAGTACTGCTAGGGTGTGACTCTACTCCCTCAAGACCAGAGTATGGAGTGACCAACTAGTGGATGCCAGAGGCTGAGGAGCACGACCCAAATTGTGTGTGACATCTCTGCCTACTCGGCACATTGAGAGGCTCAATTGCCCCTTTTTTGATATTTTGATACCAAATTGTTATATGGGATTCCTTTGGATTATGGTATGTAAGTCGTGAATAGTTGTAAATGACATAACACTGTTAATGGTATATACTATCACTAGATGTTACCCTATCCAATTTATATTCCGCTATATTATATACTCTGATTCCGCTGCAATTGTTCTTTTATTTCATGTTGTGTGGTTGTGAATGTTAAGGTACTACTATCAGAGATCCTAGTAGAGGTGTAAGATGGGTAAGCGTCTTACACACACTGCTGGTATTCCCATAACGGGGAGTGGGGCGTGACATGCACTGTCCCAAATGTATAGATAGCAGCCCACAAAACCAATCCAGCTCTCATAGTTGGATTTCTTGCTTAGAGAAGATGGATCCCAATTGGACAGCTTTAAACTCAACATTCCTTAACTGTTGAGACCATTTCTAAGGTCTGAACATGATTATAATAGTATGAACAACAACATACTATACCCATTAAGGTCTCTGCAGCTGGGTTTCCAATTTGAGAATGGAACCCCCATGCTTGCACAGCTTGTTCTCAGCTTTTGGGTAATTGAAGAACAACTTAAAGGGCAGTACACTATCCTAAAAATATGGACAACAAGCATATTATATTCAATTCATATGAACAACAATAAACAATTGTATTGTAGGCGAACCCACTTTCAAGTCTTGGGTTGGCTAATTGCACACCTATAGCTCTCAATTCAGTTGTAGGGGCCCATAGGACCACATAGAACCTATACAATCCCTAATTAAAGCATGTACAACATACCATCAATCCCAATTTCAGTCCCTGTGATTGAATTTACTCTAATTCCAGGCTTACAGGTAAAAAGCCCCATCCCTGGGTTACTTAGCCTCCCTATTCAGCCCAATTTTGGCTGAAAAAGGCTACAAGGATTATAATTAACCTTCATCTTACCCTATTTAACATCAATTAAGCATGTTAACAAGTTGTATATAGTTCATGTGACTGATTCCAGCTAAATCCAAGGCATGAAGTCCAAGGTTCCCAGTTCTAGGTGTCTGCATGCTTGGGAAACCTTTCTGAATTTTACTTTCTACCGAATTACCCTACTATAAGCAAATAAGGTAGGATTTTTATATTAATTTTGCAAGGACAATAGTAGAGAGGTAGCAGCACCTTATCACAACATGGATCAACAACTGTTGCCTTCCAATTTCTTGTTTCTTGCTTGTTGCAAACTTTGCACTTTATAGACAGCAACAGAGATGCAGCAACAATAACAACATCAGTGTAGTAGTAGCTAGTAATAAGGGCAATAGTTGTCATAGCAGCAGCTCCTTAGCTTGCATGTAGTAGGACAACAACATGCACAATAACAGCTTGCATGCTGTAATAGGGGTAGTGTAACATCCTAGATCTAGAACCCCTCAGTCTTAAAGGTGGCATTCAGTTGAATAGAACAGAGATAAACTTTCCAGAAATAGCAATTTTTTACACAGTGGCATTGGTGGGGGACAAGTAAGAGAGATGAAAGGTAGGGGATTTGGCTAGTTATCAGGTGTGAGGAAGGTCCCACACAAGGTGGGATACCATAGATAGAAGAGAGGTTAGCAGGGAAGCCCACAACAGACAACCGGTGGGATAGCCCCCAGCTATGCATGTTGTAATGGGGGTAGTGTAACATCCTAGATCTAGAACCCCTCAGTCTTAAAGGTGGCATTCAGTTGAATTGAACAGAGTTAAAGTTTCAAAAAATAGCAATTTTTTACACAGTGGCATTGGTGGGGGACGAGTAAGAGAGATGAAAGGTAGGGGATTTGTCTGGTTATCAGGTGTGAGGAAGGTCCCACACAAGGTGTGATACCATAGATAGAAGAGGGGTTCGCAGGGAAGCCCACAATAGACAACTGGTGGGATTGCCCTTGGCTGACCGGACAGCCGATTGTAGTGGCAGAATGGCCAAGAATATGGTTTTTTCCCTGTGGTCCCCACCACTTTGTAGGAATATTTTTCCCCTTCTTACCATGCATTAAGGCATGATGAAGGATTCTAATTCAGTTGGTTTCATGTTAAACCCTATTTTCTATAAAAAGTTATCTACGTTTAAAAGAGGGAAAACAGGTATTTCTGAAAGTGCTTTTACCTTTAGCATTATATAAGGGGGAAGGTTGGCGGTTTTTCCCTTCCTTTATTGCTGAGAATACAAAAGAAAATAAGAAGAGAAAGAAGGAAGAAAGGAAGAGGAAGAAGAAGGAAAGAAGGGAAGGGGAGGCCTGCTGTTGCTGCATGTGGCTGCTGCTGGTAGTGCTACAGCTACTGCTGCTGCACACACCTATGTGTAGATATGGAACTGCCTTGTTGCTGCTATATTTAGAAGCTGGGACATGGGATTATACAGCTGGTGATGACCCTCCTACACACTCAACACCTGACGGGAAGGCAAACCCTAACCCAAGACTGTGAAATAAATTTCCAATAGGGGTCACTTAGGGGTAGGGGATAGTATTAAAGTAATTTTCAATGTAGCTACTGCTAATATGCATGCAAGTGCAACTGGTAGTGCTACAGCTGCTGCTGCTGCACACACCTATGTGCAGATATGGTACCGCCTTGTTGCTACTGTATTTAGAAGCTGGGACATGGGATTATACAGCTGGTGATGACCCTCCTACACACTCAACACCTGATGGGAAGGTAAACCCTAACCCTAGGATGTGAAATTAATTTCCAATAGGGATCACTTAGGTGTAGGGGACAGTATTAAAGTGAAATTGTAGGTTGGGAATTGTATGTGGGGACCCAAAACAGTCTACTATAGCAAAAGCCCCAACTGTAGAGCCCAATTTGGAACCTGAATGGGTATTGGGTTGTCCAAGAAACCCTAAAATATAGGGCTTTTCATAATGAACTGGAATAGGATGAAATTGATGATGGGAATTGCCCACACATTAATTCAGTTTTGCCCTGTGATAGGTGTTATGATTGGCAGTCATTTCCAAGGAACAAAATTGGATTAAAGTGAGACTAAATCAATGGAATATAGTGTATAGAGACCCAACCTAGGTAAGGAAATGGACTGGTAAGGTGTAAGAAGGTGAGTAGAATTGGGTAAAACATAGTCTAAAGACTGGAACTTACCTAGCACAGTTCTGCCAAAAGGAGGCAGAGCTGTTGGGCTGCAAAGGCCTATTTTGTCAGGGGAACCAGCCAACCAGTTAGCCCCTGACAGTATATGATTGTTAGGGATATTTTCATGTTAATTGGCGTGACTTGTGCGTATGTGACCAAACCTGTCCAGTAATGATTAAAACATATGAGGGCATAAATTGTGACCTAAATAAGGAAAGAAATTGCCATAAAAGGTATGAAGGTGTGGAATGTTAGTACTGCTCTTATCTATACCTGAGATCCTATTCAAGTACTTTCATGAGCCAAGGGCAGTACAGACTACCCCGTGAGGTAATGATGACTTAAGAATTTGGAGGTTCAATCCAATAAACCAAGAATGGGCTCCATGGCTATGTAGGTTGACTAGATGACCTACCCAAACCTTAGGAATTGGATTAGAATGTTGACTGGTCAGCTGGTCAGTTGAGAAGGACTACTGACTTGAGGTTAGTACACTCCTTACCCACTGAGTGTGAATTCCAGTACAAAGATTCAGTTGAAATATAGGAAGGGAAACTCTATAAGTGCTTTTGGAAATAAATTTTATTTAAATGTGAAATTTTGGTAATCTAGG